>NW_019101374.1:0-432500 GCF_001856785.1 Myzus persicae
TCCGCACGCCGAAAAAATTCCCCGTATATACGTACACACACACACACACTCGCGCGCGCGACCAAGCGATTATAGGTATAAATTTATAGGTATGTGTGGTATATACCTATACGCACGCTGTACGTGTATAAACCAGACAATATGCCATCCCAACCTGCACACACACATATATTAATATATATATATATATTAATATATATGTGATACCATCGGGGGCAATACGCGCACCGCTGCCACACGAGCTCGGGGTGAAATATACTCTCGGTGTTCGTTATAGCCTCTAAAAGGGTTAAGTTTAATTCGATAAGCTCCTACACACGCACGCACACACACACACACACACCCGCGCATATATACACGGTCGAGAGAGCGGAAAACGGTGTCGGGAGATGTGTGTGACATGTTGTTGCATTAACACCACCACCACCACCACCACCACCGCAGACGCCGCCGCCGCCGGGCCTGTCACGGCGCTATCGGCCGTGTGAAATGCGCACGTATTTACGACGACATGACATAATAAATAGGTCGTTTTTTTGTTCGAAATGAAAAAAAAAACAAACAGACAGACAACGATCGACCTGCACAGAGATCGGCCGAAAACCGTTGGTCGGGAAGAGGACGGCCGACGCGAAATTGTAGTCTCGTATAAACGCATCTTATATGCGTCCAAGTTGTTATATACAGTGACGCGAAAACGTACACTGCAACAGGCCGTCGTCGTCGGGTTTTGAAAAACGGTAGCGGGACCCGACAGCGTCGCGACGGGTCGGCAGAAGAGCAACGGAATTGTTAAACGACCCGGAGAAACTTTGAAACAACGACACGAACCGGAGGTCGCCGCTAGCGGACGAGGACGAGGATGAGGAGGACGAGGAGAAAAAGGATTTCCGCCGAATCTCGGTCTAAAGTGTCCAAACCTTATTTTATCATACACGCGTAGCCGTCTTTATTTGCCCACTATTAACGCGTCGTGTGTTTGTGTTATCTCGCGCCACCGGAGTTTCGCCGTCGACCGAGCAGCTTCCGGTGCAGCGTTTTCGCACGATGTACACGCACTTAATACCTGTGAGAACGAGACGCGATAATACGGAGTGATGCGTAAATCCCTTCAACGGAGCATTCCAATTTCCAACAGTCGTAGTATGATAATAATATGGGCATTGTAACCGAAAAGCCTCGTCGTTCCTACATGCAGCAGGCATGATGACAGTATTACGTATATTGTTTATTTCTCGGCACAGTCGTGTGGATCTTCATACGAACCGCCGTATTTGCTTGCCATTCGTTTTTGAATTGTATCCGAGTGAGATAATAACGCGACATCGTTACACGCACATGAGATTATTTCAATTTATTTGTCGAATCTTAATGCATTTATTTATATGATTACAGTGATCCCAATTCTTCGAAAAGCACGTATAATTAAAATAACGAAATAATCCCACACAAATCATGTGATATTACGTTTTACTTTCAAAATGTACTCATTTTATTCCATACAAATTGTATTAATAGTTTAAAATATATCGAGGTCCATCATCGGTTTGTCATAAACAATCAAAATTTAGAAAACAAATTATCGAAAAAACATAGTTTTATACGTTTTCATACTCAATAGTAAATCAAATCTGTTGTCAGTAATTTAAAATTGTGTATAAATATATTTTGTTTTATTAGAAAGGCAGAAACTAAATTATAAATCCAAGAGTTCGAAATGATGGCTTGCACTGCAGTTCAACAGCTGCGCATTTTTCTACTGTTGTATACAAAACAAACATAATACATTGATTAAGATAGTGAAAGTCAAAAAATGTATTATTAATGTACTGTTATTATATATTTTAATTTTTAACAATACTAAGAATATTTCACTTTTATTTTATACTTTTGATAGCCAGACAACAAAATAATTAGTTTGTATAAATGTCTATTCTGCTAGGTACTCGCATATACCCAGAAGATTAATCACTTAAAGCGCAGTGACAATGCGAAAACCTTCGACTATTAAGACCATATTTGCCAGGAATCAGGTCCCCGATTATAACAGCGTAAGCTCTATCCAGACATCTAGTATTACTTTTATTTCAGCGATGAAATGTTTATAGTTTTCCAATAAGAATGTTTTGACAATTTGGTATCTTAAGTGTCTAAGTGCTTACGGCCTACAAAATACGAATAGTTTGATACCGCCTTGCATGTATACGGTTATCTATGTATTGATCAAATACGATGAAATCCTATTTCAGAGCTTAAATGATAGCCACAAGGGACTGTATTGGGAACCGAAAGAAAACGAGAAGAAAATCCTAATTGCCGGATCAGTCTTAACTGCACGGTAAGCCCTATTTTCTCTCATAAATACATACATACACATACACATACACATACACACACATATATATTATATATATTTCATACATCAACCATGCAGTGTATTAATAAAACGTCAGCAATATTTTGTACTTGTACATTTATATGTTTTTCTTTTGAATCCTTGCTCCCTCTTTTATTTTCTATTTATACATACTACATACAATAAAAATTGGTAAGATTCTAAAAACACTATATTTTTCACACGATAAAACTAAAAATGAAAAGTTAAAATTTAACATGAAGGGTTCAATTTAATTAAATACCCTCTCATATTCATAACTTTATTAATGACATTTAGCAAATTGACATTTTTGAATAATTAGAGATATGGGTACTGATTTAATTATTAATAATGTATGTCTAATATTTTTAATCAAAAAAAACTTTTTAAAAATGTATAAGTAAATTATTGAGATAACGTTTTATTAAATATATAATAACAGAATAATTTATAACTTTATAAATCGTATTAAAATTATAAAAGCCACTTTGCAGTTACTGTGTAATGCGTATTATGAAATATAAGTGTAATTAAAAATCAAAAGAACTATTATTGAATTATAAAAATTTATTATGATTATAATTCTTTAAAAACTTTAAAAATATAATTCATGATTTCGATTTATTAAGGTTATTATACAATTCAACGTAGATATTTAAGTATACAGTTGAGAATTAAAGTTTGAAAATTCTTATTATTTGTACCAATAATAAGCACTGCACTGTGGTCAATCATATTATGTTTATTTATAGTTGGCATAATTAAAATAAAAAGTACAGATACAGCCGGAAATTTGTTTATGAACCACTGGATCAATTGTATACGAGATTCACCAAGTATGCCCTTGCACTCCTATTTTTCTTTTAATATACATTTTTTCAAATTATGATTTTGTAATTTTTAAGTATACTTAAGAACAGTATTATCAGGTTTAATTATTTAGCAATACCAACATCAGTTACTCAATCGGTTCTCGATAACAAGGGAAAAAAGGTTCATTTATTTACATTTTTCATGTAACATTAAATACAAGGAGTGTCCTGCATGTTATGATACAAACTTCTTTTTTTTTAAATTTTGAAGTATATGAAATAAAATTTGAACGAGTAGTTTCCGATGTATTCAAATGTATATATACTATAAGGATAATAGTCATTAAAAATGGTTTTACAAACATATAAAATCGTTCTAATATATTATGTACCTAGTATTTATTATATAAATCAATGAACAATATTTACAAATTTTAAAATGTTGATAAATAATGTTAGTTACTTAAATTTTCAAATCAACACAGACCTTATATCTTCCAAATCCATTATCCGCAGTACACAAAGTTGAATATTTCAATAACTACTCCTTAAAATTACAATTTCTATATTCAAATTTGTATAAAAATCTTCCTTCTATCAATGTAGGTACAGCAAGAAAGGTTAGCTCTCGCTAAAAAAGTTTTTATCCACACAGGAAACTACTTAAATGTTACATAAAATCAAAATATTTGAAAAAATGGTCCATCAGTACACTTAAAAATTTAAAAAAAATAAAATTTGATTAAATTATTATTAGGAATAAAATAATGGTTAATTATTCTGTATACATTTAAACAATGATAAAATAAAGCATATGAATATTTATTCTGAGTTTGCGGTTTACACGTATAAATTATCAAGATATTATTAAAAATGAGTGCTTGCAAACATTTTTTTATAAACATTATGATTCAAACACATCAAGCCATCAAAGAATCTATAGATTACAGATATAGTTTATAATTTGATCAGTTATATGGCTAAATTTAAATCTTCAGAGGGTGTTTTTTACATAAATGTATTGTATACGGCTATAAGATATACAAGTTTCAAGAATATGACTTTTTTTAATAACATACTTATGTAAATATGCAAACGGCTATGGATAACTTTAAACTGAAGGGCATAAAAAGAAATTCAAAGTTATCAGAAATTTAAGCCATTGAAATTTCACAACATAATATATATTTTGTGTGTAATGGAAGTTTAAAAAGAAAGACAAATATTTGTTTGAACTTTGAGGTACCTATATATTATAATATTATGTCATTTTACATCATATATGTACGGAGTATATAATAAAATGAAAATATTTATTTTACTGCGTTTGCATTAAATATCAAGTTTCTCGTTATCTAGTTACTATCCGCAAGTACGCGTTATTTATACTTAAAATTATTGTGAAATAGGGATGATGTTCTGCACTGAACTTAAAACAATAAAATGATATGATATTTATTTGGTTTGCCATTTCCTATTAGCTATTGATAACTATTATGTATGTGTAATTTCGTCATTGTATTTAATTAAATAAATAATATTCTGTTATGCATACAAAAATATGCGGGCACGCTTTCTATACCTACGCTAAGCGTAAGCACATAATTTAATGGACGATTTTAAACAATTCCACAAACTTATATACCTACATTATACACCTCGACAGTCGTACCTTTATCATTATTATTAGGTCATAATGAAACACTACACAACCAGAAGGATGGTAGGTATATAATATAAACGCGCAGTGGTATTTCTCGAAAGTGCATATTATAAAATATTACTGTTTACACAGCGATTTCGGGTGTAGTTCGAAACGCAGTCGACCGCCAAAAAGTCACTAGTTTTAATGGAACTTAGGGTTGGTAAATTAAAAAAACAAACTATATGTATGTATATACTATATATATATGCATACACATGCACATTAGGCCGTAAGCGCATGATATAACGTCGAGCTGGGGCGGCGAAAATTTATTTTGTGCAAACTACCGCTGGCAATCCGCGGTTGACGGCTATTTTAACTTTGACCGAAAAAACAGGCCCGGGTTATGAGCTTTCAGCTATATGTACAATTGTTGGACGGAAGCCATGTATAACCCGGGCCAGAACAATACGCGAGCCAGTAAAGTAGTGTGTGTGTGTGTGTGTATGTGTGTGTGTGTGTGTGTGTGTGTGGGTGTGTGTGTGTGTGTGTGTGTGTGTGTGTGTGTGCGTACTCACACAAGCAGTGTATATACACGTGGTAAATGATGTACGTATATATACGCACTTAGTGTCTGAAATGTCCATTACAACGTGGTCATTGATGTACACGAGCACCCTTGAGACCAGATATCCGCCCCCCTAAAAAAAATTCTGTTCGATTTTGGCAATACGCTCGGAAAGTTTCTAAACATCCACCACTGCTTTCATTTGCATTATTTTGTATATAGTAAATAATAACTGTACGATTTACGAAAATATATTTTGTCTCTATAAACAAATCGTTTTTTAATGTGCAGTGCCGTTAGAAACGTATCTTTTGCGCTCATACTACGTTTTATTTATTCATTTTTTTTTTTTATATAGAAAAGTTAATAAGCAGGACATCAAGTATAACTTAGAAATACATCACGTGTTAAAGAAAAATGAAAAAGAATAAACAGGATATACCAAAGAAGGGATTTATCTCATTTGTATCGATAAAAGTTGAATAACTGTAAAGAGTTAAGACATATAATTATATGCAAATTAAAATAAAATGTTGGATTGGAAATGTTGTAAGAAGTACTTAAGTAATAACTTACCCATCGGCCGTCTGTCAACTTTCAACGTATGTGATGTTGAATTGCATTTCAGATAGCAACCGCGGCTGCTCATTACACCGTCCTGGTGGACTCCAATCTTTGCTCTAAAAGAAAATAATATTTTTATAGAATTCATAAGTGTACTCTCATATTAAAATATAATACATAAAAATTCTATGTATAATATGATAATAATATTAAAAAATATTTAAAAAATTATATTTAATCAAATAATTAATTTTATACACATCGTATACTATACACATAACATACAGATTTATGTTGGATGTAAATTGCGTGAATTTATGTTTTTTTTTTATCAAAGCTCAAAGTTTGATACTTATTATATAGTATATGTACATATTGGAGAATAAACACGGACATTTTTTTTTAGATGTACCATTTTTGGAGTTTATTAGAAATTAACAACAACTAAGACAGAAAAAAATTATAACTAAAAAATTTAGGTGGTTAAGTCCATAATTAATAGTATTTGTTTTTTGAGAAACGAGTCAATCTCGTTCCTTAGACTCGCTGCAGTAGAATAAAATTACCGGTTTTATTCTTTAAAAACATTTATAGAGTTTTATATAATGTGTAGGTAATTTATACATACTTAAATAAATTTATTTGGTGTAAAAATATTTATACACGTAGCATCATTACATTTATTTAAAAAAAAAGGAATTCTTAAGGTATTATGCTGTTTCGTGTTGAATTTCATTTTAGAGTTGTCTTATTATTATTTTAACATGGGTAATATAGGTACATTAGATAGTAGATACCGAAGCATGAATCATTTAAATTTATACGTCAAGTTAACAAACTGGAACCTTTAAAAAGTATTAATTTATAATTATAATATTATGTTGTTACATTGTTTACAAATGTAATTATAGAAAGATATTTCCAAAATATGTATCTCAGTGACACTTAGAAATACAATTTATCTAGATAGGATAGACAGGTTATATAAGGGAATAAGTATAGTGGCATAATGTCCGACGTCAAATTATATTTTGAAATTGTGTAATGGATGTGCCTTTAAGTCTTAACCACGATAAACCAAGAATATATCGGCCACTGGTAAAAATGAAGAAATAATTTCAAAACAAATATGTTCTAGGAATGATGTTATAATATCTAAAGGTAACGTTCCATACTTTTTCAATTGTTAAAATGAGAATTAATTAAATTCCACATCTACATGTTTATACACATATTTATTATTCTTAAAATGTAGAACTGTCACTCATAACTGACAAATGTAAATTTAAAATTCTGTATTCAATACCATCAAATAAAACTTACTTTATTATACTAAATTTTCAATAACATTAGTAACATGTTAATATACTTATTTTTGTTTTAGATAAACATGTATTTTTAAATTAAATTAAATTAAACTGTATAACACTTGTTACGGCAAATAAAATTGAACGCTAGTCATCTTTCATCGCAATTCAAAATACAACAATTGAATTGCTTAATTTCTTCTTTATTCAATTTAAATATTATACTTAAAATTCTATTATGCCATTATTTGGTCCCCGGCACAAAAAATTCAAAAGATTATTAGGTATTTATAATATTGAATTTAAACGTATGTCACATCATGCTTGTAACATCACAATCACAATTTTTTAAGGTGGCAGTTAATGAATGTTTCAGAATAATAATTCAATTTTAGTCACCCAAGCACTGTGATATAAACGATACAATTTATCTCAATCTATTCTTTGAAATGTCCATATAATATTATGATATTTCATAAATATACAGAGTACAATACCATAAATACATTTATTAAACAAATAAAACATAATATTTAAAACTTGATAAATGATTTAATAACTAATAATATTTTCCTTTTATTTAGATTTTCATTACTTGGGCTTTTCTATTCATTAAAAATAAATCATAATAATTTGAGTATAAATTGTATGAATGGATAAGCCATCTACCATCATAATATACCTATATATTATATACGAATTACAAGTACAACGTTTAGAAATAATGGAATTTATAAATACAATGAAATTCGGGACCAATCATAATTCATAAACGTTGATAATAGATTTGGCCAGAAATGCGTCCTATTCAAATTCAAGTACCCAACGGTTAACACTTATAAATCGTGAATATACAAGTCAAATAAATACTAAACAAAACGTCGTTTGCAGTTCTTGAATTAATAATGGACATTTAGCCTGTGTTTATAAATATATCAAACAAATATAATAATACCTATAAGACTATAAAGTTGTCTCCGCAAGTCACTATTGATGTTTGATGAACAATAAATTGTATACAAAGTAGATCACAGACAAAAGTTTTAATTTTTTTTAGTGACAAATTTTAATTAATAACGATTTGTAAAATTTACCTCAAGATTCGTATATTTTGTTTTTTTTTTTTTTTATAAAGGTTCAACAATAAATACATAACTAACATTAATATTTTTAAAAATACATCTTATTAAGACAATAAGACTTGCATAAAGTTCTGAATCATTTTATAGTGTTATTTATAAGTTATGACTGCAGTCGAGGTATTTTTTCATTTGCAATTTAAAATTTTTCGTCAGTGACGATATTTTTTGATTTTTGGGACCATACTCTATGTATCAAATTACCCCAAGTAGAAATAATAAAATGACAACAGCGGAACAGATGGTTATTTATACATTCCAATTACGTCTAAACTGTTTGTAATTACTAATTAGTATAGTTGCCTACTTCGATTAAGGATTCGTGCAAACTCAAACTAATAATAATTCGTGTAATATAGTTCAGTACAGCTAATAACTTGCAACCCAGCAAACGACCGTTGCTCGGTCATCGATTATTATTTACGTAATCACTCCATAAGTCTCTGCAAAACGCTAAAAACAAATCACTCATAAATTTGCGTTCAAAAGTGCCCGGCGTTTGGAGGTCGGTTCACGCAGGACGCATATAACATTATGGCAATGGCTGTACAGAGGTTTATGTTACAATAACAATAAAAAATAATCACCCAAACACTGCAGTAATGGCCGCATGTATACCGAGTATAATATCAGAGGTATTCAAACTGTGCGCGGCGGCGTACCCAAGGGGCGTCACGAGCGTTGGTCAAGAAAGCATGCCTTATTCTGCGCCTTCCGGGCAGAAGAGGACAGAAGAGGACAAAATATTAATACCATATAACAATGATGATGGCTATTATGATTTATGGCGTTACGATAATGAAAACGAGCGTCATTAAGATCAAATATATGGTGTTATCGGTGACACGTGCCGTGAATGTGTGCTATATAATAAATAACACACAGCACTTATATAAATAAATAAATGCACTCGCACACCAACATGATATTATGAACGTCGTGTTCTTTACATCATTTTATAGTTTTCGATGCGTTGTAAGGAGACGATTTTAATTAAATATATGCAATTCTATCCTCTGTATAATGTTGACTGCCTATCGTGATTCCGCGGCGATAAGGGGCCTCGCGACCACTAGATATAGAATCTAGAAAGGACGTTTTTTAGACAACTTCATGCTGCATGTGTTTTTTGCCGTCGGTCATAATATATGTCATTGTGCTAGTCGTAGGAGATCACCATTGTGAGTATACGGGTATAGTAAACGTATACGGAGGACTATCGTATGCAAATGACAACCATCTATTCTGTGGACTGTGACCACAAAAAAAATGTAGGTACACACTGATGGGCAATTCGCATTCCAATAGTGCGTTACGAATTAGATTATTCTTCACCGCTAGGATTTTCATTCTGAAAATATATTCGAACTTCTTACAAAAGGAGTAATATTTACAAGGGAACGCCATCGGGGCACACTTTTAAAATCAAACCGCCAATCGCAAGATTTTATTTCGGCATTTTTCGAATTCACTGACGAAATTTATAACGATTCAAAGGGCCAAAGTAAAAAACGCTGTCATCGGGTAATTTAATCGTACGACAGGGAGTTTGGATATTTTAGAGCGATGAAAATTGCGACTACATTAGAACGAGTGTGTTTTGACTAAAAACACGATGTAGCCGCAACTCGCGAGGACCTCTAATTGCGGCATTGTACACGAACGGCGAGAGCGAATACTTGTGGGACGCACCACCACCACATCGTGCAGGTGTTGTTTTCGACAAACTTATATAGCCATATGTAATAATATGCATATATATTGTAATATTAGTATGTCCGGCCTCCACGATACCACGGCCACTATAATACGGTGTGGGTCAAATATAAATTTGCATGAGTTTATAATTACGCATACGCACGCATCAAACGACGGAGACCGTACATACACAGGTACTCTATATACTTATGTAAGTAGGTAAAATATACATAATACTACCTTCGGTGTCGTTTTAGCTGTAGTCGACGACGATTTTACATCCAACCGAAATACAACCCTTGTCGCGGTAATTAGCTGTTGCGTGTTATAATATAAAATATGTATAATATGTTAAATAATAAGTCCGACGGCACAAGACATAAAATATAATGTGCGAGTGCAATGTATACACGGCAGGCAATTGTTTCGTCCATAAGAATTGATTTTTTTTTGTTTTTATGAGTTCGAATAAAAATATACAATTGGTTATCACTGCACAGTGGATTTAAACAAGATTATTGCGAGTACATCAAATACGTAGTATAATATGTTATTGCCTATTTATACTTTTTGTCCACCGATATGGTAACCTATCCTATACTACCTAATGATACTCAGAAAACATACTGCGTATAGTGAACGAGATCAAATAAGAGATACCCACAGCGAGGCGGTTGTAATAGGTTGCGTATACTCGCGTGTCATATTTATAGACTACGAAAAAAGAAGCACAAGAAGACTTAGTTCGGAGATGGATGTGAAAGGCTTTGCTTTCGTGAGAAATAAAGGCTTGGAAAACGATGACCCGGGGATATTGAAGAGTATATGTTTATAAATAAAACCAACGAAGTGTGAAGAAAATATAAGCGAGAAAATATTGTGCGACACGAAGGTGCCGCGACTACCATGTACCGGTATATACATGAGTATAATATGGCGTTAACACACCTCATGGTAGGGAGAAAGACAAGAGTGAAATTAATAGTTATATTTGTATACACAAATATTGTATTCTTAAAAGATTTTTGAAAATATTTTACACAAGCATACTGTGGAGGATTCATGGGAAAACCCTCGTTATCACAATCACCGTTTTTATATTTTTAAGATGCATATTGTATAAATTAGTAACACTACTCTATAGTATACTATTTATTATTTTATATTATGGACGTACATAAGTTTTGATATGCTTTCATCCGTTACGAATTGAGAACTTTGAACTCGAAAATGTATAGACATTTTATTTTTTATTTGTCCTCCCCCGATCGTGCGTCGCATTAAATTTACTAGGCATCAAGTACGGTTTAGGCCCCAACGGCGTTAAAGGCTAGCTAATAAGGTGGCCATGTATAAATATATATTTTCATGTCAAACATATTGATTCTAATTACAAAATATACCTACATGTCCTATATGGCTATATTATATACATATATGCTCAAATTAATGTCTAATTAGTTTTACTCAGTGCGAAACGAACATGATCTTCGAGAAGCAGTTGCATTCTCGATTTTTCTTAATATGTATAGGGCTGGATGGGCGGTGCTCAATGCGAAAGTGAAAAACAACAACCAAGTAAAATAATTTTTGTAAGAAACTATAGTATAACAGTAATGTTGATAGTAGGTAATTGTGTTAATTATAAACTGTCGGCACGAGGGAGGGTGGGTGAATTTTAGGTTGTTTATGGGTTAAGATTTGGTCCGTTTCACCTCCGGTTGTACTTATTTATATTTGATTATCTTTGCAAACCGTTTTAAATTTGAACACATGACGAGTTTTGGATTCGAGAGAAACTACAAAACGCCACGTAAGCTATACTGGAATCATCACGTTCCCTGTCAGACCCGGCTTATTCCTCCATCCGTCGCCCACCCACTCACGGCACCACACGCCATTCATTGATTCGTGGAAACGGCACAGGTGTGATAATTTATGAAAACGTCTAGTTGCGCGTCAACAGCGACACACCGTGCCCACATAAAGCATAAACTCGTCGCGACTCTAAAGAAACTACAACACAGTATCGCCGTCCAATCCGCGCACGCCGCCGTATACATAGGTACACGGAAAAGAGAGAACGATCGTCGTGTCTTGTCGCCGTCGTCGACGCTCGCGTTTTCGCGAAACACCATGAGACTAAAACAATATTATTATAATTTGTGAAAGGCGCGCAATGGCGGGCGGCACGGTCGGTAAATACCCATTACACGTTGTATAATGTATAATAAAATTGTACCTCCGGAGTCGCGGGAGGTGGCGTCGTCGCTTATATTATAATAATGATATTTCGCGTCTCGTCCGCGTAAAATGTGGCAATAAACACGAGCAATCGCTACACGTAATTTATTACGTTATACTCGCGTGTGCCGTTAAACAACGCAAAGGTCGTACGCGTATTACATTATGTATCTACAACTATATATGTACCGGTATACCTAAACAAACAGCTACTACTGCTGCAGTCACATGTGCACGTACACACGACCATATGGGCGGGGGGGGGGGGGCACTCGGGGGATAGTAATATAATAATATTTAAGCGCACAATGTAATACGCAATTTAATTATACACAGTACCTGTATACGCGTGTTGCATGGACGGTAAAAATTATATGCGTTGAGATAATTTACTTGAAAAAAAATTGCGATAAAATCTACTAAATATAAGGTAAATCGGTAAAAACGATAAAATAATACGGTAAATCGGACGTGTTCGTGCGATACCTATCATAGGTATTCAAGCAATATTATTATAGCCTTTGTGCCTACTATCAGAGCTCGATTTGGGGGGAGGGGGTAGAGATTTCCACTTGTTTTTATTGTTTTTTATTGGGCGTACCCTTTATATTTTTTGAAACGGAGCGCTGGGACCGCAACATTTATACTAGTGAATTATCTAAACTGTCAGTTTTTAAAATACAGTTAAACACCCCTACTGATTCTCATATAGAATCATGAAACTTCTGAATTTTCAGTTATTGGTAATTCATAAACAAGTGTTTTTTAATTTTTTTAATTTTTTATTTATCTGTAGAACAAATTTTGCATTATTTTGATGTGATTGTAACTGAAGGGGAGTGGGGAACGTGATGGTTAACTTTGTGTGAAACGCTCCAACATCCGTTGAGTCTCCCTACTGATTTTTTTTCCGAATCACTATACGGATTATTATCTCGAGTCTTGGTATGCAACAGAAAAATTAAAAACTGTTATAGAAATATTTTCACCAATTTAACAATTAATAGTCAGTATATGTATGAATGTATGATGATGACCGGCAATAGTGAATTGTAAAGCAATTTCGGTACATAAATGAGCGTTTAACCGCCTTCTAGTGGGTGGTATAGGTACAGCTGCAGATGATAATATATACTACTGCAGTGACGGACGAGCCAAAAACGAATATGACACTTCTCATAAATCATAACCAACTGCAATATTAATTCAAGGTCACGTCACATATATATCGAGTGGTCGGCAAAAAAGAAAGTTGGTACGAATTGCTGTAAGATTCCAAGTAGGTACTTTGTGAATTCACTGCACTCGCGTCTCTATATTAAAAACACGGCACGATTATTAATATCAGATGTATATTGACTCTTAGGACGTAAATTATAACATTATATATCGTCACCGTGCCGGAAATATTGTAGGTAATACAAATTGCGGCTCGTATGCCGGGAAAGTTTCCGATTTCCCGAAAATGTGCCCCATCCTCCCATGTGAGCATATATTATATAACCGTGCCTTGCGCGCGAGCGGCGCGACACGCGGTGCCTATATATTCATATCGACATTTCGCATTTTTATGCCGCGGTGGGCACGCGTCACGTGCGCGTAAAAATGAAACGTTCCGCGAATTTCGGAGGCGGCTCGTTACGAATCGTTACCCGCCGCCGCCACCGAATATAATATCATATATCACATTATATGGGTAGAGGTCGGTATATAGGCACTTGGCGGCCGTGTGTCGTAACAGCACGTGGCGGCGGACAGCGATGGGGCTGGGGGCGAGGGACGTCGTAGGAATAAAACAAACACGCTGCTGGGTTTTCATTCCGTGGAAATCCGCCGGTGTTCGTATATACAATATAATATAAGAACAACAGTGGAAAGCCCGGGGGCAGACGTGCAGCCACGTATTGTAAATAATAATAATAATAATAATAATGTGTAACGCGTGTATATATAAAATACCAACAGAGGCGCATAATATTTACTAAATATGCGTAGGTATACATGCGCTACACGAGAGTGCGACTATATGTGATACTTAACTTCACGCCATGTTTCGGAGTTTAGTTGTACACGTAAGGGGAAACAGTGTTTATCGTATGGTGTTATATTATGTTTGTATAATAGTCATTACTCTATTATAGATATTATATTATAATATCTGTACATTGGATGTATGCTGTCAACGTAATATTATCGTGTTATGAAAAATGATTACTACGGCTGTACAACTGTCGAGATACAATAATTATAAGTTAAGATTTCAATAAAGGAAAAAAATCATTACCATATTATTACCACTCAACGTATATGAAATTAACACCTCAGACTTCTATGCTACTGCCGTCTACAATGTTTCTACACCGACCTACTATATAGAAATCTGCGATTAACACGTAACTAAAGATATTTCTAATGACAAAGTCAAAAAATAAAATATATAAATAAGCAATATTGTGTTGTGCAATTCAGTTCCGGTTGTATGCATTGTTAATTTCAGAGGACGCGACAAACAAATATTGTCACGTGTTTTTTCATCGCAATGTGTTGTATTCAAATTTGTACGATTATATACAGTTGAGGTTTTCTTTAAGTTAATTTACAATTTCCTAGAACCCAATTCATTACATTTAGGTACACATTATATTTGAATATTACGAGTGTATCATAGCTATAAAAAAATAACAATTAATGTTATCTTTAGTACCGTTTTTGAAAAAATACATTACTTATGTATTAAATAAACCTGAACATAATGTACGTATGTTTTTTTTTTTATTCGTCTTGGAAGTTAGTAATTAAGCAAACGCATATTATGCTTATTACGTATAGGAGAGTTATAACTTATAACAAAAGTCAAAAGAATATTATAAATAATTTTTTTTCCAACCCTTGAATTCTGGGACTTTTCGGACAGTTATACATTTATATAAACTATGTTTCCTTCTAAGACAATTAATACTGAGAATAAGTTAACTTTATCAGTTAAAGTAAATAAATACATATAATATGTACATACTTAACTACTTAACTGCGAAGTACCTATGTGGAACATATCTAATCTATATGTATCGAATAATATAGGGAGATATTTTATGATTTTGCGGCCGCTATTTTATGTAACATTTTACATATAGTATAATTTTATTCATAGGTATTAGGCCATTAGGGTATTGAAGCTTTTCATAAATTTATTGTTACAAAAAATTATTATATATTGTTTTTCTGACATAAAAAATGCTTATGTAGATACCTATACATATAATATATATATTGTTTTATAATTTATAGTGGGTAGCAATATTTACCTAATAAATATATAAAATGTATAATGTATATACCTGCTTGTTTAATCGAAAATCTCCAGTAAAAAGTCTAATATCGATTTAAAATGTTAATATATATTGATACTACAAGAGGAAATTTAAGTGATAAGTGATAAAAGCTTTAATAATTATAAATAAAATACAATATTTTCCTCCAATAAAATGTCCACATAAATTGACTTGAGTAAATAAGTTAAAATGTCAATATTTATGTCAATAGATATATATATATATTATAGTATTATGTCTTATACCTATTACGTCAGAAGATTTATAAAATATTTGTCCAATTTCATTATAAGAATCAGTTTTAAATGCGAAATACGATTCGGTCTAGTCTATTTAAAAATAACTGCCTATCAACGAATTTATTTTTGGAAACGTACACAACTCATTGGTAAAAAGATACCACATAAAAAGATTTAAAGTAATCACATTTTTCCTTGATAAATTAATAACCAATAAGTTCTAGACGATACACGGAATCAAATGTGGTAATCAACACACCATTTTATCATTAAAGTCTTGAGCAAGTATAACATACCATTTAATCGTAACCGCAATAACAATATGACATAAATAGTTAAAATAAATTAAATTTAAAAGAATCACGATGGAATTAATGCAGTGTGCGAAGAAGCGCTATGGTAAATTAACCAGAAGTCATATTAAATTTGACATATTATTGGATTTTTGATTATTTAGTCTAAATGCAAATGTATTCATTTTGTTTCCATGCCATTAAAAGAGGCTGTTATTTTTAAATTATTACCATTAACTAGTGCCAAAAAGACATGTTAGACAATTTACATTCTTGAAAAAAAAATATTTATATATATAAATCATTTCACTTTATATCTAATTCCATAACAGACTTCATTTATATATGTCAGGAAATATATATTTTTCATTTTTAGATAACAGTATCAACTTAGTCATATCAGTAGCTTATACGAAAATTTAGAAGGTGAAGTAATTATCGTGAACGTTTTCTTTATGTTTTTCTATATTTTTTTTCATTCTTCTTACACAAGCCACATCAATTTTAAATATTACCATGGAATATTGCAACATGATCACGTTTTTCATAAAGATTTTAAAAAAATATCCATATACCTACATAAGATAAATTATACAGAATGTTTATTTGTGTACAAAATTGTTCTTAATAGATACTATAAAATATATCAAAATGTTATGTATATACGAAGCAGGGAGACACTATAAATAAATAATTTAAACGTCTAATTTATTGATTGATTTAGATGTTTGATTAAAACCTTTATAAAAAATTACTTTAACTACTATAGGTATAATGTATATAAAGTGTTGATGTACATTGTTGTATTTGTTTTGTTTTATTTTTATTTTTTTGTTAATAAAGATTTATCAACGTCTGGTACATTTTATGAAACACATAAATCGCAAGGCAAAAAACAACGAAAATAAGATGAAGCCTAATACACGGTGACAGAATTTGTGAGCTATAAATTGTACTTAAAGTAAAGAGGAAACCGTCCGATGAGAGTGATGAATATTAGTGTATTTGCCGTTCTAGGAAAAAAAAGGTGTAAATATTCCTAACCACCATTAATCCGGAAAAGGATCATTTATTATTGCAAGACCCGCGAATGATGCTAACTCTCCGTTACCAAACGGCACAAGAATGTAAAGGGTATCGAGACAATAATATATAATATACCGTTTAAAATTCGAACGTATACGAATGCAACGCAATATATAATAAAAAAAAAAATACAAATCTAAACAGCAAACTTCTGTATTATGTATATATACGCACGGACAATGCATTTATTCGCGGCGGCACAATAATAAAGAAATATATGGCCCAGGGGAACAATTTCGAATCTACCAAATTATGAAAACATCATCATAGCGGTATTATGGAAAAAAAATGATAAACTAGTGTACGTTTATATACTTTCGGGTATATACAGACGGCTATTATCGTTTAGGTTTCGCCGTTTATGTACACATGTATACAATATAAAATATATATAATACCTATGTCATATATATATGCGCCTAAGTACAAGCGCACTGCACTGTATAACAAAAGGGGCAGTTTCAAAATGTTTTTCTCCCACTTTAATAGTTTAATCTATAATTCAAAAAGTCGTACGAGAACATCACACGACAACGTAGATTAAAGTTCGAGCGCGATCAATGCGTATATGCTCGTACCAATATGATACTATACTTGCGGTGAAATACAAAATATAAAAACTATTGACGAGTATAGTTGTTTGGACGATTTGGGAAAATAATTTTTTTTTTGTTTGTTTAAGGTTTTTGCAACTACCAATAAGGTCATTGTCTGGTACTGTGTGGCTGGAAAAGAAAACAATGTATTCGCAGGTATTGTACGTTATCTATAAATGCGTAAAGGATGTACACAACTCAACGACAATATTATTAGCAGAGTTTATTTTTCTGCAAGTATATCAATAAAAATGGTTTTTTTTCATTTATTCTAAGTTTCTAACATTTGCGAGAGTTTAGTCATAGACTATGTCGAAGACGTATGTGTGTGTGTATCAACAACTGCAATTTATCTCGGATGGACAGTACGTTGATAATAGTTTCATATAATAATATGTTACCGCTTATTTATGATCAGACCTCAAATAAAAAAAAGCAGACCTCCATCATCAAACGTCACGTTTTTGACAATATCCACATCGGGCGTTAGATATGAAAAATTGTCACAGCTTGCAGTATATATATATATATATATATATATTTCACTACATCTGTCTTCAACTGAGTGAGCGTGTTAACCTTGTATATATATATATGTGTGGCTCGAGCTCAAATAATACATTATTTTAAGAAAAAAATGACCTTTAGAAGTATAATATTATGTCCGTTACAGCCCCTTCGTATATATATTATGTATTATGTGCACACAAGTCATTCGTCCTGCATAGCTCTGCTATACTCAGGTTATGGTATATGTACATACTTGGTTACTTATAATATAGGTCAGGTATGTTTTATAACTTTTGTAGTACATAATATAAAAATTTCTTTTAGTAATGATAATAATAATCGGATGTTTATTTAATTTTAATTTGTTCAGAATAGCGTAAATATTATATCTACTGTGTGCACATAACTATGCAGTTAATGTATTACAGAGTGATGAGATACCGATTTTGACTTAAATAAATTGGGATATGAAATCAAATAATAGTAGGTAATAATGTAATATAGATATAGATGTAAAAGCATTATATATATTATTATCCATCTATACATATATATATATATATATATATTTGTGAACGAAATAAATGTTGATGACGATTATAAAAAGCAATACCTAGGGGAAATCATTTTTGGCAGAACGAAATCGAAAAAGAAGAGAGTTAAAATAAATCCACGAATAAACCGCATTGCTAAAACATATATTATTAATACTTTCGTAGTTTCGTTAATCTTATGATTACTCAAGATATTGTTTACTCGCTCTGTCCCCGTTTTAATCATGTTGTGCTTTAAGCTAAACGCGGCCGTACGTATATATGTACAGAGGTGTGTATATATACACTTCATACTTCGTTACCGAAATCTAAAATGGCGTAATTCTTTAAGTAACTGCATTTCAGTAAACGATCCGCAAAAACCACAACCGAAAACGTCAATGAGTAAATATTTGCACGTTTACTTGACTGAAACTGTGAATACCCCGCAGACTCCAACCGACCGAAACGTGCATAAATCTTAACACGAAAACCCCCTATTATGTACATAATATTATACAAGAGCGTGAGTTTTAATAGAATACTGCGTAACCAATGCAGAACCGAACTTAAAGAATTACAGAACGAATAGCAAACTCCGATAAATTGTTTCCCCTTTTTCGTATAAACCAATCGCCGTTCTATATTTTCGCCTCCGCCAATTTACTTGTGTTTGTTCAATTAATGACATTACCAAGTTGCCATGATATAATATTATCATATCAAACAATTCAAACGCAAACACATTTACTTCAACATATTTTATAAACATCATATTTTGCGTATGTATTACAATAATATATACTCGAGATAAATTGTTCTCGTGAATAATAGTAGTATATTCAAAACTTCGAATTAGATGGTAATGTATTATTATTTATTATATAGATAAAATAACCAAAAAAAAAAAAAAAAAATAGGAATAATTAGAAGGGTTTAAATTGTATTCGATGCTTTGAATGTTGTAAAATGAGACTTGAGTTTTATTGACACAGCTAAATCAAAGTTTAATTTTGCATTCGTATAATTTACTTGCCTTTGTCCTTTAGTAAAGTACAAAAGAACACTAGCTTTTAATATTTTCAGTAAAACTGTACCGAAAAAAACATTTGCAGTAAAATAAAGCGGCTTACAAAAACCGCGAATCAAAACTCAGAGGTACCGAAAGGCATCTTTTTATGAAAACGGTCACCCATAATATCTATTATCATACCCGTGTACTGAGAACATGATTTTCCTGATTATCTTATTTACATAATATGTCTGAATTAATATACATTATCATATACAATAAATATGAGTAATCACTAAAGCACCAATTTTGATTCAATCATTCTAACAAGAATTATGTGAGGTATGATCTATAGTTAATATCCGAACGAATAAATCCAAACACAACAATATATTTTTAGAGTTTATCGATCTGAAAAAATGTGTTATTCATTTTTTCAGAAAAAAAAACTTGAATTACATAATATAGACGCGAAGTGTATACCAAGCCGGCATTGAAGGTTACCCATAGACGCAGCAGCTATAGTAAAATGTGAACATACTTTGTTGGTATACCTATATAGTGGGGATCTATACTCACCTACAACAATATAAGTACCCTTGTATCATGCATATAAATATCTAAATTAGTCATTAACTGTTAGGTATATGGTATTAATTACGGACAAAACGCAAATCTAGATCGTACAACCCGCACTGACGACTATCGCGAAGTTTCCGATATAATAAACCGCAGTCTTCCCATCAGAGACCGCAGTCTCCGATACACCGAACGTGGACGTGGTTATCGTTGATCTATTCCTCCGAACGCCGACGCGCGGTCTTAAACCCCTGCTCCCCCCTCCCCCCCCCCAAGAATATATACAGATCGGTGCTTTCGAGGCTACTAACCGTATATAAACCGCCACAATCGTAACGCAATATAAGCGTACTTCCCGTTCGGCGATTCCGGTGTACACCGTATCATATAATATGTAAACATGTATAAATTGCGATTCTCGTCGGAGATAACTCGTCGTGCGATAACTGACAAATAAATTATTCGCCGCTCTCTGCTGACGGCGACGACGACGACGTCGTCTCGTGGTCGTGCCATTTGTTTGTTTCCCGGCGGACAGCGAGATCAAGACGCCGCGTGTGTATATACTATATGTAATATATATATATATATATATACACATGTTATATATAAAATATATAATATAGATGTACACGAGGGAGTCCTTTTACGATCCGAAACTGCACGTACAACAGATATCAGCTCGCCCGTTTCCGACTCGCCGACGCTGTGCGTGTATACACATACCACAACCGTGTGGCGGGTGGCAGCGGGTAGTGTTATGTGTATAAAGTAGTTTCTTTCGCCACAGTGACGGACCCTAGCGGCGAGGGGAGGGGGTGCGAACGCGGCTTTTGCTCCCTGCCACCACCATCCCCCCGCAAAAGCGTTATCGCTACTGGCAATATATTTTCCTTTGTCGTACATTGATTCGGTACAATATAATAGTGAGTCGAGTTCAGTGTCCTATCCAGCTGACCATAGTCTAATATAATATGTATAAGAACTTTGTAAAGAACTTTAAAACTAACAACGCTAGCTGCAGTATATGTTGATAAAAGGAGAGTAAAGCGCAATAGTTCAAAACTCACTTTCAAGCGAATCAGTTTTCTTGAAAATTTTGATGTATCCAAACACTCCAAAGCAAATTTTTAATGAGTTGTTTCTGTGATGCCGAAACGTTTAAACTAAGGACAAAAATACATAAAAATGGTTTTATAAAATAAAAGTTGTGCGTAGATGGTAAGGTTATTAAGTTTTTTAAATCGCCTAAGTCCCCTCTCGCATTGCCATAGACATATTATTATCCTTAGAAGTTAAGTTCAAAAAGTTATATAACTCAACAATTACTCACTTCAATTTTGATTTGGATACCTACGTCAAAATTCTCAAAAAAATGTCTCCTTAGTAATTAAAAATTAAAAAGTGGGGTTCCGATATTGAAAAACGGACATTTGTATTTCAGAGGATCATCTTAAAGTGGTACAAAAAATGCCAAATATCAGAATTTGAATATATGTATAATTTAACCACATATACAAATAGGGTGAGCATGCTAAAAAATCACTACGAACTCTATAAGAACTCTGCAATCGAATAGCCTAAAGTCCCCAAGCAAAAAACGAATGTTTTCATTCAGTTATATCATAGTGAAATAATACAATTTTTTGTGTCCATTTTATGTATTTTTTAAAACACAAATTATGTACGAGTTGCTAGCTGTTATAACTTATAGATAACCTATAAATATAATCGTTTGCTTCTGTCTGTGTACACTAAATCATATACGATCACTATACATAGTTAATTGCAACCTCATGGCTCATATACATCATAATAAACATTATGGCAATATTTTACATAGGTTATATATATATAGCGTTATTAACTATCATCTGGGGAGTAATGACTAACAAAGAAGAAAACAATTTTAAATTTTAGCGTGTTAACTAACAAGTTTAAAATAATATATTGACATTCGGCCTTTGAGTAAAACTTAAATCGATATGCATGTTTGAACGTATGAATACGAAATTCAGTTTAATTACGTTTTGCAGCTAGGGCGCGGACGGTAAAATAACTCCACCCCAAACAACACTTACGCCAAAAGCGGTATGTTCACCTATACGATGACTAAAATTCGTGTCTACACAGCTGGCTGTTATTAGCTTAACTCGCTGCCCACAAAACTTGAGTGCAAACACAAATAATAGTACCTAAATAACGAGTTAGTTCGTGCTAAATGGCTAGACAAACAGACATCATAATATACATGTGCCAGTTAGTCCAAAAACATACATCATTCGGTGCCACTGTGTGCGTATGTTTAATGATCGACTTGTCGAGTTATAAATGGGACAGACACCTCGACAGCGTGCAGTAGTTTTGCGAACGCGTCGTAATATAATTTAATAGGTAGATATTTTTACATCAGAGGCGTATTCGATGATCGCCTTTCATCGACACCTTTTTTTTTTGTCTCTGTTTATACGCGACCCCCGTAATTCAGTGTAATAACAAGAATTTATTTTTAAACATTATCGTGTAGACATTATGTTTTGTCGCTGTGGACACGATGCGCAGGACGATATGCGCATTGTAATCGCGAACCAAATCAAAGCCGAGCGCGTGCACATCATTTATATCGAGAACGTATGGTAAAAGATTTGGTCTCGCCCACCGCCATAAAACAGTAAAATCGGATGATGGATACTACACTGCACCATCGACGTATCATAGCCATGCCGTATATAAACATAATATAATATTATATTACATACACTGCAGGCACAGCGGACGTCGGGAGCGTACGACTCGACGACTGCTGCAAATGTCGGATACGAAAACCTTTGGGAACCATATAACCAGTAGTGTTCCCATAGGGTATACTACATATACGCCGTATACTCTCAAGCTTTTTCTAAAATATCATGGTTATACTACGTATACCCTCAAACAAACCATACAAAATGAAAAAATACGTAATTTTTTTTAAAACTTAAAAATATAGTATGTTTTTCTTATCCAACGTTCAATAACGACAGTAACAATAGTCACGGGCAGTTGAACAATACGTCGACAAAATAATCGTTATCGGTGGTATTTCCCATAATCGTCGTCGTCGTCGTCGTCGTCGTCAGTCTACGAAGAGTACGACGATAATAATCAAAAATAACACCATATTACTCAGGATGAATTATATTATATTGTAATATACTAATATATTATTACACTGTGTAGTATTTAGTATTAACACATGGATGTTAGTCATCGTTCGTGCGTTGTGCCTTCGTCAGTGATATGTAAACCGCCGTTACTTCGATATGTTTTATTTTTTGTTGTTTGAGCACATTGCAAATAAATTACAATTGTCTATTACATATTATATAGGTCATTTTTTTACTGTAATTTCTTGTTGTTATAATGAGTTCAAATTTGAAACGTGGCCCCCTTGATAGTTTCTTTTCCCCCAGACAAAAAAAAAGTAATTCTAATGTTGATATTGCTGTAGCTGGTCCATCAGTTGTGCCATACAACGAGAAAAATAATGATATCGAAGATAATAATGATCGGGTGGTTGGATGTGATCCAAAAATTACGGAAATACATAAAAGTTGGCCCATGTTATGGACTAATGAACAAGTAACTGAATTTCAGAAGAAAAATCCATGGATAGATTGTAAAGATGGGAAATTAGGTTGTAGTACTTGCATACAGGTAAAAAATAGTATTCAATTACAAAAATCCATTGCTGATGGTAAACTTCGAATGTCACGTGAATGGATGGACTTTGAAATAGTGGCTGCTGGAAGTAATCGTACGAATCAGCTGTCTTCTTTAAGAAGTAAAATTAAACAGCATTCAGAAAGTAAATCTCATTTATTAGCTGAAAACGTCTTAAAGAAAGGCTCTGAACAGGTTTTGGATAGAATGTTTGACCATATGTCCGAAACTGTGATTAACAGTAATATGAGAATTTTTCAAACTGCATATTGCTTAGCAAAGCATCATCGTCCATTTTTACAGTTTGAAGAACTTATTGAACTGCAGAAAATTAATGGATTAAACATGGGATCTTCCTTGCACAGTCGAATAACTGCCACTCGAATAATTAACGTTATCGCAAAAGAAATGCGCCAACGGCTAATCACACGTCTTATAGAGTCAAACTCAAAATTCACTATAATGATTGACGAATCGACTACACTGAGCACAAAGTGTACACTTATTTTATATATTTTATCAAACTTCGATTCAGAGATTCCTATTGTAGTATTTTTGGACTTAATAGAGCTGGATGGGCAAGACGCTGTAAATATTGAGAAAGCCTTGTGGTTGAGCTTAGAAAAAATTGGAATTTCTAAGTCTTTTGCATTGAAGAATTGGATTGCATTTGCAAGTGATGGAGCTAGTGTAATGACAGGCACGAAATCTGGAGTAGCTGCTAAACTTTGTGAGAAGATACCGCTACTATTTACGTGGCATTGTTTATGTCATCGCCTTGAACTTTCAGTGCATGATGTCATAAAAGATGTGCAAGGTGTTTCTCGTTTTCAAAGTTTAATGGATAAACTTTACTCTTATTATCACCAAAGTCCTAAAAATTCTAGGGCCTTAGACGAAGCTTGTTTGGAGGTTGGAATTGAAATGAAAAAAATTGGTCGTATTTTAAACGTGCGTTGGTCTGCCAGTAGTTTTCGTACGATTAAAGCCGTGTGGGAAAATTATCCAGGGATACATAAGCACGTGAGTCAAACTCTTGAAACTGGATTTAAAAAAAAATTAGAATCTTCTTCTTTCCTAGAGGAGCTTGGACTCTTTTATGATGTCCTTTTTGAACTCGGAATGCTGTCTTGTATACTTCAATCAAGGAAAACAACATTAATGCGCGCTCAATCAGAAATGTGTAGAACAATTAGAATTCTAGAAAGCCTGAAGACAGAACCTGGTGAAAAAGAAAAAGAAATCATAGAAGCTATACAAAAACGAATTCATAAAGGCATAAATATTACAATCACAAAGTCTGGAGGAATCAACAGATTGCAATTCTTGCAAAATATAGTCGATAGAATGCGTCAGCGCTTATTCAATGACTATAAAAATACAACAATATTACAAGATCTAAAGGTAAGAAATATTGAAAAATATAATCTAATTAATAATTATTACTGTACCCAAACATTTAAATTTTATTTTTTTTCATTCTGTAGGTTATTGGAGAAGTCTTTAAAATAGAAACCGATGATGATAGAGGAGAAGAAGAAGTTAAAAGAGTGTCACGCAAATTTGGTCTATCTGAATTTGAAAGTTTAGTAAACTTTCGTTCACGAAATGCGTCTTCTGATCTTATAAAAACACTAAACATACTTCCAACAACAACTTCCGAATGTGAACGAGGATTTTCTGATATGAATCTCACCATAACTGATCTTAGAACTCGTTTAACAATTGAAAATGTGTCAGATTTAATGTTTATCTCCATCAATGGCCCCCCAGTTGAAGACTTCAATCCACGACCATACGTAAAAATTTGGCTGCGAAACCACAGATCAGCAGATTCAGCTCCACGTGGTAAAGAACAAAAAAAAACCGTCGACGAAGAAGATAAGTTAAGAAAACAATTTTTTATCAATTTATTTAAATAATTCATTTTTATAATTTTGTTTTGATATAATAAAAATGTAATAATAATTTTTTTAGTTATTAATTAAACCTCTCCACCACTTTTATCGTAAAAATAATGAAATACCTATATTTTGGCGTTCTTCAGCGTAGTATACTCTCATACAAAATGATGGGAACATCACTGCATATAACGTCGACGATCGATATAAGAGTGACAAAAAGATAGTGCACACACGCACACACACGCACGCACACACACACACTCGAGACTGGTGGCTTTTATCGTGCGACATTTTTCGGGTGCGTGCAAAAGGTTCCCAGGATCGTTTTCCACGATCTCCGAAGTACATATTTAGGTACATATATAATATGACGTCGTATAGCCTCGTACGCATACGATATACATCATACACGCAAGCGAATACGTATATTGTTGTACACACATCTAGTATTATTATGTTTATTTATTGTAATATTTTCAATTTTTCACCCCGCCTCATGGTCGCGATTGACGTCCGTTTCCTCGTTCGTCGTCGGTCCACATACACGCATATACACCCGATAGAATATATACGGCGGATATGCACGGTTAATATAATATATTGAGGTACCTATACATAACCTATATGTATATAGTATATTATACATATTATAAAATATGTGTATAAATAAAAATATATTTGTACACATGCGTTTTGACGCCGACGAACAGCACTGGTATAGTGGTATCGCGCGGCGAACGTTTGATTCCGATTTTGCAACATCTTTTATCACATATAAAATAAAAAAAATACGGCTCACAGTCGTGCGATTTCGACCGATAGATTTTGTATCATAAAGGTGTATACATTTTATACTTGAAAGCAAACTTTTCTCTTATTTTTCATCTTATATTTTTTTTTTAGGAGGCAAAATATATATAGGTATTTCAAAAGAGGTCAAGTCATTTAACATTCTAAAACTGTTTAAACTTTTAACAGCAGGAAGAAATTTATAAGGGCAATTATGAAAAGAAAAATGGAAAAGCTAAGCGTATTATACA
Organism: Myzus persicae; assembly: GCF_001856785.1. Taxonomy (NCBI): domain Eukaryota; kingdom Metazoa; phylum Arthropoda; class Insecta; order Hemiptera; family Aphididae; genus Myzus; species Myzus persicae. The sequence goes on from NW_019101374.1 coordinate 27,181, forward strand.
AAAAAAATTAAATATGAACCGAATAAATCGTCATTAAAATAAATGGGCAGTCGACTTAAAGTTTTTCGGCTGTATACGTACAAGTTATGCGGCATGGGGGCAATTTAAAGAGAAACACTAAAGGCGAATTTTAAATAAAATTCATAATTTTACGAATTCTGTACATTACTCGGCCATAATAAAATAGCGGCCATAAGTCAGTTTATAGTACACATAGTACCTAATTGTGTTGCGATTGTTCTATATAAAATAAAATAAAAATAATTTTTCGACAGCCCAAAAACTCGATTATGATATTAAAAAACAAACAACAACATCGTAACAATAATAATATAATAATATTAAAATGAAAAATAACAATGACTGCACTATGCATAGTGTTTTAAAAAGGTTCGTAAATACAAAAATATACATGTAGACACAGACAGTTGGTTGAAAGGTCATGGCACTTCGATCATGTCACTTAATTGCTTTTATTTTTATTGTTTTGTAACGGTGTATACGAATCTACGGCGGAAACGCGACGTAAATACACTGAAAACACACGTCAGTGTATAGTATATTATTATTATTAGGTGATTGGGCCGTGTGCGTTTTCGAATCTAAAACCAAATCGCCGATAAAATAATAATAACAATAATAATAATATTCACGATAAATAAAACCGATTTCGATCGTTAAGGCGTAGGTAAGTATATATAATATTATTTATGACGGCGACATTACACGCGTGTATTATAGGAGATATTTTATATAATATCATATACGTATAGATAATATGTATTGCAGCATATTACACGCGTCTCGATAGACGTTGTTAAAAATCGATATAGTGCGTTAGTATGTAAGGCAATAAAAGCGGAAAAAATATTGCCACTTAAACGAGACTATAACCGCGTCGGTTTGGAAATGAAAAATAGTTGAACTATCCCATCGGTTCAATTTCGCGGGGGGATTATATAGAGAGCGCAGTCTCCCGCTCGTTCACACGCTCACACACAAAACTATACAATGTGTATATAAACATATATACAGCACTACATACAAGCCGTGCTAATGTAGCCTGTTAAAAACGTTTAGACGGGAACGCGACCCAAATGCCATTAGTTGTTAATATCGTCTGTACGCCAAATGGAAGCTGACAAAAATTATCGAATTCTCCGCAACAGACTATAGGACAGCTCGAAAGTATTTCCAGTGAGATTTCACGCCGGGTCTTCGATTCTTACGGAATGACAGAGACGAACTGTTTTTGGTACTGTAATATACAACACTTATATTCTATACAATATGGTTGCATAATAAGAGCAGGTTAAAGGCAGTGACATGCTCAGTTTCTTTGAAAGGGGGGATCGAATGTTTGACTCTCCTCAGACACGTTATGTATACATTCATCGCTTGGTCGTATACAATTTACGACAAAAATAAGCCAAAGTGAAGATTTGACACCCTCAAGCAACCCCCCACCCCACCACCATCCATGGGCACGCCACTGGTTATAGGAATTATTACATAAAACAATATAATTTCAAGGTAAATAATAAAAAAACATGTTCATCAAATCAAAGACAGGTTGTCATATTTATGCATATTTGTTTTAGATAAAAGTGTAACAAGCAAATTGTATTAAATAATTCTTGACAACAATTCAACAATCCTGTATAATATACCTACCAAATATATGATCAAACAATACAACCATATAATACGTGATTGATAATACCTATCAATTATTGTATATAACACACGGATATTATGTAAAAATTGTAATTTATATAGGAACATATTAGTCGTATATATTATAGTATATTATGATCACAGACGCATTTTTTTTTTCGAAATAAAGTTTTATAGCTTTTTGCTCTTTGGCTGTTAACACAAAAAAAAATGGTATACAGTTATACAATAAAACATATATTATATATATCTATATAGAACTCACGCGTCATTGATGTGCGTAAAATAAAAGCATTAAAATCTCGAAAATATATAACAATACAAATTGTATAAATGAGAAGAATATATATAGAGTATTTTAATGTGATTACATCTCGTGAGTTACGTAATGTAAAAATATAATTAATGAACATAAAATACATAGATAGTAAATGTTTCAAAAATATATTACAAAATTTCAAAAGCAATAAACACAGTTATTTATTGACGAATTGTAGAGTTGTAAAATGTCTGCACAAAACAGAGTATCTACTCTATATCATTGTGATTCTTAATTCAAGAAGTTCCATTTATTTTCGTCGATACGCTATAATAGCAAAATAAACCTCCATCAAATTGTTTTAAAACAATGGCATTGTGTTTGTTTTTTGATACACCCATTATAATTCATTAAAGAAAAAACAATGTTAAGCTTGACAATTTAAATATGAAAAAATATTAATACAATTACGATTCAATGTCGCCTATTAATATTGGTTCTAACCTCTCTAGATAGTGATCTGTGGAAAGAGAGAGGTCAACCGGAGGGTTTTGATGATAGAATTCCATTCGTATTCTTCTATCCGATCGACTTTAATCCCAACCACCCACCGTACGACACAGACGATTCATTATTGTTTCGAGGTCAATTCGCAGGACGAATGCTGCGCTAGGAGTCCACCAAGTCACGATTATCGTCATTCTGGAAGAATCGACCAGGCACGGACACTGAAACGCTCAGTAGTCTAAGGTAGGACTTGAAACCGTTCCATTTACAAGGCAATTGCCAATTAGTAGTAAATCTTGCGTAATCATGATATATGTCACATTGTATCGTTAGTGTATTTTACTAATCAATCAATAAACGTATTCGAAAATAGATGCATTTATAAAATACGTTTTCATTTCAAATTATATATTTGTTCATGATAAATCGTGATTTGCTTATACGATTAAGGACGTGAACGTCCCATACAGATAATATAAATATAAATGCATGACGGGTTAATCTATATACATCATAATTCATAATACAGATAAGGGTATTAAATAATATTGGTAAAAAAACAGCACGTGTCAAAAATCACAACTCTTCGTTTAGGATAAATGCTATTTTTTTTTTATACTTGACAATAATAAATTGTTAAATCAAGAGCACGCGTGTCATTTAGAACCCCAAAACGTCAATATAGAAGGCGACAAACAATACATTATTTAATCTAATAAACTTTCGATGGGTATAACAACAGATAGGTGCACACCGTTCTCTGAAAATGTGGGCAGTATTTATTGCTCCATATATACAGAGGTTATTTATTTGATACAAGAAATAGTTTTTTTTTTCAGGTAGGTACTTTTTTTGGCCAAAACTAGGGATTTTGTAGGGATCGTTACTCGCATAGGTCATTTCCCGCGGGAATTTAACCCGAGTTCTGTTATTATATATATGTACATGAATGCTGTACTTAATTAAAGCTAAATGTCGGGTGGACTTAGAAACCCGAGAGCCGAGATTGAAGTTTGTTTTATCTATTTAGGAGCAACACGACATTGCTCACCCGCTTACATTCTCTCTCCGGGGAAATGCTCAAACGCCACGGCTTGAAGAACAGCTGAAGACTTCTGAATGCCCTTTTATTTTAGATTCTGAGAGGAGCGATGAATGTATTGATTTTACAATGATGTGTTTTTATATTTTTTTACTTATTTTTGTGTCTGTCATCGCTTTTTGGGACAGTAAAAGTGTTTCGATTTTCTTCTACAGCATCTTTTCTAGTAGAAAAGTGAATGTAGTTGGTACTTTGGGAGGTCAAGAATAAAAAATTCCCAATAGTTTTCAAACGCGGCAGGAAAAACAAACAATTAAGGAAAGACAGGAATTTTTACGAAAACCAGGTTTTCGACAAAATCAATTTTCTTTTTTAATGTGACTCTAAACAAAATATCGTAGGTACATGAAATTTTCGCTTAATGTTTATATCAGCGTTTTCTATACACCATACAACTTTCAAAATATTTTGACTTTTTCAGACTATTTACAGGCATATTACACTTTCGATTATTCTCCTTTATTTTTAAACTTATGTCGATAAAAAATTTTCTGCACGGTCAAAAAACTTGCCAAAAATGTGATATAAGGTTCCTCGTAAGTTGTTGTCAGTGGAAATTAAAAAAAAGTTGAGCGTAAATCCACAATAATCATTTATTAGAGACTAACTATGAATTTTGACAAAATTTGTAAATTTGTAAAAATCACGAAAATTTGAAACAAAATTCTATGCAAGCAGGCTATTCTGTAACCAAAAAATCTAAAAAAAATATAAACACAGTTTTTTTTTTTAGTATTTTTATGTTCAAATGTGGACGGAATTACATATTAAATAACCAAGAATAATGATTTCTGTTATTTTGTTGTAAATTAAAAATATTATTAGTGGGTGCTGGACATTTTTAAATTATATTATTATATTTTATACACACAATGACTTCAAATTTTTTTTTGACAAAAATGAGTTTAATCTAGTGCGTAGTACTAATGCTCACCGCTAGTAAAATAAATTGGTTTAATCATAATAATATCATTAAATATACTAAATTACTAAGTAATAATATAGACTGAGAGATTGTTTTTGCTCAAAATCGTTTTTCGTATACCATGATTTTATATCATTGAATCCAAATTTTACACCATCCACTACAGTGACCCACTTATAACATACTGTACAGCAGAGCGACATCCACTTACCCGCTTTTTACTATTCTAATCCCTTCTTACCGCACACAAACACATACATGCAAATAACATTATACATGTTTATATTATGGAAATTGTATACAAGGTAATCCTTTTGAAATAGAACACTTATTATTATTAGAGTCAATTTTTGTGATGAAATTTGAACTCATAGAAGTACTTATATTGCTACGTATTTTCACCAACAATTCAAACTTAAGCATATTAAAAACGAGTGGAGTAGTCGCAACATTTTTCATAAGCCATCGTAAAAAAAAAATTTTAATTGAAAAAATTCAAATAGCCTCTGACGGCCACTGTTATTTAGCTCTAGGCACTGCAGTCATACAATCATATCATATACATATTTAGGATTAAAGTTTAAACGCTTGTAAATAAAAAAACAATTAATTCAATATACACATTATTTGTACGCTCACGAATTAGTAACTATAATAGCTTGGCAAAAAAAAAATAGTGAACATTTTGATTAACCTCGTAAAAACATTGTTAGGTGCTTCAAAAAACTTGTAGAACGAATACTTCCACTATTAGGAGGTGTGTATTAGAGAAGGGTTCGCCGTGTATAGTTAATAGTTACAGCAGTATAATATTATTATATATCGACCCGCGAAATAATGACACGACTTGAAGGATGATACGACTATATTATGTTTTATTATTATTTGCAGTCGACTTTTTCTCGCGTTTTGTACGCAAGAGAGAACGTAGGTATACATTATATTTATGCATATATATATATATATATATGAACTTAGTTGCAGCCTTAACGAAACACTCGTGTTAACGAGACAAAAGTAGTGCTCGACGACAGTTGGCACCCGCTAATAATGAAAATTCAAACGTACCTATGACACACCCACCTAAACATACATACATACATACTTGGACGTACCTACATAATACCAAACCAGAGTCCCGCGTATATATTATGATATAATGATGATGTTAGTATTTGTTGTTTCTCTCATTGCAAACGCTATTGCGAAGACACCATTATTATAATATAATACATAAACGCGCGTCTGCACGTTTGTAACGCTGAACAAGTCAATCGACCGAACGCTATTATTTAAACCGGGTACATCAATTGGTGAAAGATGGGGGGGGGGGGGGGTTAATACAAATCACCAGCAAATGTTTTTTTTTAAATGTTTATAGGTTTTATCGATATGTCTGTAGTTAACAGAGTGAGTAAAATGAAGAATGTATCACAATTATATTTGTATACACATACCATACACACTACAGTGCGCCTGCGAGAAGTGTTATAGAAATAATGTAAAACTGTCTCGATATAAGCCCCTAACGGCCAAACCCTGTACATACCGGGTACAATATAATTAGATACCGACTAAGAGTACTATGTATATATAGTTTCACGATCTCTATGGGTATTTTACATTAATGAATTAGATTACCGTACCGAGAAGGTATATAATGCATAATATATACAATATATATATAACATATGTATGCGTGTAGGACGTAGCTAGGTGGCGGTACTTTGCTGCGACGCTTTCTGAGCTCTTGGTATAATGTAATCGCTTAAACCGTATAATACGGTTCGAAACCTAATTGCATTGTTATAATATGCTGTATGCGCTTATGAAGATAAGATTATCTTATAATAAAATAATAATTATAAAACAACTTTCAAACTCCGAGTTAGATGACATCAGTTTATTTCAAAACGAATGTAAACTGTTATATAGTTTTTCAATAATATAGGCTCATTTAGTGTCACTGCGACATCTGTGAATGTTTTTATTTTATACATATAAAATTATAACTTATTATTGTAAAATTTAACAGACCAACTATTTCTGCGAACAGAAGACGTCGAGTTTATTAAATAAAGTTTAAAGCAATAATTTTTCATTCTATAGAATTCGAGTAGCCGTGTTTGATATTAAACGTTATAAACAATAATTATTACATTAAAATGGAGAATATATTTAAAAAAAAAACCATTTCATTCCCAATAAATAACAGTCGTTTTAATCCATTATTAAAGCATGTGTATATTTTACATGATATGACTTAAAGTTACAATTTAAAATATTGATTTATAATTATACGTACATTTAAGCTAACGTTTTGGTCAAGTTTTATAACATTGGGAGATGGCCAAAAAAGGTTTGATTGTCAACAAGTAGGATACTTTTGTGTTTGAACCCAACTTGGAAATAATACTTATTATTCACGAAATATGGGCATGGGGAATATGTGACAAAAAAAATTTCAATTAAAATAAACATAATCTAGGTCAGAGGGTTCAAAATTAATTAAGTAATAATAAATACAAATGTACATGTATATTATTCATTAATATAATTAGGTACAGTGGTATTTACAACACGACTCTTAGCATATTACTAAACGTGTCCGTGCATAATATAAAGATCGGAATATAAAACATAACATTTTAATATAAATAATTAAACCAGGAATATTTTAAGCGATGTTAATTTACCAACTTTTTCAAATTAATTCATTAAATTCTATCTATGCTATGATGTATATAGAATAAACTTCGGAAGTTTGGATATAAAATGCATACATTTTATATCATAATTTTATTAAGTAATAAACAAAAGAATGCTGATTACAATTCACAAGATTTTTATTACTATAGAAATAAAGACAGAGTTAATGTTTTCAAGCTTTAAAAATCGATAATTTTTTCAAATTTGATTATATGTTTACCCAGACTAAATTTTTTTTTAACTTTTTGGCCCACCAAGGACTATTAGCATTTGTAATCCATACATGGTTTTAAATAGTAATATCACTATGATGTATTGAGTGATTTTACAAGCATGCTCACCTCATGCTTATTCTTTAATAATGTATTTATTCTGTTGGTAGTTTTTTAGATCATTTAGGACAAATTTAAGAAATTTCTTGTAGTAATAAAAACTTTCTTTCCAAATAAGAACCTGCACCTTTTTTATTGTGAATATTAAGCATAAAGTTTTTTGAAAATCTTATTGCAACTCAATCGAAATTCAAACGAGTAGTCTTATAGTTATATATTAATGTATTTAGTTTATAGTACAATATCCTCGAATAATTTTTACACATTATAAAATATTAAAAGATTTATATAAGTTGATATAAATTACAATTATTACAATAACCATACATTATGATTCACTCAAAAATTACGCATATCATACTCATAACAATTCACAGTAAAATAGGGTGGTTCTAATTTGAAAACAAGGAGCCTGTATTACTACAGAACACTGCTTATAAATTACATAGGTACTTATAGGTACCTATTTAAAAATACGTTCTTCGAGGTATATTTAAAATTCCAAGTCAGAATAAAAATGGAAAGACATGCTTGGTGAATGCATGTACTTTGCAGGGACAACCCTGTACATACAAATAATAGACATGACCCTCTGCAGGGCATATCTACGTATATCTACTAAAACGTACTATTAAATTAACATATTATATTATAGCTGTAAACCAAACGTATATCCAAGCCATAAAAGACGAACGATACTTAACATCGATTAATGTCTTCTTTTATTTATGTGGATCCCACCACTCTCAGCCACTCCACGCCATCTACAGACGACCGAATGTCTATGTATACAGCCACAGCGTATCGGCATTTTCTATATACTACATATAATAGAGTTTTATTGCATCAATCAAAATTAGTAGGTATCGTTTTGTTCGCTAGAGGTTAAAAGCGTTTTCCATTTCCAAAGGATTTCGGTTAAAAGCTTACCCATTGTTGTGCAGAATGTGGGAAAGAAAGAACCATTTTATTGTGTACTGCAGACCGCGGCGAAATACGACGACTGTACGGCATCGGCAGCAGTAGCTGCAAGCAGCCACAGCACGGAGATAAAATACTTTGTACGCTACATACAATTTTATACACGAATATATGGTATACATACACACGCTGTTGTACTTCTTTTACTACATATATATATATCCAACAAATACTAGTTTTTCTTCCGTCGTTCTTGACTGCTGCAGTTTATAATCCTCTTTCGGCGGTCAATAAATCCTTTACGCTTCAAACCGACGACCCCATCGCCCTCGTATGCGCGCACACACACACACACACACACAAATTATGTCTATAGTCACATCCAGTGTGCTCTTTTTTATACTTCTCGTCGTTACCATACGCTACAAGATTCCAAAAAAAAAAAAAATAATAATAAAACAGAAATCTATTTAAATGTCTACATACATATATATACACATCGATATGGTATTGTTATACATTATATACGTATATAGAAAAACGACACTATACTGTATAATGTAAATATATATGTATTTAATAACAATGTACGTGTAAGTTTTAGCATTATTATACGGCCGGATGAATATATAAATCGCTTAAAACCGATGTTACGAAAAAAAAAATTAATACAAATCGATTTTTGAGAATGCAAAACGCAACAACTGTGAATAGGTAATATCAAAAGGATAATATAAAAATAAAAAGGGTGAAAAAAATATTGACGAGGGTGCAGACAAAAATATTATAACGAAAATTGAAAATTATAATATTTTATATAATACACATTCTTAGGTAAGTAGGTATTTCAACGGAAAAAAAAGGTACCTAGGTATAAGTTATATAATAGTATGACTTTCGAATTATTATTCGCAGTGGAATGGGTTAATTCGTATAGTACTTATGTATTTTAAATGTGTACTTATAATAATGTATAATACATTATAATACTTATGTACATTTAAACCAACCTCGTGTTATACGACTTTTTTAACTACTGAACGGTTTGAGGGATTAAATTTTGTTATTATTTTTATTATTAGGTATATAACTATATTTATTACGACGGCGCTTAATCATATCAAAAACGGAAATATACTACTCAATTTAAATAAAACTGCAGGGTAATCACTCATTCAAAATCTACGTTAAAGACTGCTCAACACAAATATATTTTTTTTTAAAGGCCAAACACTCAAACGTTGGTGAAAAAAATACAACAAAAAACGCAGTTAACTAAAAAAAAGTAAAAATAATCGATACAACAATTTTAATTCCTCTTTATTTTTTTCTCTTTCATAATATATAATATATACCTACCAGTATTAAAAACATTTCCTCTTATCTATAACTTTAATCTATAAAAAGGAAAAATGTATACATAAGTGCGTAGGTATATTGTATAAAGAGTGATTTAGCTACTACGAGTCCGACAGTATTGTAGTGAGGAGGTAATAGAGTTTCTATCACACACACACACACACAGGCCATCAAACACAATCGCGACTATAGCTCATATTTGTAGTTTCTGATAATCACCAACTTGCATATTTATCAACCACAATTCTGAACAATCCCAAGTATGGGCGGCACTTGAAAACATACTATAGAAGGTGCGGGAATTCACAACAGTGAAATAATGTGCGTGGGGCTTCACCCCTCACCCCCTTAACTTCACACACGTCAAGATGTCATTGATAATCATTCTACATTTTCAAATTGCATTTTTCAAGCGACAAAACATCCGTAAGAACGTAAAGTATGCTAATTATTATAAACTGTAAATTAATGAGCATTAACAAGTCAACCTTAAATTAAATTTTAATACAAACTTAATTTTAGCTATAAGTTTAATAAATTGAAATTTAACTATCTTTAACTATGATAAATATTAAAATTTGTTTTTCTCATAAGTACCCGGTAATAAATTACGGGCATAATTTTTATCACGCTCTCTACACATTAAATATTTTTAAAATAGGAATGCAAATTGATAAGACGACATTGCAGTATTGCACTATAATATAAGTACACTTACGAACCAAAATTTTTCTTTTGCCACCTTGCATACTCTTTTCTCGGGATGGTAAGAGCAAAATAATCGTTTTTCCCCTCAAACATAGTACCAGGAAGAGCAATGGATTCACATATCCTCAAATACCAAAAGCCCAATAATATGTATATGTAATCGTCAATGTCAAAAACCCTGAAAATGTAGGTACTGACTAGGCAATGTCAGTAAAACCAATAATGCCAGACACCTGTTACTGAAGGTAATGGGTGTATATTTCTGTAATTTACGGATAAGTTTAGTCAATGTCATTTATCGGTATTTCGGATAAGATGGTTATCAATTCATCACTCGTGAAACTTTATATTATTTGGTGTGGTGTGTAACTTTTGTGGGGGGAGGAGACCCCGAGGACATGTACAAATTAAAAAAAAAGTTTTTTTTAGAACGAAAGAATAACAATAGTTTTGGCATCGCTCATGCAAATACCTGCTAATTACATATTGAAATGGCATAAATTAACTTTAGTTACCTATAGGTACCTATGTAAAATAAGAAATTTAAACATGTTCAAAAGTTATATCTCGCGTGTATCAATAAATATCAGACATAATTTTAAAATGAATATTTTTTTTGATTTTAAGCTTAAATCAAAATAATGCTAAATATTAACAAACAATGTTTTTTAAGCATTTCAATGAGGGAAATCTCGCATATATTCAAAATGTCTAAGAATTCACATTGTGCAAATTAATAAACTAATATATGTTTATGATTATAATAGAAGGTATTAATTTTATTAATAATGTATAAAAGTAGTAAGTATAATAATTAATAACGTAATAAACCTACATGATTTTGTCGATTTAAGTAATATTCTTATAAATAAATTAAATAATGACTGTAAATTTTAGTTATTTTATGTGTGTCATATTGGCCAGCGAAATTTTAATACGTATACCTACTGTACAGTAAAAAAATGTATGTAAGTAATTTTCAAAATTAATAATGCTGGCACTCTTCAAAATCCTAGAAAGACTAATGGTCTAGGCAATATCAACATAGCCTAACCGAATTGGCCATGGTCAATAATTACTGATTACAGATGTCGACAGCAACGTCATATACATTATGAACTATTCGATTTACCTAACTGATTAATTTATTATTATTTATGTTCTATAGATAAATATTAAATCTGACAATTTATTTTATGTTGGTTGAAAATCCCATTGAAATTACATTGAAAGACGTATTATATTAATAATATATTATACAAAAACAAATATGTAAAAATGATTAAGCATAACTCTCCTAACGACATAAACCACTATATTTACTCTGAATCCAACAATAGAAAAGTAAAAATCCATTGATATAATATGAATTTAATTTATGATTGTATATGATGAAATCATCGTTTTTAACAATAAATATTTATACACTTTTTAAAACCTAGTCTGTCGAGTTATTTCCGACTGAAGAATTTTGAAATACAGCTGAATATGTAATAAATATAATATTATGCTATATAGCTGATATCAAACACGTGTACTTATATTTATATGAACACAATTGTGCGTGTGCGTGCGATTAATAACAGATAACACTGAAGTAGAAAAATCACTTGACGCAAATTATATTTACACTTGGCGACGACTACGACGATTGATAAATTATTTGTTAACTGAATTCGTCCGTCAGCGTTTGCATTATTCACGCGGGTATTTATGAATACGTTAAAAATACTGAAATCCTGAAATCCTGAAATCATCGTTCATTCGGTACCTACGCAAAAATATTCTAAGTCTATCGAATCGGATCTTTAAAAACATTTTATGCGTAGGTATTTACACATCATATATTTATATGTTAGATGAATGCGTCGGAAAAACGCGATCGCGGCGTTCGCGCAATACGTTAAAAAAAAGAAATTTCCCGCGTAATCGAAACTAAAACGGGCTTACAAGTTACACACACACACAAAATATATATATATATATATCTCCATGGAAACACGAGTTTGAATAATTAATTAGAACACCGCCGATTTGAAACCATTTCCATATTATTAAAGGAGCGGCGAAAAAACGTGTATCTACATTATACACATATATATATAAGAAGAGTTTGCGAGTGTATATGCAGAGATAAAAATAATAAAAAATTACTTGACAACCCATTATTGGAGTAAAAAAACAACTCTGCGAAAATAACACGTACAACGTATACATGTATTTCTAAACAGTATGCTCCACCCGATAATGTATACAGTATTTAATTGGGCTGTGCACGTTTTATCATGATAATCAACCAAAATAGTAATTTGTTACATTTTTCAATCAAGTCTGAATAAAATATGGGCCAACTCAAATGGTTGAATTCGAAATGAATGTACGGTGTAGCTATTAAATATTATAATTAGAGCACGTTGGCTATAGCACGCGTGTGAAGTGCAAATATGTTCATTTTAAAGAAAAGTTAACTACAGGGTACAGAGTAAAGGTATAGTTAAATTTACGAATATGTATTTTTGAAACCTATCATTTGGAAGACTTTGAGTTTATTTTTTTTTTTTTTTTTAATACAGCTTTATTTTTAATTAATAGGATTGTATAAAATGTAAAAAACAATATTTATGAAAATTGTTACTGGTGGAGGCGGTTGGTTTCGAAGTCGATAAATTGTGTACGCCATTTGTTTGTTATTACTATTATTTTATTGGAAAAATAAACATCCAGTATGCTGTGCAATGTATACACACATAAGCTGAACTATCTCCGAGAACATAATAATAAAACGAAAGCTGTTGGGTAGCCGAGACTATCATTTTCCCAAACGGTATATTACACGAATACATAGGGTGTGCAACGGCATTTTGTCCACGATGGTCCGCTTACCCTACACTGGAAAACGCTACGGATCGTAATCTGTATATATAGTAGAGTACACTATATAAGTATACAATTCACATTCGGACCGAAACCCTCCCGGCCGAAGTTTTCAAACGCTCCAATTGGTAGCCAAGCACGTATAATAATAATAATAATAATAATAATAATAATTCTTTGACATGAAACGAGAACCCTGGGCCGGAAGTTATTTACTATATATATATATATAGGTTATTCACAACTCCACCGAATTCAATATGGTCGTCGTCGACAGAATAATGCTCTAGAGCGTATATATATATATATTACACTTGTGGTTTAACGCAAATAGCCGCCCGGACTTGACCTCGTTTTTTAAAATTTTTTTACGAACGCGTGCTTATACGCAATGTCATTTTTCAGTGTTTTTTAAATAACGTTTGAGAGCTCATACACTTTTATGTTTGTACGCACAATTTCAAAAACGTTACTACTAGCGATATGTACACAGTCATAAACTCATATATTGATACATCTACAATAGCTCATGCTGTTTAAAATTTTTTTTTGTTAGGTACCAATATAATGAATAGTAGATAATGCGAACTCAAGCCAATTTTCTTTATAAAAATAAAAACTTATTTTAAAAATGTAAATACATTTGACGTTAAGTACAATTATATACATATTATATTTTCATATTATTAAACAAAGCTGCCGAAGATAACTTTGAGTAAAAAAAAATAATTTGTATAAAATTAATGAATTTATTAATATTCATAAGCGCAGAGCGCTCCGATTTTGCTTACAGACAAATATGATGAAGTTAAATCGAGTAATAAATTCCAAGTTAATTCCACATCAAAGGAGAATAATGATATTGTATTTTAGGTATTTTTTCTTATTAATCAACATAAGCATAAAATTGTTGTGATGTTCATTATAAATAACGAGTCACGCAGACACTGTGTGTTGTATAACGAAAAAGTTATATTTTTTCATGGAGTCATTAATTAAATAATAATATATTATTATAATGTGTGAGTTTCACGTATTTGTAAATTAAACAAAAATTATCCCCTGGACAGAAAAAAAACATAGCATTGTTGCTATTGTACGCGAAACAATAATATATATTATACATCTACCGAAGTTAAAAAAACAACCACAACAATTATGTACGTTTTAATAATAAAAAAACGAACAATGGACATTATTTATACCTATATTATATGTCATTGTGTAGTTATCATTTATGTCGTGTGTATGTATATAAATAACGCATCATAATAATAATTCATATTGGGTAAACTACCCAGGGTAGGTGTATCAGCGACGGTTTATTTATGTTTTCGAGTACACCTAAATAAAAATCGGATTTAAAAAACGGTCTCCAAGCTGAACCAGCTAACGAGAATCCACCGCAAGTTTTACATCAATACTGGTACGCAGTACACTGTATACCTACATATATCTGCAGTTACACGCAGTACAAGTATATATACACGTATTCACTACGGCGTCCGTGGAGGGAGAGTATAAAAGTTTTTTCCGCTCTCGTTGTGTATATATATATGTCTATTTCATTATACAGGTATATATAATATACATCTACTGCAGCTGCTCTTCTTTCTTCCTCGCAGAACAGACTGTATATAGTACGTATACGTACTCGCCAAACCGTCATACACCCCACGCTCTGGTCGTGAGACACACACACACACACACACACACACACATACATACAAATGCGATCACACGGTGACTGATAAGTTTTGGGCCAGGAAAAAGACCGTGGCACACACACACACACACACACACACAGGCGTCGTCGACAGCTGCAGGTAAAGTCGGCAGCCGACGAGTGAGAACATGTATATAGTGTATATATATGTAGAATAGTCGGAAACCGCCCTCGCACTGGAAAAAGGGTTAGGGGGTGCGCGCGAGTACGGCGAGAGAGAAATGAGTTTTAAAAAATTCAAATCCTACTCGGCCGCCACGGCAGTGGTGGTAAGTCGTGTGGCCGGCGGCGAGGAGTGGGTCGAGGGTTGAAAAAGCGGCGGATCGAATTCCCGCTCGGCGGCGGTATACACGGCAACGGCCGCGGGTCTCTCTCTCTCTCTCTCTCTCTCACTCACTCTGGTCACGAGTACAAAAGGTGTGTCCGAAAAGACCAGTAGCGGCGGCGGCGGCGGCGTCACGTTCGCCCGCCATCACCATCGCTGCCGCCGCCGCCGCCGCCACCACCACCACTACCACCGCCGCCACGTTACGACCGCCTAGGTAGTCTTTATATTATTATGATGATTTTTTTTTTCCACTCTCTCGGCATTCTCTCTTTCCGCCGTTGCAGCCGCCCTGAATCCGCCGCTAACGACGGGGCACTGCAAACGCAGCCCGGCAACGCCACCAAACGGCAGCCCGACTTAGCTACGCGGTACACGCGGTGACGGGCGGCGGGCGTATCCGCGGCGGTGGACCCCGGACCCGGCGTACAGCAGCGTAGCGCCGGCGCGCAAAGTCCGCGGCGGCGGCGTTGGCGATCGATACGCTCGCGCTACACACGCCTCCGTGACCCCGCCGCACGCCGTCTCGCGCCAAAACCCGACCGTAATGTTTTTTTTCCCCTTTTCAACCACCCCCGCGGCGCACTCGCAAACCGCGCTTTGTCATTTCGAGTATATAGGAGGCACGCATATGCCACCTAAACGAAATCCGATGTGAGCGATATATATACATATATATATATGTCTTCTATGATTATGTCCCGGGTACGTGGAGCATATTGCGCACGGTTTAACAGGTGTGTCGCGACATCGGCCGCGATAATATTATCCGGAGCGGTATACCGCAAAAGGGCGTAGCGAATCGGACTCACAGCCCGCGCTCGATGACTGCTGCTACACTGCAACAGCCATCGTACCAATATACATCATAATATCATTATGAAGGCATAATATTTTATAAAAAATATACCTGCCTCACTCGCCCGTTAGTTTTTTTTCGTACTGCAAGGAACGGACGTTCAGACGTTATTTTGAATTGTATATTTAAAATCATTATATATATAATGTTACACCCCCGCGATGATTCAATCGTTTTACCAGCCTTTTTGGAGACAAACCAATACATTCATTTATATGTGTACGCGTCTTGTCCCGACACACGTATATACCTAAATAATATTTATTGTTGTGTGATGACCGGGTTTTCGAGGATGAAAAATATAATAATTTACGAACGCAGAGGTGGCGGGGCTTGTCGAACCGTTTTGCGTCGTGTCGAAAATTTCAATAATCTTTTTGTACTCCCTCTGCTTTTCCTACGGCCGAAACCCCGTCCGCCACCGCCCCAATTCCTGCAACGTTTCTCCGTCGTCAACATTACGTCCCAAATGCTTCGATCAATGTCCCACTTTCCAGCATTAAGAGACATTTGTAACCCAACCGAGCGCTAGTCCCCGGAGCATGATATTTGTATCAATGTATTGACTATTTATTTATACACATATATACACCACATATGTATACACAACGAATATACGACTACACAAACAAAACAAATACGATTGTATATATCATTTATCATATAGTAACACTTTACAGATACAGAAATAATCCGAAACAAATTGTCATGTTTAATAAGCGCTTTAGAAAATACATAAGAACTACTACTAGAATATAAATCAATATACATATAAAAAATATTAATTTGAATATATTATATGAAAAAATACATAGTCAATATTTAGAATATGTACATAGAAAAAATTAACATCGTATAAAACGGGTGACGTATACGTTTTAACTACAAAAACAAATGTCATTAGCAGTTAAAAATACATAGGTATTAGGTAACTTCCACTTCACATTTAACGAAATATACCTACACTTTGAAACGTGTTACAAATTTTACTTCAGAGTACACAAGGTATATGTTGTTCAGTTGCATTCTTTTTCTTTTCAACTACTTGTATTTGGTTTCACTGCATGTGATATTTTATAGTTAACGGGTCTTAATATTACGTAATCGATCTTAACCGAACAAAATTTCGAAGTCAACCAAGTTAATGGACAAGTGACAAAAACTTCCGCAAACATCACTATAAAGTTTAGATGATCGGACATTTTTAGAAAATATACCCTATGTAATTATAGAAATACGAAACTAAAAATTAATTCGATTAACCAAATGTATCCAGCAGGCAGCAATTAATCATAATTAGATTTGAAATGTGACATGCAGTTCAAAAATATTTATTGTGATATGATACAAAATAATAATTATAGAGAAATAACAAATTTTAATTTAAAAAAATACACACGTTTAAAATAAAATAATTATTTTGTAATAATATAAATATATAACACATTTATTATATCAATTTGCATTGAAATAATGCTACAACTTGTATTGTTTATATACAAGACTAAATAGTATTCAAATAATAATTGTATTTACTCAACATAAAACTTTAGATATTTAAAGATAAATAAATAGAGCAATGCATTAATAAAGTAAAAGGTCTATATCAGTTAATAATATCAAATTATGCATTTTCATGTTGAGGGTACAAATAAAAATGAATTTATTTTTTATAACAATAGTAGAAACACACCATGAGATTTTGTGATACTGAATGCAGTAGTGATATTAAATTGCCTATACAAAGTGCCGTCTTAAAATAATATAGAATATTATTGTTATAATAATAATAAATTATAGTCTTACAAGAGTCAGCAATGTATACAAATCTTTATAAACTAGAATACTTCAATAATTGGACAATGTCATTCATAATAGATTTCGATAAAAGCAATTAAATTAACTCCATGAAACACAAGTTCAAAAAAATTAACAAAATCTATTTTTGAAACCTAAGTATTTTCTTAAATTGTCATATACATATACAGCATATTAATGAATAATGAATATTCAAATGTAATAATACATAGAGCCTTAGCGACCACTTTATTTATAATGTTAAAAAAAAATAATTAAAACCTGTTGGATTATATAATCGAAGCAAAATCCATAATAATATCGATCATGTACTTTAACATACATCACTATTGACTATGTATTTTATAATATTAGGCGCGGTCAACCGTTTTTCGTGCGTGGATAAGGGTGCATAATATTTTATACTTGATCTGAATTTCATTCCAATGTCAACTATTATATATTTATACAGCTTTTACTTTAGCATAATACATATGTTCAGCTATTATTATATATTCTTTGACCGTGCAACTGGTTTATCGTTAATAAGGTCGTTAATAATAGTTCATAAGATCAAGCTGTTTTTATAGAAACTGTTTTGTTGTGTATTTCAAATTCACTCAAATCAGTAGAATAAAATATAAAAGTGGCTCGTTATATTCACATAACATTTCAATCACTTTTTTTAAGAAATATTGTGGTAGAGCATGTGGAATGTATATGGCGGAAACAATTAATTAATTAAGATATTATTATTGGTAATAAATATGAGTATGTAATATATTATATTAGACAAATTATGATTTAATATATTAAAAGCTGTAAAATAAACACAATATAAAGTGACAATATAGAATCTAAAACTCCAAAACATGTTTCAACTTGCATTTTAAATTCTAAAAAAAACAGAGAAGTAGCTCTACTGCAAATAGTTGATCATATTTAAGGAGGTAACTGTACTGAGGATATGTTTAATTTAAAACCAATTATCAATCTTTGTATACAAAAAACGAGACCTACATAGAGACCTATATTTTAAGTGGTATTTTTTTTTTTTGGTTTCATTCTGTGTAGTATGTTGTATATTAAACTTATATACGTAATAACAAAAATGTTATGACCCTGCGATTTATATGGAATAAAAATTACAAAAAATGACTAAAACTGTTATTTTTTGTTTACATATGTATTTTTATCAAAATTTGAACCTCAAACGTCTTTAAAAAATTGTGCAAATTTCTTTATTCGACGTTTTAGGGTTTTATTGGAATAACTTCGAGGAATTTTGAATTATATTTTCAGGGAAGATAATTAAAAAATAACAATTTTTATGAATTTTTTACTACCTATAAAATAATTTACAATTTGTGATTTCAACAAATTTTGTCAAAATTTGAACTACAACTGCTGGTCAAAAAAAAAATTCCTAATATTTTCATTATTTTTACGTACACTGAAAACGTATATGGGAAAATGTAAATATTTTCCAGGGGTTTTTACCAAGCATACAATTTTTATCAAAACTTATAAAAAACAATTCATAAATAGCTTAAAATTCATCTCAATGTACATTTATATAACTGTGTATGGAAAACAATTAATTGAGTAATATTGAAATGTTTCTAGTGTCTACGATTAATGGTTTCTGAAATGCAATAAAAAAACCAATATCGTTTGAGGGAATATTGTTATTTTACTTCAATAGATCATAAAAATGTATGTGAATTTAAGCTTAACTTTTTTTTAAATTTGATTTATAAAAACTTATAGAGAATCTCTTACCTATTAATTTTTCACATGGATGTTTAAAAAACAATTTTAAGAATTTTAAACATCGAAACAATTCATATATTTGCATGATTTTAACAAATGTCGTACAAACTTTAATTTTTAAAAAAGGGGTGACTTTATTTTGACATTTTTTAATTGTAGTAAGGGCAACTTATATAGAACCTTGTACTACATTTACAAGCACTTTTACTCTCAAACAAAAATTCCATCACACATAAATCGAGAAAAGCTACAAATTCGAAAATTTAAAATGTTTTCATAATTATAAATAGCACACAGTAGACCAAATTTTTGAAAAATATATCATGCAGAGTAAATGCTAATATGAATATTTTGTTAAATGTTCAAACTTAAGTTATTAATTTTTCAAAGCCTGTACTTACACACACAAACACACACACACACACACACACACAATTTTATCTTCTTAAATTATTAGCACTGAAAAAATAAATAAAAGAGTAAAACCCAAAAAACCATATTAGAAAACTAAAACAAAAATAAAGAGAAGATTGTACATGTTATGATAAATAACTTAATGTAATTGCACGTGAAAAGAAAAGTTTTAATGACAGTGAATGTGTTAGAAATTTAAACTGCAGTAAAAGAGTTGATTCCAGATAAATTATCAATGTTTGAAGACACCAGTTGTCTCAAAATACATGTACAAAATAACATTAACGATGAAATGTTTAGGTAGTAGTTGAGTGCCTAATGGCACCCAACTTGTTTGTCATTTTCTAGTTTTGATGATAGTACCTATACTGCAAATTTGACAGACACAACACTACTACTATTAATAATATGTATACGTTAAATAAACTAAAGTTATTATTTGACTGGATGTTTAACTAGCTCGTTTTCATATTTGTTTGAGCCATACAATTATACGTGATAGACCTAGAATAGAAGAAGATATGTTTAATAAAGACCTGCCATATTTTGAAATTCTATGAGTTTGAATAAGAAATATCTTTAATTTTACCAAAAAATTCGAGATTATTTGTGGATATCAACAAGACAAAATCAATTTGGTGTTCAAAAATATTGAAAAATCACTTTCGATTGTCCTACTGATTGCACTTATAATTTTTGGTAAGGATCAGAATTCACTACCCTATACAATTCACCATACATACACTTCAAAACTAACCAAAGAAAAACAAGCTTGAGTCTCGAATTAATTTCAAATGTTTACGTATGTATATTTTGAAACCCAATGATTTTATAATTTATTAAGTATTTTTACTTCAGTGCAGTACCTGCATAGTGTGCCTTCTGCTCACTGCATGTCATATACATATTAATAGAATAATTAAAATATTTAACTTTTTAATTTATCACAAACAATTTCAATTTTAATAACATACATTAAAAAAACTAAGTTAAGAACATTAGAACAAAAGGATAGGTAAGTGACAACGAATAAGTTGAATTATGAACAAAGGTTCACTGTACAATTTTCAGTTAAAACATTCATACTGCAGTTTTATTTCCTTTGTGCTGGTCATTATTATTTTATTTTTACAAATATTTAACATGGTTTATAACATAACTCATAATTTATTTCAAATTATTATTTAAAAAACAAGCATCACTTATTATAGCACATAGAAAATATTGTACAATAATTCTATAGCGACTTCCAACGTATAATTTAACTTCATTAATTAATTTAAAAAAAAAAATTTATTATTACCTACCCGGTTCATTGTGACGTTTATATTTTTAATAACAAAATATTAAAAGTATTTAAAATTATTTTATAAACTATGCATTTTCTCTACTAACTTCTATCTAATTATAAAAATTACTTTAATGTCACCTGATACGCATGACAAAACTATTCAATTTAATTTATTTAACATCATTATGACGTCAAGATAAAATATATAACTCATTTGTACGTTAGAGCCTTAGTGGTACCTACCTAGTATACAAATAATTAATAGAACTTAAGACATAATAAAAAATTAGGTGTATACGTGTATTATATATTATATCCTATACCTAGTTAAAGTATGCAACAACATTTGTATTAGACTTTTTTTTAATCATTTTTAATTTTATTAGGCACGACCAATTTGCATATGAACAAAAACGTTTACATACGATATGTACCTATAGATATCTACGTGATTTAAATTCTAAATAGAAGCTTTTTTTGGTTTAATAACAATGAATGATTTTTATTTTAGGAAAATACCTTAAGTAACTCAGAGAGAACAATTCCCACACTTGGAACTGCATACCCGTATAGATTACCTTTATTTTTTAACGTAATAATAACTAATTACTGTATGTATAAGTAATTTTGAAAGTCCGGTACCATCTGCACCAGAGGAATTGACTCAGGCTATTAATATAATGCATTCACAGGTTTCTTTTACATAATTTAATGAATTCAGTATAGTCAAAAATTGTTTCGCATAAATTCCAGTGCAGATAAAAAAATCAATTTGACATACTTTGTAATTACATATTATTTAAAAGTTTAAACATGTAACTATAAATTATTTTCAAATAGTTTTATAACGGCATAATTTTTAAGTAACTGTATCCTCAGCTATTTAACTGAATGGGAAATAGTATCTTTAAAACCTTATACATATTACATTTTACCACACACTACTCCCCTAATAATTTACCCCAGATTACGGTTATGGCTAACGTACAAAAGTGCACAATAATACGTACATTTTTTGATTGGGAGAATTGAAGGATATTTATATTTGACCTTTTAGCTGTACGCCAAAGTTGGATGGTGGATACCATACGTCATGACCAGTCTTTTTTTGGAGAATTATATTATTGATTGGCAAGGGATGATTTATAATAGATATTAGTAGTAGTTATATAGAAGTATATCATAGATGTGACTATAAATTTGATTTTGGACATTTTTATCTTTATTCTCAAAAGTTGGGGCCAGTTTTGGAGATTCAATAGATGATGGTCGTTTATATAATTGAGGGGTGATTAGTGTCTGATGGGAAGAAATTATAGCTGTATCATCAGCAAAAGTAGCAAAATGAGCATCATACGAGTGTGGTATATCAGAGAAAAAAATGTTATTTTTAAGGTAAGGCTAACAAACAAATATGACGTAATAATTTCAATACCTTTGCCCTTTGATTGTTATTGTTTGAAATAAAACTATTAAACCGAGAACTATAAAAGTAATTTTGACAAAGGTTTAATAAAATATTTTAAATAATATAATCAAAAATAATAGGCCTAACCTATAGGTAATTTAGTACTTTTGCAATTTTAGAAGTTTTAAGTGGATGTTTTTACATATTTTGACAACTTGAAATACATAAATGAATGCATATTAAATTGCTTGTATATTTTTAATAATGATACTAAAAATGTGAATTATTTTACCACTTCAACATTTTGTACATTTCAATTTTTAGCTTTTGAGAAGAGCGATGAATGTATTGATTTTACAATGAACTGTGATTATTTTGTCTGTCATCACTTTTTGGATCAGTAAACATGCTTTGACTTTCAACATCAATATATTTTCTGGTATGAATGTGAATCTAGTCGGTACCTTTTGGAGAGTTAAGAGTAAACAATTCCCAATACTTTTTTTGATAATAATTATTGGGACAACCCAAAAAAATAGGAAAAACGAGAATATTTATGCAAATCAGTGTTTGACAAAATCATTTTTCCTATTTAGTTGCCACTAAGCACAAAAACTAAAACCGAAGATACTTGAAATTTTCACCAAATCATAATAACAAATCATATCCGTTAAAAATTACCTGAAGTAAGTATATTAATTGGTTTAGTGGAGGAAAATAATTTCAATCAGGTAAATTTGTAAGGCTATACATTGACTACCTATGTTTTATAACAAAAAATCAATTATTAAACCTACCAAATCTGGTTACCTACATGTTTACGATTACCCAACACTTTATTCTACATAGAATTTCTATTTGTCGTGATGTTATAGGTATAAACTATTTTTCAAGTGACTTACACGATCGCATTCACGATTTGTCCACTTGGTTGGCAAAGTATCAATTTTCAGAGTTGTGGCTCAATACGTCGCACAACTAAGTTGGCAGGCTTAGGCGATACCGCAAAATTGTGTAAATAGCGTAAGCATTAAACTACCCACAGCCCTCCCCCTTCATCAACCATACGCTGTACTTCAACAAGTCGTACAATTTCACATTTATGTCTGATTAAACTTCAAACGAAAATAAATATATAATATATATATAATAATTTAATATATTATAATTTTTGTTTAATGTTCAGATTTTTTATTTGACATTTTCAAAAGCTGAAAAACAGCAATTAAATTGTTTTGAGAATCTTGAACTACCAAAAAATATTTTTGGTTATAGTTTAATTTCACACTCAATAGAACATACAAATTAAATATTAGATTCAGTGGAAACGCGAAAGATTAATTGTTATTTGTCGTCGTTATTTATTGTAATGTAAACTATCGCGCTATCTGGCGATCAACTTAGCGAAAAATCGTACTTTTTGGCTTAATATTTTCAGGTTGTTTAACAGAGATAAAACCACATAAATTAGCTAAACCTACTCGTTTTATCTAATCTAGAAAATAATATTAAACACTTACCATTTTTATCTTTTTTTCCATCATCGGGCTAATGACGCACAAATGAGACGTCTCTCTATAAAAAAAAAAATATATATATATATATATATATATATATATATTTATATATATATATGATATTTACATGATATTGATAATTGGACATAAAATATACTGATTAGAAATATTATTAATAACTTCTAAAACAATATTAATAGATTAAATAAAATATAATAGCATTAAGCCCATTATTTTTAGTTATATGCTGCATGTGAGTTGTAGATTGGCAATTTTAGATAATTGCTGATAAATAGATAATTAAGTTTAAGCTTTTGAAGTAAGAATTAAAATAACATTAAAAGGCAGAATTTAACAGTGGTACAATTAATATGTTTTCTAAAATGTATCCAAAAAAACATAACTATAGATAAATATATTATTATACATGTTATTAGGTATAAAATGTATATCAACTACAAACATTTAAAACTAGGTACAAACAAAATGCTAATAGGGATAGGTCGTCAGAATCCCTCATTAGTCATTGTTGATTAATAATAATTATTAAAAATATTATTTTATTTATACTTATTGGATAGATATTCTACACTAACACAACTTTCACCAAATATGTTGGAAATTTATATTTTAAAAGGCTTATCATTCAAAATTGAAAATTAATTGCATTTTCCTAAATAAAATCTATGGTTTAGTAAGTTTAATATTCAAACAATCGCCATTTTTATTTAGTTATTTTATTAAATAAAATACCTATACATTGTAAAATATAAAGGGAACATATATTTCATTTTTTTCCAATAGATAGTATACAAGGTACCTATTTAATATTCATGGGTAATTTGTATATTTGCATATAGTGAATTTGCTATGAAAAAAAAACCACTACTGGGTACATAGCACCTGTCCTGTAGATGTGTAAATCGGGCTAGTCACACTGTAACACCAACTGTATCAACAAACAATTTGTGGGTGCTCAGTATTTACACTATGCACATTTCTCGAGACTTTAAGGCTATAGCAAAACATTTAAGTATTCAAAGAAGGAGTATTGAAATTTTATTGAAAATTATGTACATGAACTTTTTTTTTTAAGAAAACTGGTATTCTGCCATACAAATCTGAATATTTAAATTGCATATATCATGACAACAGGCTGTTGATAGGTGATGCTTAAAATAAAAATATTGTCTTAATGTGCTGTTGGCAAGAGCATTACTATATACCTATTAGAGAGTATAATTAGCAATATATATAATATATCGATTGGTGCCAATATCCAACACCACTGAAGACAGCTACTTTTCAAATTGTTAATAATACAAACGTAAAAACGGATTATTAATGTGATTGTTTTATCTTTTATTACATTGATAGAAACAAATAATATGTATATGTTCTTTTCATAAAGCACAAAACAACATTAATGAAGTAATGTTATCAAAACATGTATACTTACATTTTGCTTATGTTTGTTGATAGCCATTATTTTAGATGGAAATGGTAGAGAAATCATAGAAACATCTATTGTGATGTCACAAATTATTTACAAACAGGTACATAACAATAATAGTTCTACATCTAATTAGTTTACATAGTTTACTTAATATTTAAGCATCACAATTAAGGTAAAATACATGAAATACTTAGAAATAAATTATAGACTGGAGTACAATGAATAACTAATTATACTAAATACTTAAACAAGATAATTAAGTTAATACTAGTGAACTGTAAGTGTATAAAACGAATGCTATGAGAAATCAAGGTGTTAAATAAAGTTTCAACTGCTCTGATACGTTTTTTTTTTAAGTAAACTGGAAGGAAAACCATTCTAAACCAACCATTTTACAAACAAATACCTATTCTTTGTACTAAACTTGATTTCCTTTATCAGTCTTCATAATATCCACTAGATGGGATGATGGTGAAAATGTGGAAAATGATTAAGTACTGATAAAGAAAACCTAGATCAGCCTGTGGGTGTCTGAGGTTAACCAACAGAGTTCCGCTGAGTACCACAAATGCGGCTTCCCGGTGACAAGCACTAGGGAACAGCAACTTGTATGGGGTAAACCGTCAGCCTACCCGGTGCCGGGGGATTACCATGGAAAAACTCGGCCCTCAGTTGTAGACTTGAGTGCCAAACAACTGGACGGTGTTGCTGCTTGGTCAGCGGACAGGAAAAAACCAACAGACCAATAACTACAGACGGATATGGATATCAACTGAAACTGGACAGCAGAACACGACAACGACGACGACGACGACAACCGGAAAACCGACGAATTGCTTGCGTACCTAAACGTTTCGGTTTTCGATTTCGATTCCAACTAGGTAACTACTACAACTACTACAGCGCGTTGGGGAAACAACTCGTCGGAAAAATCTAGTACCGTTATCACAATACGCGCACTGAACGGGCGGCGGCTGATTAAAAACGATGAACCAAAACAAATGCGTACGGTGTCGTCCCCTCCAGTCGGCGTTTGCGGCTGCGGTGGCGGAGGTGACTGCGGTATCAGCCGTGCGAAGGACCGCGGTAGAGGAGGAGTGGGACGGCCCCATAGAGACGACGACGTACCGCTCTCGGTCGCAGCGGTGGGTGAGGCGGCAGTTGCGGTATCCTCCGGGTTTAAAAATAAATTGGCCGTGGCTAACGATATTTTCGTCGCTTATACTGCTCGCAGAACACAATATCCCTCTCTGTTGGAGACGAAACGGTTTCGGTAATTTTTTTCGCTCGTTTTTCCTCGTGGTTTTCGGCGGTCGCTGCTGCTGGCCGCTGCCGTTTTCCTCTGAGGAATTTCATAGTATTTTTATGCGACGACAACAACAACAACAGCAGCAGCAGCAGCTGACCGGCAGCGACACCCGCACTCGCGTGCCTGCGTGTGTGCTCTTGTGACGTGTTTACGTCCGGCCAGCAGCTACAATAATATTCGTTTATCTCTGCCGCGGCTGCGGACGGATTGCTACTACTACCACTACTACGTGTAGTGTGTGACGTATAATTAAAGTAGTAGATTATATAAATACGTATAATAATAATAGTTTTTATCTATACTATATATACACACATTCGTTCGCGTACGCCAGAATTGAGATTATACATACAATTATAATAATAACATTGGCACGCGGGTGGACAGCTGTCGGAGAGTTTCGTGATAACAGTCGACGCCACCGCCGGTTTGTGTACGTTTAGTCGTTCGTTTTTTTTGGATTTTCTTCCCGAGTGGACGATCTCTCCCCGGCTGTTTTTTATTTCCACCCTTGCGAACTTGGCAGCCTCCAGTTGTGCTATCTGCGCGCGCATTTCGTGACTCAAGAGTGTGTGTGATGTCCGACAACAGTGATGGTAACAGATTGTCTGGACGCGGCGACGTCTGTCATTCTAGCGTAGCAAATGCCACGGTCGATCTGCAGCAACAGTCGATAACGGGTAAGTACGACCACCGAGATGAATTTATTCGTTCGCTGATGTGGATTCATTTCTACAAAATTTAAAGCACTGTTGAAGAAACTATGGTTTCGTACTAAATAGTGTGTGTGTTGCTACCGCTTTTTAGGCTAATAAGAGCCGTATGAGTTCCACTTCTACGGTTCTCAGACAGTCTTGGAGATCAAGTCATTATGTTGACATTACCCACATACCTATAGTGTACATTCATATTACCATTAATCATGTGAATGTTGTATTTATATTATTGTCTTATTCGCACAGCATTCTACAGACTCGATAAAGAGTTTGAACACCTCCATGGCATCATGGTTGATGCATCCTATAGAATTAAGGTTGTCCTTATTACAACTTAAGCTATACTTTTAATAAATCAAATTAATTTTGAAAAACCATTAAAAATATTCCATTTTAATAATAGCATTTTATAATGAACATTTTTAATTCATGAATTTATGATTCTGGAATGTTATCTAAACTATGCAGACAGATAACATTTTCGTGTCGAATATACTAATTTGAATACACTTTAATACTCACATTCATACTAATTATCCAAATTGAAGGTAGCTTGAATATATTAATAATCATATTTGAAATTACTTTTTGTTGATAATTCTATTATACCTTAGAAATGTTAGCCAAGTTCAAAATTTATTATTAGTATGAATCAAATGCAAGTTCTTCTTGTTATTATTTTTATTAGTATACCTATCCTTATTTCAAGTAAATTAATTTTAATTTTAAATGGCAGAAATTCAGAAAACAACAGAATTAAATCAGAATTAAAAATAAAGTGTAAAAACCAAAAACAGTGCCAATGTCAATAAAATATTTTATTATCAGTACGTACTTCATTTATAAACACATTTAATTTAAACTTAGTAAATGTTATCTTTACTTCTGTTGTTTTTTTATACTTAAATATTTTTGTTAGATTTTAATTTTAATAATATTTAACAAAATATGGTGTAGTCAAGTCTCAATAACTTGAATCTCAAGGGTAATAAAAATAAATTTGCCTTATGTTATACTCAGATACAATTTAAAACACTTCAAAGGACAAAAAAAAAATTTTAATTATTGAGTTAGTTTAAAATATATTAGAATACCTTATTTTTAAAATAAACAACCAATTTTTAAAGATATAAATGTATGGTGTATTTATTTACTAAATATTTGATTATTTTAAAATCAATCTTTAACTAACATTATCTATATTTTTACAGATTACAAAACATTAGCTGACAAAAGTTCTGATGACATTTTATCTGAATACTTATTGTTGGAGCTGGGGCAGAGTAAAAAGGAATTATTCAACTTTGTGCATTTAAGCCAATCAATGAGATTAGCTAACATCAATAGTAAGTTATTGATTTAAACGTTTATCAATATTATTACATTAAAATGGATTCAGTTATTGGTTGTGAACATTTGGTCCAAAGAAAGAATGAGGAATTATTGAAAAATTATCGTATTGTTCATTTAAACTTTATATCCTGTCAGTCTAATGATTCAATACGTGCTAAAAAAAAACTGGCATCATGTCATGAGTGTAAATTTGAAGGTGCGCGATTATTGTCATGTTTATATTGTGTATGTTTTGCATGTCCTACGCACTTTCTTGAACATTTTAAGAAAACTGAGCATTGTTTTGGTGTAAACCTAACCTTTAGTCATATTTTCTGTGCTCACTGTGATGACTATACCTATGATGGTGACATTATGACTTTATCAAACACATTGAATAAGGATTTGTATTGTTATAGAAATAAATCCTTAGAGACAAAAGACATTGTCTTGCTTAGAAAAAGTAAAGAGATCGAATATATTGATAGTGCTACTCCGGTTCCGGGATTCATCAATTTGGGTAATACATGTTTTTTAAACAGTGTACTGCAGGTATTAATGCATACCCCAATGTTACGGAATTATGTTCTTTCTGACCAACACGTATGTCCCTTTTTAAAGGAGCCTAGTCGTTGTATTACATGTGAAATTGGCAGAATATATCAGCAATCTTACATGTTGCAAGTTAATGTGATTAGCTTGCAAAAGTTGTTAAAAATATTTTGGGATAACACTTGGTACATGGCATCAGCTTTACAACATGATGCACACGAATGTTTCATAGCCATATTGGATATCATACATAAACAGACGATAATACAAAATGAAAATGACAAGGATATAAAACATCTGGAAAACTGCCAGTGTATTATCCATAAAATTTTTAAAGGCGTCTTGCAAAGTGACATTGTTTGCCAGAGCTGTAACAATGTGTCATCTAAAATTGACATAATTAATGATATTCCTATATACTTTTCAATGGATGAAAAAGGAAAATATCCAACTAATATTACATTAATTGCATGCTTAGAACAATTTGGACAGATAGAGTTGTTGAACGATTTAGATTGCACAAATTGCCAAACAAAAAAGTTATCGACCAAACAGCTTATTTTAAAACATTTGCCAGTGGTTTTATGTTTCATTTTAAAAAGATTTGGACAGCCATCAGACAATGTTTCAAATAAGATTACTACATTTGTCGAATTCCCAGAAACATTAGATATGAACAAATTTATAAAGAAAAAATCTGTGACTGGTAGTGCATTCATTGATGAATGTTTTGCTTCACGTGAGTCCATCTATAAACTGTATGCTGTGATTTGTCATGAAGGTTTACTAAACGGAGGACATTATTTGTCTTACATACAACACATGGGTCTTTGGTATCAATGTAATGACAATGTTGTTAGATTAGTACAATTTGAAGACATATTGAGAAGTCCTGCATATCTATTATTCTACCATAAAGAGTTTATGAATTTCTATTAAATTTTTAGTATAATTATTATGTAAATATTTCTAAATAAATAATAAAAATGTAAATAATTTTAAAAATAAGTACAATGTTTATAATAGATTAATAATAGCTAATACTAGCGTATGCATTTTTTAATTTTTAATTAGCTTAGTTTTTTTAATTTAAATTTAAGCAACATTAAGATTTTTTTCTACTTCTATCAAAATAATATAAAAACTGAATATTTGGTCTCAATTTTTTCATGTACTTTTAATTATAATATTATTGTTTTCTTTCGAAACGAACTTTGTGATATTTTTTTATTTTGTGATAATTTAACAATTTTACTTTTTTTACTTATGCCATTTATGTATACTACGAAGAATAAACTTAATAGAATTAAACTTTAACTGTAAAAATGTAGGCAATGGTATTTTTTTGCCTATACAATCTTAAGTTTTCTTTTTAGGTAAACTGTATATCTACTTTTTAAAATGTTTCATTAGAATACTACCTTACTATAAAATTATTAACCTCGTGTTACCCCTCATATAGTATTAATTATATTTTAATTATTTTTTTTATGTAAACATTTGTCAATTTATTTCTATGTATTTCCAAAATACAAGTGAAATATGAATATTTTATGCTTCATTTTTCTTTTATTTGTTAGATAAATGTTGTTTGATAAACCATTATCTGTAGATAAATTGAACATCCAATTCCTTCTTCGCTGTTTGCTCCCAACAGTCCCAACACTCCCAACTAAATAGGGTTAGCTACCCTTGTAATAAATGTTTTATATCCTTAGAAATTAACAGATATAATTGATTTGATTTGTAAGAAAACCACAATAGTAAACATTATATCAAGGTGCTGGAAAATTTAATAAATATTTAATTGATTCTCTAAATGTTTAACAATTTTATAACCGATAAAATATTTAATTTATACCTAAAGACTAAAGTGATGTCTCTGAAACTGAGTACTAACTATTAACAACTTTAAAATTAACCAGAAGATATATTATGTACAATATAATTATAATTAATATTTATTATGTAGGTGTTAATAAGACATTATTGGTTTTAGAATTTTTAAGTCTGTTGTGATAACTGTCAATATTCAATGATTGAAAGTAAAATTTAAAATAATCGTATATTTGAGGTGCTAAGTTTGAGTACTCAGTGTTCTACATATTTTCAATCATTCAACTATAATAACAGTAATATATTTTCGATTGAAATTTTTATTTTTTATATGATGTGTAAAACAAACATTTTGATATGTATCGAACTAACTTTATGAAATATCACTAGTTATATTTGTTTTTATCAGTCGACTGAGATCATTACATTCTACATTAATAATATATATTAATCTGCTAATAATAAATGATGAAACTCGATTTATTCATTTTTGTTTGTGCTTAGATATAAAAAAATATATAAATAAAAGCAATGCAAATCTGTTTATTCTCCCAACTTTTGTCATTAACTGCGCGATTTGTTTGGTATGACATGGTTGTCAAAGCTGAATGTATTTCAAACTTCGTTACCACCAGACGCCACAAAAATCAATCTAGGTACTAAATTAATCACCTTCTAATATATATTTATATATATATTATGTATGTATAAATATTTATTTTGTATACATAGTATGCAAGCAGCAATAACCTTAACTTATAACTTGATATTTATGTTTTTAGATAATAAAAAATTACTCAACACGATATTGCACTCCAAGGTGATAAACACTCAGTTAGAAGTTGATTGTTTATTATCATGTATGGGAGTCAATATTTCTCCTTCACCCGAGCCCCTGGAAGCTAATAATAAAAATGACCACAAAGGCACAGATGAACACAAGGACACAGATGAACGCAAGGACCCAGATGAACACAAGGACACAGATGAACACAAGGAAACAGATGAACACAAGGAAACAGATGAACACAAGGACAGAGAAATGTCATCACCTATTCTTCCATTGATTTTAAAATATACACAGTTAGAAGAGTCAAATTTCAAAAGTCAATTTTTCATCACCAGAAGCTCATTTCAAGTAATTTAATTCATTTATCTAAAATGGAACACATTCTCATTATGTCAGAACTATATCAAGTGTGTTGTATAAATGTCTTAGATAGTTTGCAGTCATTTAATGCAAGAATTTGGAAGTATGGCATATAAAAGGACTGAATCTGATGTTGAAAAACAATTGCTGGTTACTCTCACATACTTAGGAACTGTTCTAAGTTACAAGTACATGATATAATTTTTATTTGATAAATCATTAATTTATTTGTTGTATTAGGCAAAGAGCATCATTTCAGTTTTTTAACCGGTGTGCAAGGTTTCAAGCAGGTTATATACAAATAGATATGAAATATATCCATCTACATTTTTTCTATAGATCATATTTATATATATATATATATCTTATATTTTATGATATTGCTATTAAAGTTATTTATTTTACTATTAGACATAAGTAATAAAGAAGGTTGAATTTACTTCTTCCAAAAACAAATTCATCTGAAAAACTCATTGTTTGTATAAAATATAATAATATACAAAGATCAAGTACTACTAAAATCAAAATAATTTTTCTTCCTTTAAGTATCTACTTTTGTCCAAATTTGAAATTTATTTAAAATATCTATTAAAAAAAAAAAAAGGGTGAACGAGTAGGTACCACACTTCTGTACAGTAGATGTTGAGTATGTCATAATGGATATGTTTTATTTGAATTAAAATTATTCAACAATAAATCATTGCATACAAAAAACGATTCTAAGCAGACGTTATGTCATCCTAGCATACTTGAATAAATAATCAAATTTAATAGTTAAAAAACAATAAATAAAAATCGAAAATATCTCATTGCTCAGCGTAATTCTTAGGTGGATTTTTTTTTTTATTTAAGAAGAACTTATTGGGAATTTTCTATTAAAGTTTAAGCTACAAAAAAATACCTTTATGAATTATACAGAAAACAATTTTGAAAATTTTTGGGATGTTGATGAATTTCGTCAAAATTTGAACTTTAAATGTATCGAAAAAAATATTAATTCCCATTTATCTTTAAGATTTTTGAGCATCCATTAAAAACTTATGAGGAACTTTGCATTAAGTTTCCATGCTTATTTACTACACTTACACAAAATTTTTATCAAAAATAATTTTTAAAAAATCTACAAAATTCAAAAACTTGAAAATTTAATACTAGGTTTCTCATATATTTGTCTTAATTATTATATTTTTAAAAAGTGAATACACCGGGGATTTTTAAGTTTACTAAATACATCTCTCTTAAATTGATAATTTTAACTTCTTATTTTACAACATTATAAGTACCATGATATCATTTAATTGTTTAGTCTTTCATTAGTGATGAACTGATGAATCATCACTTATAATGGTGCATAAATGTGACTATTTCCATAATTCTTCTTCGTATTGAAGTTTCTATCCATTTCGAACATTGTAAATTATATTGGTTCTCTTTCTAATGAAATTTGTTTATTTACTTCAACTGTCAATATAAAAATACAATTGATATTCAATTATATAAATAATGATTAATTGTGCATTATTTCGGCAGTCTTTTAGGACACTATTTTAAAAGTAAAGGGTAAAAAACACTCTAAACTAAATGATGCCCCTGCTTTAATGCATAGACACATTGAACTTTCTGTACTTATAAATGTTATTTTGTTTTATTTAGGGAGATTGGATCAAAATTTAATATCGCTATTAGCACTGCTCATAAATGTGTTAATGATGTCACAAACACATTGTTTAAACGTATGGGTGAAGTTATTTATTGGCCGATTAATCAACAAGCCGAATCTGAAATTGAAGCATTTAACAAAATGCCTGGAAATTGTTTTCCTGACATACTAGGCGTCATTGGAATGGTAGACTTGAAAAAAACTTGCACAGCCAATCCATCCAAACATACCAGAGATGGATCTTCAATTGCCATTCAGGTTAGACTACTAAATTATACCTTTATTTATTTAATATTAAAAAAAAAAAAAACTGGCAGGAAGTCCAATGGAAAAAATTACAATAATATTGTGTAACCCATTAATATTGAATGCTATATGTTTGCAGTGTGTATGCAACAACAGTTATCAGTTTTATAACGTTTTCACCAGTTATTTGCTCAAATCATCTGTTACCACATCAACATTCCTAGAGAGTCCATTAGCTGAAATGATTCTTAATGATCCAGACACACTTTTTCCAAATATCAAAAGTCATATTGTTGGACAGTGCTGTTTCCCTCTTTTACCCAATTTGATGACTCCATTTTCTCGTCATACTTTTAATACGTTATCAGAAAACATCTATAATGAAGCCATTGAGGTACCATTGAACATAATAAGGATGGCATTTGGAAAACTATTAGGGCGGTTCTCAAGACTGTTGTACGTTCAAAATCAAATACCATCACTAACTTGACATCAATTAATAAACTGTTATTTTTTTTTTCTTGTGATAGGTGCTTAGATTTATGGGGACAGGACAAATTTGCCATCCTAATATTTGCTGCTTGTTGCTTGCACAATCTTTGTTTAGGCAACGACGATGACATTTGCTGTGAACCTTACGAGTGCTGCACTTTCAAATGTGATTATTACGATGAGTTAAGTCTTGCAAAACGTCGAGAAATATGCACCAAAATTAGATATCCAGTTCCATAAACAACAGATGAATTGTTTATATAACATTGTACAAATATGTAAGATGTAATTTGAGTAAATAAACATAACCAATTAAGAAAAAATTGAATTAAAATAAATTTGTAATTACAAATTAACAATTATATACAGGAAAAATATCCTAATTACATTATTGATTTATGTGTTAGTAAATTATGGGCTATGAGGTGGTAATCTTGAAACTAACTGTTCTAACAATCTCAACTTTTGTGTTTCTAATTCATTTGACCTTTTCAGATGATCTAACATTTGCTGTTGAAGTCCTTCAAATATTTTTTCTCGTCTGTTTAAATTTTCCTCCATTTCCTTCAACCTTAAAAGACAAAAAAAAATTATATTCATTATTAAATTAATCCCAAACTTCCATTTATTACCTTTGGTCAAATTCTTTATTTCTTAGCTTAAATGTTGTCTGCAGTTCACTAATGCAATTTGTTTTATTAGAACAGCATGGTTTAGAAGTCCTGATGTAATTGTGTTCATTAACCTCATTTGAATGATTATTGATGTCACTATTATCTGATTCTTCTTTTAGAACCTGTTTGTTAGTTTCTAAAAGTTCAAAATATTATTATTTCTAATTCAAGAATTTAAAAAATAATAAGAAGAAATTACCTCTAAGTACAGAATCGATTTTATTGTAGTACACCCAAATTACTTTTTTATTCCTGTTTGTTCGCATTCTGTTTTTGTTATATCGGTTTTTCAGTGTACGCCACTTATTGTCACAAGCTCTGGGAGTATAATTAAAACCATTCCGAGACATTTCTTCTGATATTTTTCTCCATATCAAGAGTTTTTCACCAGTTGCTGCATTCATAAACTTTTCTTTATGCTTATCGAAGCAATCTATCAAGCACATAGTTGAGTCCATACTCCAGGAAACTGAAAACATAAAATTGAAATATGAGCAACACATAAATAGTGTAATTGGAGTATAACATCTTACTGCTTTCAGCAGGTACACCAAGTAACCTGTCTAAATCGTGGTAGTATTGCCACTTCACGCTGTTCACTCCTAATTTTTTGTATTTTTCTCTTCTTTTCATGTAATTTGCTTTTAAAAGACGCCATTTACGATCACATACTAGACCAGAATAATTGTGACCACTTTGACGTAACTGATTACTTATTTCATCCCAAAGTAAGCGTTTTTGGCCTTGTAATGCCGTCAGAAACCGTGGACGGTAAAGACCCCACAACTCAATCAAACATTTAGTTGCTGGTTCGGTCCATACATCTGTATAATCTAAGCAATTTTTTTTAGGATTGAATTATACACAAATATGTATCTAATTATAATTATTGATAATTTACCATTAGAAGGGAGCTCCGTAGGTTCTTCCTCATTATTTTCATGGGTTCCATCAACAATATTAATATTAATATAACCTTCATTTTCTTTTTTAATGTCATTGAGTTCATCATCATCAATTAAAGATACTGTAATTATATCATTAAGTTCTGGTGCTATAGAAAAAGAATATAAGTTAATTTGAATGCTATTTAGATGTATTGACATTGGTTTTCTTACATTCTTCTGGAGTGTTTTTAAAAATGTCGTCCATTTCTTTAAAATAAGTCCATTTAACATATTCTATTCCATATTTAATAGCCCTTTGCTTATTCTTTTTATAGGTCATTTTTAAATTACGCCATTTATCGTTACAATGATTCGCTGAAAATTGATATCCTAACTGCGAAAACTGTAGTGCAATATCTTCCCATAACAAATGTTTTTCACCTTGATTGGCGGCTGAAAATTTCTTTCTGTCTTTACTATATAGTCGAATCAATTGCCTAGATGATTCGACTGTCCACTGAGATTTTTCAACATATCCTCCTTTAAGAAAAGACATGGTTAAGTATAATAAAATTAGCCTAAATAATTAAATGTATTATTTACTAGATGAATCCTCATTTTCATATTCCCCGATATTATCTGTATTTTCTCTTGTCAAGTCAACATCATCTTCATTTTCATCGTTATTATCATTATCAACATCATCATCATTATCATTTTCAGAATCTGTAAAAATATTTAGTATGAAATTTAAAATACTTATAACTCATACATTATTTTACCTGAAATGGCATATGGAATGCCTTTAATAGCCTTATCCATTTCAGAATAATGGTTCCAAGTAATTGGGTGTTTATTACCATCTTTTTTAGAATTACGTGTTTTATTGTACATGTATACTTTCTTAAGACTACGCCATTTAGTGTCACATGCTTGGGCATCAAAATAAAAACCATGATCAACCAAACGTTCTGACACATGTTCCCAAAGGGCTTTTTTATTTTTATCTGGGCAGTTTGCAAACTGATCTCTCAATTGACTCCAACAGTAAATTAAGTAACGAATTGAAATATCATCCCAAATGCCTAAAACACGAACACAAAAATTTTAAAAAAATGAAAATTTTCTTGTTTTCTTGAACTCATAATTATTGCAATTTTTTATGTTACATAACTTACTATTAGGGTGCTCAATATTCATATCAGAATCATAAATTTCTTGCACTACATCATTGTTTTCATAGCCATCAAAGTTATTTCTTTCCTGTTCATTTACGGAAACTGAAATAAACATTTATAAATATTTTTTTAATTTAAATATATGTTTTTTTCTTACCATTGCTGTTGGTGTATATAAAATTTAAAAATAAATTACCAGGTTCACAATCATTGTCTAACATGGTATCTGCATTGGTATTTAACTGTTGGTAATCTGAATCATCGACCATAATATCACAACAATTTTGAATTGAACACGACAATTAATTTGGCATGAATGAAAACCATTATCTATAAATAAAAAATATTTAATTTGTTTTATTTTAAGTTATAAATAGTCTGACTAGTTCCATTTAACAAACTAGTTGTGTCACCCATGAGACTTTGTCATATGGAAGTTTCACTGCATTATCGTATTAGAATTAAGATTAAAAAAAGTAATACCTTCTTCCATAGTTACAATTATTATTCTTAAGAGGGCGTTACACACGTATGGGTTCTCTCTCCTACAAAACATAGCCTATTAAATAATCTATTTAACTCAAATATGTTTAATATAAAGCCAAATTGACATATTATCAAATTTTGAAGAATATTAACTAGTGAACCTCATATTCTTACTTCAAAATTTGATAATAGGTAGATTAGCTCCAATATTAATCATAACAAAGTTAAATAAATTATTCAGAAGATGCAATTTACCTTGTTAAGCAAGATTGCTAATTAACTATACTCTACACACCGCGAGCACCGTCTGTGGCCTAACAAAAATTGGTTCTTCTTCGCATCACAACACTGCAGCAACCTCCCAGAGTGAGGATGCCTAAAATAGGTGAGCCATCTCGCGGGACAAAGTAAATAATCAATGATACTAGATATCTAGTCAGTGCAATAATTAATTAAGAACAATTGCATTTTATAATTCCGTTATTTATCAGAATATTTATTAAAACTAATAAACGGGCCAATAATCATTAAGATTTATTTTTTTAGCCAATGTTGTTTTAATGTTATTGGTTCGATGTTACAAAGAAGCAACGACAATTCGTAAGAATCATGAACTTGACATACATACGGCCCATACGGCCATATTGTCATTAAACTGCGAAAAGTACACAGCAATATTACGGTCGAAGACTTTGAGGACCACCTAGTCCTGCCGCGGGGGGTAAGGAAATTGGCCAATGTCGTGGCTGTGGCCGAAAGACGAAAGTTGAACATAAAAAAAGTCGTTATTATTGCTATTATTAGGATAGCGGACTGTGGCGAGACGATGCGGTGCTCACGGGACCGTGCTGTTTACCTCGGGTCGAATATGTCGGCGTACATCGAGACGTTTTCGACGAAGGCTCCGCTTGCCGGGCTACCAGTTGTCAGAAGCGAGCTGCTACCACCGTGACGACAGACATCCAAACGGTCCGGACCGGACAAATGATCGAACAAATCGGAACTCTGGCGATACGGCGATACGCGTCGTTTTCCGTTTTCTCGAACGGTGTACCTTTTATCAATATTGTGTCTGACGCAGCAAACAGTGCCGTCGACAGTGCGAACTGCAAACACAACGTACCGTTCAAGCGCGACGGATGCGTCCGGTCAAAAATCGCGTTTTTTCCACGGGATATTCAGGCTTCCGGCGTCTGACAGAACGAATCGCATTACTTTGGGGAGTATAGTTTATGGATAAATTCACAGACATAATATTATTTACGTGTAATATCATTGTGGGTGAATTAATTAGGTATTGTTCTGCGCTATAATTAATATTGTATTAATACGGGTTCTAGAATTATAATCGGACATGTTGGTAATCTACTTATCTAAAACCACTACCTTAGTAACGGATGTACGGACGAACGGCGTATCATAGGTTATTTATTTTTTTTATAGTTTTGTAATTCGTTATCTATGGCGCTGCAGTGTTAAGGCTCTGCGATTCTCTAATCTCTAGACTCTAGTTCACTTCTGTAGGGCGTAGGCTGTTGAGTGTTGAGTGTTGACTCATCCGTTCGTACGGTTTTCTAATATCCTCCGTCTCCCGAACTGCTCAGTTGCTCCTACAACAATTTACAGTATATACTTTTTTTGGATTTCATAGTTCATACTGTTTACAGCCTACGACTTTCAAACATTTTAATTAAGTAAATAACTAGTAACTACCATGTCTGGTTCAAACGAAGAGGTCAATCTGCACGAATGCCTAGAGCTGATTACGAGACTCGCGCGACACGCCGGCAAGGTGATTGGAAAAAAATCAATTATTTAGAACTAATTAAATTATGCGATTTATGTCAGTATTCGACGGTCCAATCTCGCCAATTTATTTCTGAAACCAACTGGCATTGTTGTAATATTGTAATTCTTTCGATATTACTACAGTGGTGGTTCTCTATTATTAATTGATTGAATACGATAATTTATAGAGTATATCATATATTTTGTAAAACAAACTACAGAAAAAATTACATAGTCCCGGTAAAAAAAACTTGCTGACCTATCATTTAAGTGAGTTTCGACAATAATTATTAGGTAATCAATTCATTGACAGTAGGTATTACCAGTGTTCGTAACGTTCAATTAAAAATGGATTCATTTACTAGGTTGTTCCTTTAATTTTTTTATTTTTTATAATAGGAAGTATAAGAAAATATTTTTTTTTTTTTATTAGAGGTACTTAGTATAACTAAATTACTTATACTTCTATTATAACTCGACAATTATAGTGCAATAAAATGTTATTATATAATATTATAATTAATCTGTATATTTTAAACAAATATTTATTAAATTGAAAATAAATTTAGTTTCTTAAAAATTGTTCAATTTATTCAAATTTAGGTAAATATCATTTGCATTCAGTTTAAAAAGAAAGAGTGACATTCACCTATCCTTCCACTAAATATGAACCTGAACTTGTGAATGTCCATTCAGGAATGACGTTCTTTCCAAACACTGAGTATATATTACCTCCAATATTGATTTTTGCCAATAAATAAGAAGGGAGAGATATCCTGGAGGGTCTCATAGATAATTAAAAACTTTTTTTGTTCATAGGTTATGGGTTAGGTTTTTTCTTTTACTCAAAAGTTATGTATACTGACTATAATAATGTACCAAATTTTAAGGACACGTGAAAAATATGATTGTACTGAAAATAATTTAACCACAAATTGCATACTTATCACTTATATTTATCTATATGGTAATAAATCTACTTATAGTCATTTGAAATAGTTAACATTTTTCATACTTGTATGAGTAAGAATAAATATTTTGATTTTCAAAAGAATGTTCTAATAAAATAATTTATATTTAATTTTAATTTTTTCGTAACTTAATTATTATATTATTAATGCCCATTTACATTTATCATAGATTATAAATT
This sequence comes from Myzus persicae, assembly GCF_001856785.1. Taxonomy (NCBI): domain Eukaryota; kingdom Metazoa; phylum Arthropoda; class Insecta; order Hemiptera; family Aphididae; genus Myzus; species Myzus persicae. The sequence continues at coordinate 68,576 of NW_019101374.1, forward strand.
TCCAATTTATGATTCATTAAATTATTTTATTTACAATTATGGTGTGTCCTCTTTAACCCCTTAGTTTATTTAGTACATAATTTATCATACACTTTCTCAAATATGTTTAAATATTAATATATTATACATTTATTTCTAGATTATAAAATCTCGAATCGATAAGAAAAAAACAATTGAAACTAAAGCCAATAACTCAATTGACTTTGTCACTGAAACAGATCAAGAAGTAGAAAAATTACTTATTGAGGGAATCAAACAAAAATATCCGCATCATAAGTATATCATTTTACAACCATTATATTGTAAATCACTCATCACTTAATAACAAATAACAAAACTTATCATAAAATTTAAGATTCATTGGTGAGGAATCATTTGCTGCCGGCATTAAAGAAGAATTGACATGTGCTCCAACTTGGGTTATTGATCCTGTGGATGGCACCACCAATTTTGTGCACAGTTATCCAAATGTTTGCGTATCCATTGGTTTGGTTGTTGGCTGTGATGTTAAGTTGGGAGTTATCTTCAATCCCATATTGGACATGTTTTTCAGAGCAATCAAAGGTGAAGGTGCATTTTTAAATGATGAACCTATCAAAGTCAGTGGCGTTAAAAGTAAGTATTTTAAGAAACACTTAAGTTTATTTGAAAAACAGAATACTACCTTATTGTTGTTTTCTAGAACTTACTGATGCTTTGGTCGCTGTAGAATTTGGTTCAGTAAGAACTGTAGAGTTCAGGAATATCGTGAACCACAACATAAATTATTTAGCAACAAATGCCCATGGGTAGATTCTTATTATTTTCCCTTCAAACAATAAGTCTTTGAAATCATTGAATAAAGATTGACATTCCAATTTTTTTAGTGTTCGTTCAGCTGGTTCAGCTGCTTGGAATTTAGCTCAAGTAGCCAGAGGAGCCATTGATCTGTACGTGGAAATGGGTCTCCATGCTTGGGACATGGCAGCAGGAGATATTATTGTGAGAGAAGCTGGGGGTACTGTGATCGATCCAGCTGGTACTTAATTTTATAATTATCTAATTCAGTAGTTTTCAACTGGCGTTTCGCAGCACATAAGTGTGCCATAACCCTATGTCCCTATCATATTTAATTAAAATATAAATTTCCCAGTTCCTAATTTTTACTATTAATAATGATAATTATATTGTATTACGCTTATCATTAGCAGCCAAGATATAAAATGATGAACTAATAATCGTTAGATATCAATGTATTCTACTATTTGTGATTTTAGTATAACAGTTTAAAATTAACATTGTTAAAAATGTGCCTATAACATAAAAAAGTTGAGAACTACTGATCTAATGTATTAATAAAATGAAGTAATTATACACCACATTAATAATTATATCGTATAATACTCAGGCAAAGATTTTGAATTGATGCATCGAAGGATATTAGCTACATCGTCAACAGAAATTGCTGAAGAAGTGTATTCAAATTTCCAACAGTATTATCCAGAGCATGATTAAAAAATTAATTTTCAGCCTTTATATACTAAGCCTTTATAATTGATAATGGTTTAGTATGATTTAATGTTTTATCAATATTGTTTACATACCAATAATTACATAGTAGCAAAGAAATTATTGTATTCAATACCACTGTTTGTTAATTAATTAAGGATATAATATGAAACACCGTTTGGACATGATATACTATTAACTATTTTATGAACTATAACTTATTTCTAAATAAATTGTTGAACATGAATGTATCTAGTCATTATATGTTGGAAAATAAAATAATTAAGATTAAAAAATATAACAGTCGTTTAATTCAAATAAAAAGTAACAGCATTCAGTAATAATTAATGAATACTTTTAATATTATACCATTTATCATTTATATCAAACATTATAGAATATAAATAACTTATAAGTAAAACTATTATCGATTATATCACCAAAATATTAGTGTATTTATAGATTGTTTTTGTAAACTGAGACCTATAACACCTCGTTGTGGGTCCCTGATAGAAATGTTGACTGGTTTGTTCCTCCTGAAAACATAAATATTTTTGTGAGAGTTAAACTTGAATGTTTCAAACAATCACTATTATACAAGATCGTCCCAACTAATAACAGTAATTAAAATATAATCAAAATGCTCTGTATCATACTAATGTTATAAAAAAACATGCCCTGTATAATTCATTCAAATCTTTTAATTCTTTCTAATTCAAGGTTACTATCAAAGTTTAAAATTAAAATAATTAAAAATTATATTTTATGTTATCTATATTTAAATTACTTTTCCTCGATAATAATTTATTTATCTATTGTCTAAACCTCAATAACTACCTATGAATTAAAAAGATTCAATATGTTATGTAATATGTATTTATTTAATCATTTTAATATATATTATATAGTTCAACAGATAGGTATGATATCTGTCTATTTACGTGAGACCTAGAAAATTGTATTGAAGAACAATCGTATTTCTAGTGTAAATTTTAAATTTTATTTTAAATTTTTATAAGTGTTTTTTTCATATAGTAATAACTAATAATTTATAAATGAATAATCTGAAGAATTAAGTTGCTGATTAAGATAAACACAATATTATTTTTTTTTTTTTTTTGATGCAGTTGAGGTCACCCAATTATACCATTTGACCACATGGTAATAATGATGACACCATTTTTAATTTAAGCAATATTTATTGTAATTTGTATAGGGATTTGGGTTACATTTGGGTATTTTAAAGGACAATTTATATTTATTACAATTTTGTTATGAACTGATTTGTATTTTCAAATATTTCAAAATATTTTATAAATAAAACATTAAATTTAGTTTGATGACAAGAATAATAATAAGAATTATCACAATATTTTGATATGGCAAGTGGCACTATCGTCTATCACTGTGTATTGGTTTTTTCTCACTGACCCACACTCAACATACTAAATACTCAAATTAACGTTTAGCAGAGCCAACCCTCTCTCATTACCTTTAATATTAGAGTGAATTCAGTTGACCTTTAATATTCTATATAATAATTAGTTAATTATATTGACTTTAAAAGGAATAGTGATTCATTAATGGATATCGACACGAAGACAACACATATTCAATATTGCAATTTCAGTTTTTAACTAGGCACCTACTTAATACTTTATTACCTATTCATCACATCACTGCAGAAAATTATATTGTAACGGATCACGGTTGTGAAAATGTGTGATATTTGAAACTTGAAACTAATAACTATTAACAAAATTATTGGTCATAACTTATGACTCATAAGGAATACATCTTACTTGGCATATTGTATATATTATGTGGGTAGGTACCTACTATCATTGATTTTAAAATCAATGGTACATTGGTACTAAATAATCATTTGTGTGACTACAAACTTAATATATAAGATACACATACACATGTGTCCGATTCAATAGTGAAGTTCTGAGCCAACACCAACCCACATACTAAGGAACTCTGGATGAATATAATGCTCTAATGTCTTTCGTTATGCTAAGTATAATATTTACTTTACTCTGCTGACTTCGCACAACCGTCAATATAGGTAGTTGTTATCCGTATAGCCATCAAACGATGTAGCTCAAACTTGGGAATAAGTATTAATAAATAAAATATTTAATAAATACAGTAGAATACTAGCTTTGATTATTTAAGTAGGTAAGTATTGTATTTACAATATTTGGAAAATAAATTATAGACTATTTTTTTTTACTAAGGGTAAAAATGGGTACAGAAACCTGTATGTGAATTCTGCGTTTTACTGAGTAGGTTGGTCACCATTCAAACACACATGCGCAGTTTCCTAGTCTCCTAGTATCTAGGCGATTGCAGTTTCTTTTGAGTATCCCCGTGTGAGGAGGGCCTAATACTAATAACTAGTAAGTCGTAGGTATATTTATAATAAATGCATAGTTATGTACCCAATATAATGAATACTTATAGGTAGATACTTAATGGTTAATAGATTAATGAATATAGTTACCTGTTGTACAGAACAATAACCACGGCTCCGTCAGGCCTTTTAAAACCAACAGACTTCACAACGGAAGTCTGTGTTAACTTTATGCGCGTGGACCCTCTGGAAATAAATTTTGAAAAATGTCCAATGGCGTAGAACATTGGTTGCTTGTAGAATTCATCTTTAGTTTTGTCAACAATTATGGGCGAATCGATAAAGTTAGACACCCAGGTCGGACCTCCCGTCATGTCCAAAGCTAAATTCCACTCCACCCATCCTTGCACCCAATGATTTAAATCCTGAAATCAAATTTTAAAAAAACTTTTTGATTTTCATATAGGTAGACATATATTACAGGTGTACATGTATATCGAATAACGAACATACAAATCTATCAGCGAAACTCCATCGAAACCCTCCTAAAAGGGTAATGATATTACGATATGATGTCAGGTGTTTATACAATTGCGTATAAATTATACCTACGTCATCTATTATATTTTTAATCTGACATTTATACTTATACAGCATTACAGCTACATTCGTTGCGGAAGCGTCTATGATAGTAGTAAGACGATACCAAAATGATACAAAATAGTAAGATGTTTACCTTATCTTTACCATTATACAATTACAGATAGAAGTCGAAATAGGGTCTAATTAGGTTATTTCAACTTTTTTTTCATTGAAACTTGAAACATAATTCAGATTTGAATTTTGATTTTTCCGGTGAAATGTAATATAATAATATATAGTGTAATATTATACTTTAATGACCTATACCCCATACCTACTATCCGCGTACTCGTATATATAGGTGTAAACATATCGACATTACTCCATTAATTGACAAGGCTGAGTGCCTGGAGTGTTTCGATAAAATTCGGCTAAGAATGCACTAATTTTGGCCTGAACGACAAAATGTAGGTATACGATATACTGATATTATAATTTATAATATTCACCTAAGTGTAAAATAAAATGTATTACTTACGTCGATGATGTTGTTCGCGTAATTTTCAGCTCTGGCCCAACTTCCCAATTGCACTTTGACGAAATCCCACGGCTTGTCACCTGGATAATGAAAATTGATTTAATAAAATTACCAAAACCGTTTTTATCGCTTTAACGTATATATTATAATAAATATAAAATTATGCCTCGAATCTCGATTATACATATCACACTGCATATAGTGCTGTATATTATACAGCATAATTGTTTGGGCGTTGTATAAATTATGATAGTCACAAGTCACTATAATTTAAAATAATAGTTTATTATCTAATAGCATTAAAAAATGTCCCCTCCGAAAACTGGATTTATATAGTTCTATAGACTATAATGTACCTTTTTTTTTTTTTTCGTGTTTGAACCGACGGCGCCGCGGGAACTGCTTTCGCATTACTGCCGCGAGGACTATAATGTACCTACCACCATTAGTCATAACCTATTTGAGTATGCTTAAGAGTTTAATAACAAAAACCTAAGACCCTCTCACATTAACAAACCTTGCGATGCTTCAGTGTTCATTATGATCTTGTCACCAAAGTTTTTGTGCACTTCATTCAAAACTTTGACAGGGACGATAAAGTCTAAGTACCAGTGAACGGCTATTCCGTCGATATACTTTGCACACTGTTCGTCGTTCATAAGCTGTAGAAAAAAAAACATTTTACAATTCTTTATTTTAAGTTAAATATGCTTTTTCTTGTACTTGCATGTTTTCACTCATACCAGCAATACCTAACATACTATGACAGGGGGTGCAAACATTTTATTAGACCATTAATAATATATATTATAACAATATAACTTATTAGGTATCAAAATGTTAGTTAATATAAACAATTAAAATCAAAGAATAGACCTACTTATACGAATATATTTTGTTATAATGTTATTAATTATTATGTATCAAACATGATAAATTACTATTCGATTGACCAAATTATTTGTCAATTAACATAATTAACATAGGTAATAACTACTAGGTAATGGTTATTTTGAAATAATTATTTAAAGGACCGTGTATAATGTGGATGGTGGGCAACTAGCTGTACTTTAAAAAATGAATTTCAGTTTATTCGTGCAGATTAATATTAGGCATTGGCATAATATATAAGCAATTTGTTTTTCATCCAGTCATTTATATTGACAACTTCTATTAGATATCGCTACATACACCTACTCCATACTCATATCGATTGCAGGGCTATTGGATAGATCAAAACCAAATAATACAAATTATACTACGTACCTACTAATATAGCTGTATAGCGTGCAGGATTGGTCATACTTTTTTAAGTAGGTGTATACACTAGCTATATACCGTAGAATGGCCTTACTTGGGACACTTTTGAACTTCAGATGAATGCTGATCGATAAGTATTCAAAATATGATAATAATAGTAAGGACCAAAAATTATGGTCTTAGCTTAGACCTTTAAGACACATATGTTGTTATGTTTTTGATTCTCCCCCTCGCCATTTTTTTTAAAAAAAATATGCTTGTCCCAAGTTACCCTTAATTTTGGCAAACTTGGGACAACTATTGTTTTATATGAAAAAATAATGTTACGCTACACACATTTTAACTTGGGACAGATATATAGTTTAAAAAAAAAACAGCTTTTAAAATATTACAATTTTTAATTTTTTAAATTATTATTATAAGTACATATTTTAGATAAAACAATAAAATAAATATAATTATTTTTCTTTAACAAATCAGTCACTTTTTTCACTTATAATTACAATACCTAACAATTCAAACACTCCTTGGTTTTAGTTGCCTATTTAATAATATCACATGGTTTAATTTTAAGGTAGGTATAACATGAATAATAAGTACATATTTTAGATAAAACAATAGGTAAAATAAATATTATTCTTTTTCTTTAACAAATCAATCTTGTAATAACTTTACATTTTCCAGGATCATCAGTCATATTAGTTTCGTCATAATTAATTATTAATTGTGGTAAAACTCCAGCCAATGAATATTCAAGGTTGTCAAAATATTGCATTATTATATGTGGATTAATTCCTGCCCTTGACCTTTTAATATTTTCAGCTAATCTATCGCTCAGAACAGACATGTGACGGTTTATAAAATGTTTAGCCCAAGTGTATCCTGGTAAATTACCATTAAATATTGGATCTTTGACACCATTATTATTTAAAAAACTCTCTGCACTATTAGCCTTATGTCGAGAGAAGTGAACGGAAAACCCCACTTGCTCGATAAAATTATCCCATTGACTAAACTTTCCTCGTCAACATTTGAAAGAGCATTATGCCTACCAACTTTCAACATATTTTTTTCATTCACTTTTCTTTGAATGGTTGATTTTGAAACCCCGTACTTCGATTCTGCATCACGATATGTAAGTTTTTTGGATATAACATCATTAATAGCTTTTTGTAACGACTGGGGGGAATAATTTTGATATGATCGACCTCCAATTTTTTTTTTTGTACTTTCCTATTGTATGTCTAAATAAAAAAAATATATTTATATGACATAGATACCTAATCAAGTTTTATATCAATAGTTTTAAATTTTATATCAAGAAAAATAAAATGATGTCACATCAAAATTACCTAACTTGGGACACTAATTCTAATTTGGGACGTTGTCCCAAGTTACCATAAAAACTATTTATTTTCAAAATTTCACGATAACAGCAAAAATTACATATAATTGATAACAATGAAATATTGTATATTATTCACGTGTGGTTGCTGCAACTAAATGTTGTAACCCACATTTACATTCAACTAATAGCAAGCTTTTTATACACTAAGTTTTAACATGGTTTTATAAAAAATAATAATCTACATATCTATTTATATTTAAATAATAAGTACTTAAAATGTGAGAAAGTCTGCGCATCAAGAAGATCGTTGTGAAAGTGATGATAAACAAATGTGTGATTATACGGAGGTGATAACAGCATTTTTAGTGCTCAAATCTTATCATTGATAATACTATATCATTTGTATTCAAGTTACCCACATGTCCCAAGTAAGGCCATTCTACGGTATAATATTATTATCGTCAAACAATAATCAATAATTGCCAAGTACAAATAACAATTGACAGTAGTAGGTATACGGTACCATTTTCATCCACCAAGGCAATACGATCCTCTGGTCGTCAATGGCGAACAACAGGGTGCGGTTGTGTTCAGAACCCCTTAGTCGGGGCCCCATGTGACGTCCGATCCATTCGCGGTGCGACATCGGCGTCCAGCCCATGGAATTGAATCGGTTGACTGGCACGATGCCGTTGAGCGGTTCGTTCCCCGTGGTCAGAGCCCAGAAAGTCAAATTTTGTTTGCTGTATGCGTCCAAAAATCTTCAACATATCGACCCACGAAAATAAATTACTGACATTAGATTGGCGAAATTTACAATTGTATGCGGTTATAGGATTTCAAATATTAAACATAATATGAATATGTGGACAATGCGTAAAGCGTACGGGCCTAAATACACTTTCCGAAAATCCCTTTTATGTTTACACAAGAAAAACTAATTTCAAAACATCTCAGTTTTGGTATTCGATTTTCTACTAAAAAGTAATTGGGAGTCTGAAATTTGGAGGATGTTTGTAACGATCATTCTGTAGTTATTGTGATTTGAAATCATTATGCGCCAAACCTGAAACCGCTACGGTGCTAGCAAACATATACATAATTATGCAGGTTATCACGTTAGGTATATAGCCAGATTCACAGCTACGCCAGGCCCTGATTTACGCATGTGCAGGCGGTGCACTAGCACAGGGCCCCCAAATTTGAAGGGCCCCTTCGGCCTTCCTATTCTATACTTTGCTAGTTGCTACCATAAATAAAAGATATTTTTAATAAGATTTAGTAAGTAGTAACTATAACCTATTTAAGGAGGCCGCCGCAGCATGCGTAGTTTTCATACGGTTTACACTAATCACTAATAAGCCATCGATAGTTATATCAGTCATATTTTTTACATTTTTAGTTAAAAAAGGCCCCCAAAGTTTATAGTGCACAGGGCCCCTATTTCACTAAATCAGGGCCTGAGCTACGCCATGTGCCGTGTCGTGCGAGGATGTGGTATAACTATGGGTACAACTGGTATTCAATATGGTTTAAAAGTTGTAGAGCTGTGGTCAATATACTGGGTTTCAACTTGGTTATTACATGATACCAAAAAAATAATGTCCAATCCCAATACGGTTTGATAACATGACACACGACGTATCAGTGAATCTGGCTTTATGTACGTAATCTTTTACATGGTTATGAATACCTATAAGATGAGATGTACCTAATAGCTGGTATACCTATATAATACATACCATACAGAATATAGCCTATAGGTTGGTAGTCTAACAACTGATTACCACGCTAAAGGCGGATTTCCACTATACGCTTTCGCATATGTCCTTTGCTGTGATTGGTTGGTTAAGTTAGGTTACCACACAATATTTAACCAGTGTTGTTGGACATAGCTGAACATTTTTCGTGTACACAGAACACAGCACACTCGTATAGCGGAAACCCGCCTCAAATTAAAGTTTTTAATAGGTACCTCTAAATACGTTAAACACAATCTCGATAACGCCTTGTCCTACGTGAACGCGGCGAATTTGAGCGATTATATTCTGACTAAATCTGACCATCCTAGTGTTTGTCGCGCGAGCGATGTCGGCCGAGTGACGAAATAAGTAGGTACAATCTGTTTGGTTTTTTGTTTCGTCGTCGCGTTCACGTATAGGACAAGACGTTGTACTCGCGAAATACGATGATGTGCGATGGTATACTAATATGATAATACTATAATAGATATTATGCCCTCGTTTACTTTAGATGGTATTCCGCCCACGCTTCCATGAATGTTGGCTTGAGGAAACCTATGCCGGAATAGTCGTTGTTGGTTTTCATCCACGGCGGGGCCGACCACGCCGATCCGATCAACTTGATTTCGTCCGATGCCATACTCATTGCGGTCTTTATCAGTGGTATCTGAACAATGAACATAGGTAATATTATGCATCAACACAATACTGTAGTATATATTATCAGATGTATATAGATTATAGACTGTATATGTATCTGCAATTCTGTAGCTCGACAACTTTGAACAGTGGAGGATGGAAGGGAATAAGGGATTTAAATATTTTGGAAATATAACTCATGATACAGAGTCGTCCATGTCATTCGCATTCAATGACGTATTAAATAATGGGATGGAGTGTTGGTAAAAATGTAAAATTGCCTCTATTGGGGTGCAAATAGCTGCTAAGGGACTTAGGAGCGGTCAGCGGTGGTGTATTTTTTTTTTTTTTTTTTTATTGAACTTAAGCTTCGGCAACTGAGGCCATTAGCTGTAGTAGGATTTGTATTGTAGTTTGTATTGTATATTTTTTTGGAACGGTAGGGGGGAACACGTGTGTGTTTGTTTTTTGGCAGAATTTCGAATGGGGCACCCGTAGGTTTCTGCCATGCCCCGGGGGTGGGGGATGGCAGCACTTGTTCTCCGGTCACCGCGACTTGTCCGGAGAAAAATGCCGCCCGGTAGCCGAGGATCGAACCGCGACCGGCTGCGTCGCAGCGGACGCGTCAGACCACTCGGTCACCTCATCCCCCGGTGGTGTATTATAAATTTATAAATGCCCACAACCTACAACCATCGTCCTCAACATTTGTCGATTAAGAAAAATAAACATAGTTATTAACATGTCAAAAAGTTATGTACAAATCCATATTATTTAATTTACAAGATTTCATTTTTGGTTATTTACAATTATTCCATATAATCTGCAGTATATGATTAACACAAGAGAGGGCTAATGCAGCTATTTTACGTTCGAGAATCGATATCCTCTATTTCAATTTATGAGCCTATAATTTATTATTTTAATACTATTTCCTACTGTTATTTTCAGTTTCATTGTTATTTATAGTTTATTAGCTCTATATTTCCGTTCATTGTTGTATTCATTGTTTTGTGCATTGGTTAATACAACCTGATGTTATATTAATATAATAAAAACAATAACGTATTAAAATGAGTGGCAAAATAATAAAACTTAGTGATGTAGTTTCTATAAAATTAGCCATAAGTACAAATTATTTCAAGAATATTTTTATTATTTCTTAAGTTTCTAAATTACTAATTAGAAAGTTTTTTTATGACATAGAAACATGAAGATTTGACATGCATGTATAACATTTTGAGTGTTTGTAAGTATTATTGCAGACTTTTTGTATCCAAATATTTTTCAGTTAATTTGTTTAAGACAAGAATTATTAGGGTACAGCATCAAAGCTTCACCTAAGGAGTCAAAACTCAAAATACGCCTTTGCCCACATTAATCAATTTCTTAATTTTTTTTTTGACGGTACCTATTATATAATATAAATTATTATAATTTAATAAATCAGAGGCATTATTATAATCTAATTTATACATCAGATATCAGATACATATTAATATACCTTGTATTCTGCGTCTTCGGGAGCCAGGTCAAAATTGTTCAGGTCTGGAATGCCTTTGCTGTCGGCGTACGTATACTTGCGTGTCGAGAAATCAGTACCACCGATCGGCACTCTCCCAATGTTGTACTTGATACCGTCGTCAGCGAAATAAGACCTATGGTAGGGCATGGCAGGTACCAACAAATTTAATTTAAGAACTATATCTCGGTAAATATTATGCGTCGGATATTCTTATACAAATTTAAAAAAAAAACTGAATTTTTTTTTAAAGCACCAATTATGTCAATTTTACTAATTATCATTTATCAGAAACCAACTTTAATGTTCAAGCATTTCTCAAAGTTTCTACGATTAATAATCTAAGTATACATAAGAAAACCTCTAATCATTTATTGATAAATCGTAATTTTACACTTGAATATCGAAGTTAATCGAAGGAGATTACTTCTGAAATTAGAGTGTTCAAACATTTTTTAATAATATATGTGAAATTACACTCATATGTTTTTATAACCGTGTTAGCAAAACTTATATAGAATGACTAAGAAGCATAGGAGGATCGCGCGGGGGTTGGGAGCTAAGCCTCTACCTCCAAAAAAACTTGAATATCTTACACCACGTATTATAGGAATACAATGAAAAAATTGTTATCCCTATATCAAAATGTTCAGCCCCCCCCCCTCTAAATCTCAAATACTATTTGTTCCTATGATAAAGAGGCTATACAAATATGTATTAAATTTTTTTTAAATATTAACAGTTTAAGTGAACAACATAATTTTTATTACTATATATTAGGTATTTAGGTCTTACTTATTAGTTGAGTATTAGTTATTACTTTTTAAGTATAGACGTATAAAATTCTGTACAGTTACCATACAATTACTTATTACAGTATAACGTTATAAAAAATGTGTAAGTCGGTATCTAAGTACTAATTTTACAGGAACCATCTATCTTATTAAAGTCAACATTTTAAAATGGCAACAATTTGTTTTCATTTTTTTTATATACATAAATATGTAATTAGAGGCACAAAGCCCAATTTATAACAGGGAAAGTATGCTTTGACCACGGAAATATATTACCAACCAGGCAGAAATAGTATTTTAGTATGAGTATGGCTACATCCGCATTGGTTCCCATACCTAAAAGAACTCCTATAACTACTTCGGATATTTCAGAACCGATTAGGATTCTCTGGTTTTTATAATGAGTTGCCCAAAAATAACTGTTGCCTATTTATTGGCCGAGCAATGTATTTGAAATACCCACATAGCCTAATGCCTAAATTACTGTAACTTATATTTAACGTATTGTTTTAACACATTTCATTCATAACAATATACTCAGCTTACTTGAGGAGATTGAGTTGGGTGTTCGGGCTCAGCGCCATGACATTAATGCCCACCGAGTCTGTGAACGCACCGCCGAAACCGTATATGGTTTGGTACGTGGTTGTCGCATCCACGTCTATCTCGTCGCCGGACCATTGCGAGTCGAGCGACTGCACGAAAGACCCGCTGCTCCTGCGCATCCGACTTCCGACGTTCGAAGACGTGTACAGCGCGTACTTGCCGGCCGATAGTGTTTCCGGTTCCGGAATTCGGTCGCAGTACGTCGAGTTGCACACGCACACTGTGCCGTACGCGAACTTCCTCGGCAAACAGTCGTCCGCGGCCATCGCTGCAGCACATTAATTAATTATTAATACTTCGATATAACGTTCTACAAGTCATATGCAAGCCTATAAGAAATGATGCTGATTGCTGGGACTTGCGGGAGGGCTTTAACAGCATCACGATTTTGAAACTACCACCTCCCCTCCCCCACAAAAAAATATAGATTTTTGAACATTTTAAACGTTTATCTTCAATAGGTTGCTCTTTTTTACTTATCTTCTAAGTTCTAACACACTGTTTGAATATTTATAAAAAAATGTACATACTGTGTATAACTCGTGTTGTACAAATACACTTTTTGTACTACGGAAATTTGAGAAGTAATCAAATACGATTAAAAATTATTTGAGAACTATTTTTTTTTTTATATTTATTAATTACTAATTAGTAAACTATATTAGCTCGTACGGTTTTCCCGAAATTTCAGTAAATAGCATTAAATAAAATAAAGTGCTAATTACCATAAATTATTTTTATATTTTCTAAATATGTGAAATAAGTACTAAAAATGCCCTTGCGAATTTCCGTTAAAATCACATATCTATGGTTAGTATAAGTATAGTTATTAAAATATTTACTATTTTTTTACCGTTTAGTCCAGTCATCGTAATTATTGCCACCATCGACAGTAGCCATTTCAGTGACGTAGCCTGTAACACAAAATGTTTGGTAATTACAATGTATTGCATTAATAAATTTATAGCATTATATTGCAAACTATAAAATTAGAAAACTTCAAACGTACAACAATTATTGAAACATAATTGTTTTCTTAAAAATAATAATAATATCTCATATGTACATGTTTTGAATGGTCTAATAACTCACTAAAAGGTATAAACAATTTGCTGCAATTTGAAAATTATAGGATGCTCCCAGTAAGAAAGTAGATGTGGTGGATTCATTTTATTTATTAAATTAAGGCTTACCGGCTTATGACTTGTAAAGTTCTACGGTATAAAAGCAAACGGGAATATAGAACGGATGCACATAAAATACAATTTATTATTATACTATAATAATATTGTTGTCACATCGTCTTACTGGTAATGCTCTAAAGTCTAAGATAACAATATAGCTATAGTCCGGTACGATTGTACTCTAATCAGCGTGTAACTTTTTTTTTTGGGGGGGGGGGGGATTGGGGCTAAATCGTTTGAGGATAAATTGTTATTATACATTTGAATATCAGAATATCTAACATCATCAAACTTTGAACTTTATTGCTTATAAAACATAAAAGATTTATGCGCGACTTTATGAAAACATTTTTTATTCTTAATTCCTATAGCATAAAAAAAATGTATGATGAATCATGTATTACATTTTTAATTCTTCGATTTTAATAAGTTTAAATTAAACCTAGATATTTCGTACATTTTTAACAACAAAATAAATTTTTCGCTTTTGTGATTTTGAAGAATTTGGTAAAAAAGTGCACATTAAACGCTTATTAAAAATAATGCCCATGTACTCGATATTTCTTAGTTGTGTTCGTAAGTTAGTCATGACTTCACGAGTAAAAGAAACATCAGAAGAACTTTGTAATAAATTGTCAAACTTTTTTAATTCATAAACAAAAATACTATGCATGAATATAAATTTAATTTTATGTAAAATTAATAGGTACCTATACTTTAAATGTCTATAATTGTAGGAAAAGAGCATTAATTAAGAAACATACAAATATATACTGCAAGTTGTAACAAATTAATAATTTATAATCTAAATATAGGTATACATCTCTTCCCCTTTTATATTTTAATTTGTTTTCTTATTTATATGACATCGTAATATTGGTGTATGATTTTGTTACACCTACAGTCGGCTTCTGATTAACATTTTGTGAAATTGAATTGGATATAGTTATTTCAATAAAAAACACTATATAATCATCACCGCGACGCGTGAATTAAAAAATATTCAACAATTCAATGAAAGTAAAAATAAAACGTGTTTAATCATTAACCATTGTTTTCTAAATTGTTAGTCAACTTTCAACTTTGGCTCAAATGTAGTTTAAAAAAATAAAATTTGAGATTTTATAAGTATTATTACCTATTAAATGAATGCAGTTGAACTGTTGTAGTATTATAAACAGTTTAAACTTTTAATGTATTACCTCAAAATAGCAAACCCTTATAGTCGTTAATATGTTAGAGCAAAAAGACTAATTCTGAACAACCGCTTTCGTATCCTCAAACCTCTAGTCTCTAATAAACACACCTCCCTTCATGTCAAACTCCTCATCTACAAAACACTACTGAAACCAATCTGGACGTACGAGATACAGCTATGGGGAAATGCAAAAAAGACAAATTTAAATAAAATTCAATGTTTTCAAAACATTGCGCTAAGAAAATTAATAAATGCTCCCCCATACATATCTAACCATAATACTCTCCATACAGACCTAAAATTACAAACTATCCACGAGCTAGCCAAACACTTTTACAAAAGATTCCACAACCGTCTTTCCTCCCACTCAAATCCTTTAATTAAAAACCTTTCCTCCCTCTCAATCCCCGGCAGTCCTCCTAGACGATTAAAACGTAAATGGTGCAGAGACCTGTTACAAATTTTAATATAGAAATAAAAAAAAATAAAAAAATATTAACTAATTAAATATTATATAGTACGCATTTACATTTTCATGTATAACTATCAACATTAAAGTGTCATCGTTGGGTGGCTTCTTTACTCACTTTTTTTTTTATTTTGTATACTCATGTTATCTGTACCTTATCATATATGCTTATTATGTCATCTGATATAGATTGTATATTTCGACTTAAAAAAAAGAAAGAACTCAACTAATACATTTATACACCTCTATGGCTCTATACTCCAGTTCAAATTATAAAGACTAATCACAATAATGCACTGATTTCGCAGGAACTATACTAAAACTATAGTGGTTTACTGTGTCATACTATAGGCACATTGGATATTGGCTTTGGTGTTTACTTGTTATTTTTACGGTAACGAATAAATGCTGTAACAGTAGTGATGTATACATTTTTTCTAATCGTATTCGTTATATGACACTATAAAGGTTTTAATAATAATGTCTTATTAGGTATTTTAATGCATATGCTGATTTTTTTTATAAGGGCGATCACCCAGGGTCAAGTGAGTCCCCCCTTATTATATGATTATAGTATATAGTATATAGTATCTATGTTCGAGCTTAAAATGTTTAAATTGTGAGCAAATATTGTATACTTAGTGAACAACTAAGCAGAATACGATTAATTTATTATAGTTTAAACTTAGATTTTTAAATTTATTTATTTCTCATTTTTCCACATTCAGCCGAGTTCAAATCATTCAGAAGGATAGCAATGATTGAGATCGTTCTGACGGTGGAGGAAGAATAGAAGAGATCATACACTAATAACAGTATCCAATATATCAAAGAGGGAGAATTGAACGAGTAGTCTAAGGTAACAGACTTTAAACGATATTCTAAGATGAGGACGATAAATGAAACAATTTTGACAAACCCTTTCTCGGAGATACAATAATAACAATAGTAAATAGTTCAAGGTTTTGTATATGTTTTAAATGATTTGTTTAATAAACGATGACAGAGTAATAACCATTAGGTAGCACAATATTCTGGGGTCATCAATAACACAAAAAATTTTCCTTGCACAATAATTATAATTTATAATATGTAAATATAATAACAATCATAAGATATTATAAGAAATAACGCCAATAACGACCGAATATAAAGAACTATCTCAATAGTTAATACTTAATACCCACAAGGAACCTATTAACAATTATTATATGGATATCAATTTTATGTAGTGACTAGTGAGATGCGATAATCACCTAGGCCGCGATTAGGTGGCTAGGTAGCCATGTTTAGCCCGGTTTAGGTATAGTTTTCAGTAACAAATAGCTGCCCGACCTTCCTCCGGAAGAAATTATTATTTTATAATTTAATTTAAAAACTTAAGACTATTTTTTGGCTATACAAATAATACAACGATTATAAAATAAAATAAAAAACAGACATCGCTATCGGTGAATATATGAAAATAATTGGTAATTAGTAAATTATTATTATTATTATAATGAGGGTTGAAAACCGGTTTCCTTCGTCTCCAAAATCAAGTTAGATTCTTATATATATAGATTATATTTATAGACATAAGACTTCCGACGTATGATAACATTTATATTTTTAAAAACCGTTTGATTAGATATCTTTAGAATTTACACTATAGCTGCGATGCAGCATGACACTATGTGCAATTTTTTTTAGAAGAGACTTACCTACATAATAAGAAATAAACATTCAAGAATTAAATGTATTAAAAAAATTAAAAAATAACAACCAAATCGATCAACCTATGGTATAGTAACATTACAAATATTTACAATCATTAAGCATATTGATATTTACATATTATACATTTATAAATGTATACCTACCGATCATACAATATTACAATCCTATATTATACATTTTTGCCAACTACAAATCACAATAAATACTTATTTCTAAATTGACTGCTTACATTTTTATACACACTTCAATACTTGTAATATGGTTTTGGCTCTTCTTTTTTTTTCAATCCTTTATATTACTGTTTTCCAACTTTATATAAAATAAAGCTTTTTATTAAAATCCAAATAAATGAATGAATATCAGTAAGACTTTTTTTTTTTAAAGTTTTCATGTTCTCAATTTACCAACTTAGATATTTACTTTTATTAAATTGATATTTCAAATCCAATCTACAGTAATAAGAATACATAACATTGATTGAATAAGTATAAAACAATAAAGGTATCCTAATGTTGCTATTTGCACTTATAGAAAATGCATTTGTTGACATTTTCTATCATTCTTATCAATTTTCACATCAAGAGTTACAAGCCCGACAAAACGAGTAAACATTTTATTGATTATACTATTATAGACGATTTACTTATTTATACTTTAAATTTTTAGAATAATACTTTGTATATTTGTTTAAATCTAGTAAATTAGGAAATTTATATTATCAATACTTTTATTGTTTATTATTTGTACTTTTAACTAAAAGTATATTTCAAGCAGCGATTCACGGTTTAAGTAAATGTCTAGGCGGATAGTAAAATCGCATACAAATTAAACTCTAACTATTTTCCTAGGAATTTAGTAAAATGCCTAATTTGACTCTTACGACATATGCAAATAGAGCAGTTTAAAAAGCCTCGTATCACATTCGACATCGAATTATTATTATTATTATTATTATTATACAAGCTCCTAATTAAAATGTCTTAAAATTAGTAATTTTTAATTTGAAAAAAAAAAAATGTTAAAATGGAATTGAATAAGTGATATGAATTTTTTTTAAGTATAAGATAAACATAAATGATTTAGCGTATGTATAAAGTCAATTTAAGGAGAATGTCAAATTCAAGATAACCATACAAAGCCTTAGGACCCTATACAGATACCAAAAACATAATTGCTTTCCTAAAAAAAATTGAATTGTACAACTTAAAAAAATGTAAATTTAATGTAAATATCACTCCATGTATTTAAATGATTTTTTTTATTAGAAATAAACAATCTATACAATAATGTACAATAAGCTTATGTGTTAAGAGAATACAGGACGTGAGAAATTGAATAAGTAGCCGCCCACTGGCAACACTTAGCTTGAGTAATCAATAAAACAAAAGTCAATTTAAACGATTTATTTTAAAATGTTAAGATGATTTTCTTTCACTTAATGATAATGTAAAAAATATTGTATATTCTATTACATTTTTATTGCATATTTTATCATATCCCAGCAGAATATATATTTTACTATTTTATATATTGCGTAATATAATATTTTTTTTTGTTTATTAGGATGGTGGTGCCAGTGGCATCATCAAAGACCATTGGGTGTGGGATGGTACGATAGGATGTAATTTTTGTTTATTTTTTAGTATTTTTTTTTATTTGGTAGGGTTGTAACACGTGTTATTGTGTGTACATGCCATGTTTCGTCGTTAAAAACCAGTGGTCACCCATCCGAGAGCTAGACTGGGCGCAACGTAGCGTCAGAAATCTTACGTGATTGCGGTAAGCCACTGCACCACACCATGGTATATATTATAGTATTAATTCTAATTTCTAGCTCTAGTTAACAACAATCTTTAAACTTGATTAACTTAAGCATTGTAAGTAAAAAAAATTGTGTTTAAATATTTGTATACAGCGAATCCCCTTTTTACCTTGAAATTTGGGTGTAATTTTAATATTGAATTACGTTTGGTACAATAATAACATTTTATTTTATGTATATTTAAATAATGTTGTATTTTAAACGTTACTGTAACTAGTGTTGCGAAATATCGAGGATGCAAGTCTTTAGGTCAAGGTCGTATATGTATAGGTAATATATAAAAAAACGAATAACTCAATAATAACAATATAGATGTTGATACAGTATTTATAGAAAAACAGTTTACCATGTATGTACTATAACTTACAATTAGGTAACCTACCTGTGATAATTTACCTACAAATAATATTAACAAAATCCATTAATCCGAATTTCTCATTTCAAGCTCCTTATGTTTTGAATTTACATAACACTTAAGTGTTTATATATTTTTATTTCATACACCTACTAGCAACGCTATAGCATGATACAAGATCATATGCATATTTCATACGATGCGATTGTATTCTTCCAGTCTTCCGCTAATTGCCTTTCAACGCCTAAAACATCAGTTTCAGGCTATGTCGCTTGCCGGGAATTTTTCCGGTGGGCCAAGGTGGCTGTTCATAATATACAATAAGCAATATTAGAGGCATTCTTGCTTTTGACTTTAGAGAAAAATAGAATGAATAATATTGATGTTGAATAAGATACTATTGACATTGTTCAAAATAATAAAAGTGATTTATTAGATAAAAATAGGTATTTTGTTTGTTTATATGGCAACATGTTCTATAATATGATAATTTTTAAACAAGCATGCACTTACTTATACCCTAAAAATCCCTAAAAATATCTACAGCCCAGGACGAAACAAATGTGGGGGCTAGTCAAATAGTTTTCAAGAGCCAAGTTTTTTCATACATACTGTTATATTTTCCTATATAATCAATAAACATAGAAAGTTAAATTACTTACCATGTCGGTCGTGTTTGATACGAGTGTGGTAAATTATCGTAAGCGATCGCACCACACGCAGTCTGCAATCCACACGTGCTCGATGTAGTCGTGTCACGCTGCAGTCCTCTCGACAGACATGATGACGCTGTGTGTGTACGACGTATTATGTGGTATAATTGTGTCGGCAGTTTTGTTGTTGTTCAAATGGAACACCGACTTGACGTCTTGTCGTCTGCTTTCTCACTCAGGTTGCTGCCGTACAGTATACACAAGTCTGACCGATCGTGCTACGACAGTTTTCAGCATATTATTATGGAAATATATTATCGTATGGCAAATAAAAGTAGTAATATGTAATATCAATTAATATTATATATTATAATTTATAATATACAGTTCGGTGGATTTGTCCTAGTATATACAGCAGTCCGACTTGTACGTATATTTCTCCGAAACGAACTAGAGAACCCGACAACAACGAGTAGATACGTATATAATATTACAATTTACAATAATATATAATAATATATTTTTTAATTTATAGAGTTCGGATGCAATGTAAACTTATAGAAACGCTCGAGTAATCCGCGATATAGTCGTAACGTGTCCTCAGCACGAATACATATTATTGTGCCTACATATCAATCGGCGTCGGTATACAATATAATATTATATTTTTGGTCACCTTTGCACCTACTTCCTCACTCCCTCTCAAACACTCGCACAATTTCTCTCTCTCTCGCCCGTCGAACAAGATAAACCGGATCATTTTAGTACTATAGACATCATTGTACAGGGTGTTCTATAAAGAGTGATTTAAAAAAAATCATGAGTGCGTATCCCGATCTATTGGTGGTCAAAAAAAAAGTGAGTTTCATCGTTGTTGCCTCAAAACCGTTGGTGATCGGGGGAAATAATTTGAACACTGTGAAGCAAAAACTTGAAAACAAAATTGAAAATTAACAGTTTTTATTGGTACCTGTAACCTGTTTCAATTATATAAATGCAATACTTTATTAAATATTTCATTTTGAAACCAGGATGTTGCTTATGAAACACCCTGTACTATATTCTACAGTAAGTATTCTCAGTTACTTGGCAATATACATAACATTTGCGGTGTATTTATATAATATGTATGTACATATTATATGTATATAAATTACAAATATGCACTATGTAACCATATAGGCGTGTCTTGATTTTTGCCTCTATGGCTCTATGCTTGCGTATATAATGAGTAATGACATGAACCAATATCCAATATAAACCACTACATACGGTGTGAATCATTTAACGTAAGACACATAATATATCATATTCGTATACGAATATATGATACTCAATATAAATGTCTTACATTAAATTAATGGATCGGGATCACTCTGTATGTATTATAATAGTATTATACCATTTAGTAGCGTTTGAGAATATTTATTAGTCTGTGGCTAATTCTGTTTGATTTTTTAAGAGGAAATTATTTTTTTTTTTACCATCGCATCATTAACATCGTTAATTGTATAAAATTACTAGACACAGCAATTATGTTTCCATACGTGTGTTTACTGATTAATGAGTAGTGACACATTAATTATATTCAATTATCATCACAAATCACGATTAAATATTATACCCATAATTTCTAATCCTTATTTTATTTTATTTACTTTCTTTTTAATCAAATTAATAATCGTTACATAATATAATAAAGAGCATAGGTAGCAGCCAGCAGGTATTAACATCATTCTTTTTTTAGTTATCATACTTATCTTTTTAAATGTTATATTTCTATTATATATGTATATAGGTTTGTATTAAAATATTAAAACGAAAAAATTGATCATTTATCCTCCTTTTTCTAATTATTTTATTTTATAAGTCTTAACACTTGTTAGTTTTTATGTAAGGTAATCTAAACATTTTGCAAAAATAAAAATAGCATTATTTGTTGCTTAATAACATATCGATAGTGTTTTATAAGAATCTAAACATGCATGGTCATTATTTTATTTAATAGTGTGTTGAAAATATCGGAACCAGAATAATTTTTTGGTTCCAATATTATTTAGGCATTTATATTTAGGTATATAGGTAATAATAATCAGTTTATTGAAATTGGTTTACATTATAAATGTTTTTATGGATTTATTATTCTTTTGTTTTTATATTCTATAGTCTATACATTCTCCAGTTCCAGAAAAAGATTAAATATGAGTAATGTTAGTGGTGGACTGTGGTAATAGTTACCTACTAAAATACTAATATGTGGACTGTTATTCACCCGTATATTAGTCATGAGTCATAACAAATATGTCGTTACACTCATTAGTCATATCTCATAAACCATCGCCATGATACTTTTTCTTTAGTTTTGAACGATGACATCTGGTAACGTAGATTACTATAAAGTGATTATTAAAATAATCATAAATACTCATCAGTATAAATTGTTATCAGATTGTGTCATTTAAATAATTTAGATATGAGTATCGACAGTATCGTGCTTACTTGAATTTTTCGTTTACATTTAGTACAAAATTAATATACCTCTAAATACTGATATTTCCCGGAACCGTAACCTTTATTCTGTAATTGTATAGGATTTGGAACAGAAATTTTTTTTTAAAGACGAAATTGGAATCGAAACTGAAAAAATCATAAAGCTTGAAAAGTTAAAAGCTCTGATTATATATTATTGATTATTTGTTAATTAAAATTACTATTACTTAAATTTTAATTATTGTATTATGCTATTTATTTATTTTATTATTATTTTTTTTTTATGCAAACAAAGGTATAGATATATTCTGTAATTTATGTACAATAATAAGTAAATTTGGTAACTAAAACTAAGATTTAACAACACGAATCATGAGTGAGGGAGGTATACTAGAGTAGTAACCCTTTGACTTGGGAGGAGAGAAGTTTTAGTTATTTAATATAGATCCTGCAGGTTCGAGAGACCTCGACACCAGTGTCTTTTTAATCGACGCGATTGGTTATCTTGGATGTATTCGCTGGCTAAATTAGTTACTAGTGGATTTATGTGGTTAACTGATTTGGTGAGACATTTTTTATATTAATTTTTATCTGTAATAGAGACTGTTTCAATTTTTAGATCTTTGCGTAGTGAGAGGTTTGAGGCATACCATGGCGCAGATATTATGTGGTGAATATAGATTGACTGGAAGGCCTGGATGTTGTATTTGAGAAGGCTTATATTATCCTCTTATTGGATGCCATAGACCCAGATGGGATTTTATTGTTCTTAATCGAGAGTTTGGACTTGAGAATAGGGCGGAATAGACGAAGTCTAGTATTAGGTAACTTTCTATTAGTTTTTAGATGTGGAGCTATTTATTTAACTTAATAAAATATTTACTTTATTGTACTTTTATGCATTTTTACAAGTCATTCAATTCCGTTAACAAGTCCCGGAGAAGATGGTTTCAATTAGTATATAGTTTAATTTTATCTAACTTTAATATAATTATGGTAGCCAATCTGAGACCAATGAACCGCTTTTACTTTCAAATGTTATGTATTATTATTTGACTAAAAAATAACCATAAATTAACCCCCCACCCACCGCTTAACCTACATTGTTTCCATTGCACTGCGATGTATACAATTATTGTAAGGCAGTCAAAGATAAACGGTTCTGAGGGATGTCTTCTGCCTAGTAGCTTTTTTTAATTTTTAAATAAATTTATAAATAAAGATATAATATGAATTAAAAATAAAACTACATTTTCTGATTTTATGTTTACTTCAATTGTTTAAAATTGCATTCAATCGTCATACATACTTATAACTTACTTATATACTTACTTATGATAATGAATATTGATATAAACTAACCTGACCAGTAACCAGCCTATAAGACTTATTGTATAACTTAATTATAAAATATCAGAAAATGAACCCACAATAGTGTTCTATCTAAATAGCATATCTAAAACGCCGTGTGAATGTGTGATCATAATTTTATTGTTTAAATGCAAAATAAAAATTAAAAATCATTAGTTTATTATGATTACTAGAGAATCGATGACAATTGATGTATAATATTCATTCTCAACTACGTGTATTGTAATATTATATATTAGAAGAAATTATTAATTATTTTCTCGGAAAACATCTTGCACGTATTTACATGTACGTGATATTCAAAAAAAAATTCCTGAAAATCAAAAATGTTCACTTTTTTTACAAAACCAACGAAATATTATGTAAATAATATGCATCATGAAATAATTAGGTACGTTGTTATATTCGTCGTTATACGAAACAAACTCGTTACACGGTACTTTATGTTAACCTATTATAAACTTTCAAACATCTGAAGGTAATAAATATATCACACAAATACACGGTCCAAAAATGTAAGACGTTTAGGCCGTATAGCTACGTACGCATAGAAAAAAAATAGTGCAATATACTGGAATAAAAATTTGCTACGAGAGCGTAATATTTTTTTTACCACGAATAATTGTATTTTAAGAACAGATATTTCTATACATTAGTGATTGTGCACAAGGTGTGAATATAAACGAATTCCAAAAGTATTATATGTAAGTATATATAGTACGGCCATGATGGTGGATATCCTTGCAGTGCTATATGTATTGCATCTTCCTTTTGCGTTGGTTTTTCAGGCGGTTTCGTTTCAAACTCACTGCAGCTGTGTAATTATATATTTTACCAATTATTTAGGATTAATGGCGTCCCACGGTTCTAACTTACAATACGTATATAGCACGTGTAGATATATTTTTTCTGTACACAAAATTTATGCCGATATAGGTATGTAACCACGGTATATTTTTGTTGTACAAACTAATGAAATAGATTTTTTTTGTACAACAATTAACGAATAATAATGATCTAAATGAATTCTAAACTAAATCGAAGTATAATTTCAATTATAGATTTCAGTACGTGTATATATATATATGTACGTGGAGAATACTATAGAATTACGGTAGAATTACGCTGTACATTACAACGTTCATGCATACCATGCTCTAGATAACCCCTTCCATTCGGGATGGCTAATATGCCTGCGTACACTGATAACTGTACGCCTGTAAACATATATTATTATTCTTGTTATTTTCATTTATTATACAACGTTTTTCATTCCCTCTTTTTCTTGTAATACCTTGTCATATCCTCTGTAGTCATTGACGAAACATACTATTATCGCCTGTACTCCCACCAATGTAATACTGCATCATGTACGTATATGCTATGCCACAACCGCGACACAGTCGCTTTGCAATTGATTCGCAACAGTGACGGAAGCAGTGGATCCTGAGTTACTGAGTTGATAAATGTGTGTCATAGTACGGTTGATCGTTTGACTTGGCAGTCGCTGTACACGCGAAGGACAAACAATACGCTCCTATTGGTCGTAGTTTTACTGTCGGATTATTGCCTATGGGCTACCGGCTTTATTTTATAAATGTGAGTACCTACTATATATAATATATGTACAGTAATAATATTGTGTTTATATGTATACCGCTGCAGTATATTTTGATGGCTGGAATTTAAACTCGAGACTTATAGACACGTGAGGTAGGACATAATGATATACATTGACATATATACCTAGAGGTACAAGCATTATACTTATACACATCTATAGAAGTATCAATGTGCATAATAAATATATGTATTTATTTAGTCTATTTTATGTAAACTTGAATATAAGTAAATAATATGAATTGTAGTATTGTACCTCGTACCCATATGGTACCAGGTACCAAAATATTTGATCAAATTAAAGCCGACCCCTTTTAACAAGAATATTATAGCATCGATGATATAATAGTGCTTGTTTTCATATTGTTCACTTCGACTTCATTTGTACTTAAAAATAAATAAAATAGGACTAATGATGAAAAATAAAATGATTTTTGATTTGAGTTATAACGTTTATATGCCTCACTTAAAAAGGTGAGTCACATTAATCATATTGTTAAAAACCCATAGAAATAAAATCAATTACTATATTATCGATGGTATTTTAGACAGCATTCACTTTTAGCTATCATTAGTGTCTATAAGTGTATAAAAAAATGTTTAGGTTTATTTATACCTACTATTTTATTTTTATTCACTATAAGTAAAACCAAAATAACTTTCTCACTATTTTAGTAAGCACGTGATGCATAAATAAATTTGTCCAACGTACATTCTAAATTTATTTTTTCAGAGGTGACATCAGTTTCAAATACATATTGAGCATAATGACTAATCAAGGTAAGTTACTATTTGTCCTGACATTATAAGTATAACGTATACATACCTATACCATTATTGTAATATATAATACTTATACTCAAGATCACATTGAATATATTATGTATGAAAAAAAGAGGACTTATTACTTTGAATCAAACATAATCGTAATATATGTCTATTGTGTAGTATTGTATATAAATTATAGGTAGGTATATAGGTACTATATCCGATATCGTATTAGGTACCTACCTAGTAATTAGTAAATAATGTTATGAATAATCTCTTTAACAGTCACTATTTTTTTAAACCTATTTTAGACTTTCCTAATAGGTACATTATACATAATTAGTTATGTCTTATACTCTTATGTGCCTACCTATCTATGATAAAATATTAAAATCATACATTTGATGGTATTTCAACCACACAGCTATATAGGTATAGTTATAAAATTCCATTTCTTATCGTTTAGTATAGTGTATTTGTATATTATATTATACGTGCATACCAAAATAAGATAACTAATTTTAAAATAAAAATGTTTCTTTCTACCTTCATATTATTATATTAATTAAAAACTGAATATATTAAATTCAAAATAGTGGTTAATAATTTAACTATTAACCCAAAAATTACAACAACTTAATAGGTTGAACGAGAAAGCATGTAGTAATTAGAGACGCAGAAATACATTTTAGAATGTAAATTAATAAATGTATATATTCCCCGCACTTAATAGTATTTGATTAGTTGATTAATTGTTTATTCGGTATATTTTTACATACAATATACCTAGATACATTTTAAAAAATAATTGTTTGATACATTTATATTTTATATCGAACAATAGTTACATAAACATATATATTTACAATATACAATAACGTAAACCTAAATAACTATTCAATTGTATTTTAATTTTTGGTTGTCACATTCTAATAGTGATGATTAGAGCTAGAATTTCGGTGACTCCCTTTTTTTTCTTTAAGTGCTTTACAGTTCTAATCAAAAACTAAATTTGTTTCGTGATATAACAATTTAGAATGTGTAATTTTTACTTTGCATTTTTTGTGTTGAATGCATTTTATTGCATTTTTAGCTCATTTTTACAAATATTACGTTCATTTTGTGTATTTAAAATAACTTTTGTTTATTATAAGTTTTTTTAATATGCATTGTATAGGTAATCTCAATCAGTATTTAGTACGTTTAGGACCTTTATAAAAATAGTACCTTTGAACTTATATCGACAAAATACCATAATATTATCGCTGTTATAATCGTTTTTGATAAAATTATTGTCACCTAGCTGTCGGCGAATCGGGAAAATTGAAAATATATCAATAAAATAATATTAAAAACATTTTAAAACTGGTATATTTGCCGGCAAATTGAGATTCGGCAAAGTGGGTATGAATCGAAAAAGTTATAGGATGTCAATTTATCCGATAAGATTAAATATCGAACAAACCCAAACTATACCAATAAATATACAAGGAATCGAATACACTCATAAGTCAACTCAAATTTAAGTATATTAGTTTAATTTACTTCTTACAACAAATGTTTACCTTTTTTGTGTAGTATAAAAAATGAATAAATAATAATATTTTTTTTTAATTTAAATTTTTTCCGCTCATCTGAGTACTTTTTTGGTCATTTTTAAGTTAATTTTTAAGAGTTATTAGGTCATTTTTGCATTTTTTTTAGTGCATTTTTGTGTACTTTTTAGGTCATTAAAATCCTAGCTCTAGTGATGATTATTATTAGCTTATTACGTCATAATGATTATTCAGAGAAAATAAAATTGGAAATTTGATTGTTTAACAATCGTATCATTTAACTTTTATAAAAAAAATAAAAATAACAATAACGTCTTATTCGAATATATAATATTATTATATGTTATTAGATAACACTACCTACATAAAATACAATAAAATAGTGCCAATTTGATGTTGGTATGTTGGTTGGGTTATTATTTTCAATATTATAAAAAAAAACCATAGTAAATTGAATTAAAATCTAAACGGTTTCACCATTAGGTACAACAACGGTTTTTTTTTTGATTTTCCCAAAACCTACAAAAATGGTTTTTTAAATTCATCTATTATACAAACGAAAACAGTCCATATGTAAATACTCTTACACGAAAACCACTCATAACATTTCATGTACCCGAACGGCTATCATTATTTTGTAAATGTGAATAACATTTTTTTTTTAAGCAGATAGAGTAGTTTTAATAACAAAGTCTAAAACGCCCACATCAACTGTACTCGTAGTCGAACGTCAAGCAGATAACAACAATGAGCACAATGAAAAAAACGAATATCTGGCTGGCGGAGAACACAGTGGCATCGTGATCAGCAAAATTGGGAAATACGGTAAAAAAATATATATACATATATATGTGCAGAGAATTTAAAAAATATATATATAAAACCATAGTTCGTCACAATAGATATTCAAGACGAGACACCCGAAGATACATCGGTGCAGTTCTGCGTGTTTCTGGTTAATGGCCAAACGGGTTTACACACCAAAGAAAGACGTACCATAAGATTTTGGTGTAATGGAGACGAAACGGTGGACGCCTCAGCATTGGCGTCTCAATTCTTTCAAGACTTAGTGTTGCCAGATCAATTTCCTCTTGGTATTTATAACTCATATTGTTATTGAATTTATCGTCGAAGAGCGATATAAATT
Source organism: Myzus persicae (assembly GCF_001856785.1). Classification (NCBI taxonomy): domain Eukaryota; kingdom Metazoa; phylum Arthropoda; class Insecta; order Hemiptera; family Aphididae; genus Myzus; species Myzus persicae. The sequence continues at coordinate 97,806 of NW_019101374.1, forward strand.
ATTACGCAAAGCCATTACTGACATTTTGTATCATTTTTTTTTTTTTAGATTATGTTGGTTTCGTAAAAAGATTACTGACTTTAATGCACAAAGGCTACAAATGTGTGTCAAAACTCGAAATTGAATTAAAGCAGCTAGAAAGAACGGCAGTAAGACCTGTAAATCAAGGTACAATAATTTTCAGTGATTAATAATAATTCTTTGATTTCTGTTCCTAACAAATCAACCTATAATGTTTTTATATAGTTTCTGTCGAAGGATCGAAATCAAATTTGGATATATCACAGACTAAACTACGTGAATTGATCGAATCTTCATATCCCAACCCACTAACTATTGACGATATTAACAAGTAAAACTGATTATTTTACTTATTAGATTTTTATCGTTCAACTATAGATTCTGTAATTCTTATTTTTGTCAAGAAAACACGGATGGAAGAACTCAGACATAAAGGACAATTTGGAGAAACTACAACAGTCTGGAATCGTTAAGCCCGTCGATGGTGGCTACACTAGAGTCGTCCTCCACGATAAGGTAAAAAAAACTTTTTTTTTTCTATTTTTTTTTTTTTTTTTAATATTATTTTGCAACGTTCTGTGAGGCTATTACTCATTGTTTAAGATTGTAGAACAAATGCCTATCATTCAACATAATCGGCAACCAACTGTTGCCATTATCACAGCGGAGTATTGCGAGAAAGTAGCTGTTGATACTTTGATCGACAACAAAGAAACATTTGTACGATACACCACCGTTGGTAAGAACGCAGAACATCAAATTGTTATTTTAAATATTTAATCTATATTGCCAAGTCACCATAGAAATTACTGAAGCTCGACTAATGAAAGTTTAGGTAGGTACTACTGAAGGTAAAATCAAGGTTCAACAATAAATAAATTATCTGTATGAATGCGTGCTAATTTCCAGTGTTTCTATAAATACAAGGTTAAACTGTTCACATATTATATCAGTACCTATATCACAAGTCACAAGCCTCGCCCACAACTTTTCAGAAAAATAAAAAAAATGAATAGCTACTTATAAATATGTACTTAAAAAATGCATATTATGTATTAATAACTAAACTGTAGTCTGTATAGGTACTTTCTAAAATGTTTTTTTGTCGAATAGGTATTAAACAGTATTATCCTCTTCATAAGGCTAGCTTACAATGTATTATTACTTATTAGCATTTAGCACGCGCTAGGTAGAAACTATTGATACAATTTGTCGACTATTATACCTATGAACAACTCAATATGGTAGTTGGTAACTAAGTAATACAGATACATGAACTTTAATTACATGAAATAAATTAAATTTAAAATCTGAATAGTAAAATATTTTTGTTTTTATTCTTTCAAAGTTCTGTGAACATAACGATATAGCTAACTCATTGTTACCAAATTTATCACATATTATATTCTTTGCGATTTTGAGAGTGTTTTTAGTTTCGTTTTTCAACACCTATAGGTTGCTATATAACTTGAATATTACGTTTTGCCTCTCAAAAATCAAAACAAAATGTATGCTTATATTATAAAAAGCTGTCATTGATTACAGAAATTAATTTTTTTTTTAAATGACCTGTTGACTCACAGACCACCAGATCGATTTTGACGAAAAGAGATTGCTCTTAGAAATATCAGGAAATAGTTTTGAGAACAGTTGCCTTAACCAAGTTTAAAAATACACAAAGTGCTATAGCTGGTAACATCCAAGCCGTCGTGGGCGGTTGTCCATGTCGTTCGAATTTTTTAATATAATAGAGAAATAGGTACACCTATTTGTCTGTGAACTCGGTGTAGGTAGGTACCTACACTACAATTCAATTACCCCAATATTGCTCCGAATTTTATATTTCCTTGTTTTGAGGCAATCGGGTGCAGTCGTGAATCGGTGTAAGCGATCTGGCAAAGTGGGGGTATAGTCGTTATATGCAGCTATAGTGGTGAACACAGGCCCGGCGAGTTAGGTTGAAGTTTAGTTGAACTCGGTGAGCCGAGTAAAATTTTAGCAGGCTTACTAATAAATGCCCGAAAACATTTGAACGATGAAATACGATCGATAATAATAATATTATGTCTTATTTGAAAATGGGCTGTTAACTTTTCTAGGGCCTGTTAAAATCCTGAAACCAGATGGGCCGCACCTCGCTCACATCCGGCGCCGATCGTATAATAGTGTAATCTTTTTTTGTTTTTGTACAGGAGAATCGAATGTTTACACAATAGGAAAAATGGGAAACCACAGTGTAGTTTGTACCAAACTTCCCGCATTGGGTTTGAGCAGAGAAGCCACGACGGCGGCTGGAAATGCGATAACTCGCTTACTGGGTCAGCTATTTATTTTCTATTATTTCCAACCCAAACACTTCGATCTCACTAAACGTGCCTACTTAAATGTTTTTTTTTATAGGAACGTTTCAAAAAGTTGAACACGTCTTTGTGTGCGGTGCTGGCGGTGGTGTACCACATTATACGAATTATGACAAGCATGTAAAACTGGGAGACGTAGTCGTTTCTCATTGTGGAAACAACCAAAAGTAATAATAATAATAATAATAATGCACGCAAATTCACACAGACACCGACCTGACAATTGCATTATATTTTATTAGAGCCGTTTATACGTACTGCAAAAGTGTCTCAAATGAAAACGGAAACGTGAAATTCCATTGCAATCAATATAGCCCGAAAATATTCGACATACAAATAGCTGCGATGAAATTACAAACGGAAGTAAGAAAGTTTTGATTATTTGAAAAGAGTACAGTTTGACATGTGCGAACGAATATTCAACAGGTAAAATCGATCGACAAAAAGCCTTTGTGGGATATATACCTCAGCGAAGGTTTGAACAAGATTGAAAAACAAAAAACCGACAGTGAATCTGATTTTAATAGGCCGCCAGCAGACTCAGATAAACTTCAAATGTACATCGGAGGAACAGAACTAATTGAAATCACTCATCCCATCTGCAATGATAAGGACAATAATTTGTACGTTCCATAGTAATAATTTTCCAATAACTGAACCTGATGTTATTTTATAATTTTAGAGGCACAAGAATACACGTAGGTCCCATTGGCGGTGGTCAAAGTGCTATATCCAATGCGTTTACGAGACAAAAATTTGCTGCAGAGTACAAACTACTGGCTATGGATTCAGAATTTGACTCCGTTATGGGATCACTAATGGGAAACTATTGTCATTCTTATGCTATTGTTAGAGGAATATCAGACTATAAAGATGGATCAGTAAAAAACAAATGGCAACCGTATGCCTCTTTAGCTGCAGCGTCTGTTATTAAAGCAATACTATCGATAACCAATGTATAGATTACTACCTATAAAGTGTAAACTAAATGAAATTTGTATTCTCAGATAATCATATAAAATAGGCTTATTTTTGAAGACTTCTCATCTTAAATATATGTGTTCTATAATATGGGTTTGTTGTTCCAAGTAAGATATGATAGTGATTTAGATAATTCAAACTACTTTTACAAATCTGAATACATTAAGATAGTCAGTTATTCATAATAGTTAAAAATATTATTTAATTTTTATGTAGATGGTTGTATGCAACCGTTTAACTTATAATTTATTCCCTTTGCTGTACAACATGATTTTGAAATATTTATCATGGACATTTAAGTTTAATAACAGATTTACTTTCATTACATTTTTAGTATTTAATATTTTGTTCCTATATGTAATATGTATAAATAAAAAGTATTTAACTATTTTTTACACTGTAACATAAAATTTAACTCTCTATTTTTCATTATTTATTTGAATATAGAATAAATAAAAATATATTATATATCTTGTGTAATAAATATTAGAATAAGTGGAACAACATTGAGAAAATTGTATAATTTTAATTTTAATTATAAATTAAGATTTTACAACATTTAGACACTGAATGTTTTTGACCGTTACTGATAACCGTATTGCATATTTCAGAATTTTTATAAATTATTGAATAAATTGTAATACTAGGTAGTTGTAAAAAATTTCGATCATAAATATTTTTATATTTCAATAAAAAAAAAAGGTTTTTTGAAAGATATATTATTTATGTCTATACTGTAGCAAGCAAAAACAATAATGAAACATTTTTATGATAAATATGACCAAGTGGAGGTGATATATTACATCACTGATATGATCAATTTTCTCAAAATTCACAAAACAAATAAATATCTCCCAATAGTTACAGAATCTAATAATTTATTTAGGTATTCAAATCTTACATGCATTATTTTAAATACGCGCTTATTTCATTTTAGTCCCACTTTTTTGAAATATCAATATATTCTCCATCAGGACTTTGGTAGTTTTCGATTGGAGGAGTTTCTACTGGTCCAGTTAGTTGACATGGCAATAAGGATTCATCAATATCAACAGCTGCTTGATACAAATCTTCAGAAACGGCACGTAACTCATCCAATGCACGTTGCTGTGAATATTCTAGGTCGTTGATAACTTGAAGATTGAAAAAGTGTTCATCATGCTTATACATTGACCATGCCTTTGCTGCAACTATTTGTTCCTCAAGCTTATCATTACTGTGTACTACTGTTGGTCTCTGACGAATGTCAAGTTCATTGGATAATGAAGCCATTAATTGTACCTCATCAATAGGCTTTAATGTTTTGGATACCTTAAAAAAAAGAGAACACAATTGTTAATATTTATAAGTCGTACGACAGTATGTAAAAATGTTATATGTCTAATTTATTTCTAGCCAATAGACCTATACAGTTTTACACCTATATAAATATTTTGATAAATATATAATGAACACAGACAAATAGTGCAATATGGTGTTTTTGGTTACACAATTTTATACTTTGATCAACTACCTAATTAAGTTCAACAAATTATAAAAATTACGTACAGAATAAGGTTAAGTAAAGCTTTGATGCTAAAATGTTTAAAGAACAAACATAATAAATCAATGACAAACAAAATAAGTTTTTTTTTATATTTTATGTAAAATATGCTTTACGCAGTGAAAATGGTAAATCCAGTACACAACATATCAGACTGAAATATTCTTAAATGAACCTACTAGGCACTAGGAAGCAAAAATACAGTGCTATTTTAAAGACTCAATTTCCAGAGATCTGTAAATTGTATATAAATGTCAACTGCATAGGATCCTGTCCAATTAAATATATTTTAGAGTGTTTAGGCGTATTTTGTAGGTACTAGACAAAACATTTACTTCACCTTTTCCAACTTTCTAATGGATTTTTCTATCTTTTTACGTTTTCTGTCTTCTCTGGCTTTTAATATCTGTGGATCCAAACGTTTCTTTTTTTTCAACGGCTCAGCAAACATGGGTATTGATGAACGGAAGAGTAATGGTCCTCCACACGTCGATATACTCCTAGATCCGACCAATACACTCGGGTGCATGGCGACTGATGAAAACAATTTAAACATCGTGGTGAGTGGAATTTCGGTTTGAAAGACAAAGCCAATCAGGTAGAAGTACACTAATTAATAATTACTCAAAAACTTATATTCATTATTCCGTGATGGACAACACCAGTACACCACTGAAAGGCAGAATATATTTCATATAATCTGTGAACAAAACCACGGTACTATCACTGATAATATAATCTGTGATACTATCATGATGATTACATAGATATGTCAGCAATATATTTATGGTTTTTATACAATTCCTAAGTATTTCTCCATTTCCCATTGGTCCGCTGCCGCCCAAGCTGCGATCCTGCATTCCCGCCACAACACAACTGCTTTCGATGTGCCAGTGGCGCGATGACCGTGATTATTAAGCGCAGTTGCCCTATAATTCAAAGGTGCGTGGGCGGGTGCTGGATTTGGTGAAAAATCGTAGTACCTACAAGGCTGGATTTCATCGGAATATTATATAATAGAACAATAACTACGGTCTTCAATAATAATAATCGTTGCAGATGCTTTAGCAGTCCAGAGGTGGTTAGTCATTCAATAAATGGATTGCCCGATGAAATATTTCACCTCGTCACACCACTGCAGACTATGAGCTGTATACGTATTTTTAAATTTTTATTAACACGTATATGCCCTTTAGGTATATAGGCTGTTCGCGCTCGAACAATATTATTATTATTATTTACTGTGCTTATGGTTTTTTTTATTATTATGTTGGCGGCAGTGTACGTGTCAGCAACGTCTGGTCGGGCACCGCTGTCCAGAATACGGCTTACGTCCAAGTCGTCGGTTAACTTTATATAAATGTTTTTTTTTTTATGGCAACTGCCGAGCAGTCATCAGCTCTAAAATCTTTTTTCCTTTGCCTTTGTCGCAGCCGAGTCTGGTCAAAGCGCATGTTTTTCTCGTTCTTGTCGCAGCCGAGTCTGGTCAATTAATCAAATTTGTATTCATTATTAAAGCGTTAAGTGGTCAAATCGAAGACCAATGTGAAGCACGTTGCATTTTTTATTATTATTATATTTCATTTTTTGGTCGCAGTCACTGAAGATTCTGGTAATATTGTTCCACATTATTCTTCACTATATTCGTATTATATCATTTTCCTTCTAATTAGGTAGGACATTGTTTTTCTTGTATTGGCGGTGCCTTACTGCAAAGAGTGCATCAGTCGGAATTTGAGTCATTTATTGGGTTTGCTCTTGTCATTGTGTGGCTAGCGGTGTTGAAGCACATGTGCGGGATCACACCTGTTAATTTTTCTTATTTGTATAATCGTTTAACTACAGATCCCGGCATTGCTCAACCCATAATCATACCTGGGTAAGTGGTGCACCACTATTATTATTATTATTTATCATATATACTATATTCATGTATCATTTGTATTATATAACAGTTGCATCTATTAGATTTTGTATTATTGTAGCAAAGAGCACTTGTCTTGTAAAATTTTGTAATTAGTGCCTACTACTATTGACAAAAAATTATCGTTACCCTATATTATTATTATTCTAATTGTGAACATATTTATTGTTATTGTCATTATATTATACTAGTCAGCAACATATTATTATTCTCTTTTTATTTATTTTGAATCAACAAAAAATTACAGTCCACTTATTAATTACTTACACACAGTTAGGAAACAGGCAAGTCTACTAATATTGTAGGCACCTGCTTTAATAACATAGGCTAATGGATTCCCATTAACAGAATCACACGGTAAAAATGTAGTTTATAGTTGCCCCTCGCCAATTTGAAATTTCGGTCAAAGAATAAGTATCTCGTCGAGTTAAGAACGACGGTGTACAATCAGAATTTGTCGCTTGGACTTCGCTTCCAAGTTATAACCTGATGAAGACTAAGGATTTTACGCATGCACACAGCGCGATGTTATACTACGCCTTTTACTTCTTTTTTTCTTAACGTAACGATTTCTACGCCGAATTTGGTGGAGCGTTCAGATTTTGGCCACCGTACTTAATTTTGATAGTGTAACGCATCAAAATTGAAAAATGTACCTTTTTTTTGTGTAATAAGTATGTGAATAAAAATAATAACATCTGAAAGATCTGTAGGACGAGTTTTCTGACAGGACTCGATATGGGCGTAGTGTTTGACCGTATTATTATACTTGTGAAACTATGGGTTATTTTACCTTCTTTTCGCAATAACATCGAAACGAAGTCCGAGTGACAAATTCTAATTGCACCACCGTTCGTAACTCACGAATTACACAAGTTTCTATAAAAAAATTTAAAATAGAGGGCCGAGGGGACACTAAACTGCATTCGTTACCCTACATTATACACATAGCGTGACTGCGTGAGCACGGGGGTGGCCGAGTGGGCCATGGGCCATTTGCAAACCCTGCACCGCTGGGTTGGCAAGGTATCGGCCCACAGAATTTTAGGATTTTCATAACCGACCCTAAAAAGTAAACCACCCATTTTTTTTTACTCATTTTATGGTAGCGATATTGTATGGTATCTGCGCTTAAATCATGTCTACGTGACGTGAGTGGATGGTGTTCCTAGCTCAATGCAAAGTGGTTCGGTCTCTTTTTAGAACGATAAACAATTAATAATTCTAATACATTTTCACGACTATAAAATATAATCTTTTCTTGGGATACCCTAGGGTGATACCTTATTTCGGACGCCCTCAGAACATTAAATAAGGGTTTTTTTTTTTATTAGCTGCTGGTATAAAACCATTTTAGCTCAACAATTACTATCTTTAAATAAGGGTTAATTTGGGAAGTACTCGGGAAACTCCACATTATATAACATCAAGGTCCTGTTGTTCAGGATTTTGATTTTATATTATGACGGGCAGTCATTCATGCTTATTTCTACGATAAACTACAAGAGAATTATTTAAACAGTAATATCTCGCTTTTATAGGATTATTTTATAGTAAAAATACAGATTTTGCCTGGATTTAGGATTACACAATTACCTTGCAATCGTACAAATATTTACCACTTTAGTTTTAGATTGGTTTTTTTTTCGAAATAATTTGTCATATACTTCTAACCTAAGTAAGATTCACTTAATATATTTGATCAGTTATTCAAAAATAAGGTTATTTTTAAATATTTAACGATTTTTGGTTATAATTATATAATTTATATGTTACTACAATAAAAATAAATAATAAATGCATTCTAAAATGCAATAATTTTTTTTTTTTTGTATACTTGGTCTGTTATATATGTGTAAAGATTAGCAAACTTATAGGGCTATATCTTTAATAGTGGTTAAAAATATTATGTTGTTGAAATGTTCTTTAAAAATTAAAACAAGACAAAGTTTTCTATGCAAATATGTTGTATTATCATTTTAAACAAGTTTACTGTAGCCAATACCAACTCCAGTTACTAAGATTTTTGAATCACAGCCTTGGCGTAAGTCTTCATTTTTAGAATCAATATATGGTTCCAATTTAAATGATATCCCAAAAAATTCTTTCAAATGCCTTAGAAATTGAATGCTGAAATATTTATATAAAATTAATCAAATTTGTTATGTTAGATAGGTAAAAATTATGTTATTGTAAAAATAACTACTTACGTATAGGGTGATAATGGTCCTAATACAACATGAGATACATCTTTTTGTCTAAGAGCCATGTAAAGAAGTACAATAGATTGGAAAGAAGAATCTATACAACCTCCACGCCAAATCTCTTCAAGCATAGCTGATGCTACATTTTCTGCTACCTCTTCTGCTGTTGTCCTTTGACCAGTAAATGGAAGTGAAACACTATCAGCAGTTAATATTATTCCATTAGTTGTTGACGCAACAATATTTGCACCAAAACCTGGAGATTTTCCACATAGTTTTCCTTTTGGGTGATCCACCGTAAAATAAACATCAGGAATAAATTTAAGCATCACTGATTTTGCTTTTTCAACCATGCGGTTCGAAATTGATGGCGATACCCTCAATGAAAAAAATGTTCCTCTTATTTTTTTTATTTTACCAAAATCTGTTAACTATGCATTAAAAATAAGTTGTTGATATAAATGAGATAAATTATAGTCATACTTGTAATGCTTTAGTATATTTCACAGGTTCACATGAAAAATATATTTCGCCTCCACCATCTGGTTCCATACCACGTTTTTTAATTTCCATGTTGGCATCAGTAGCTAATAACAATATCCTTTGTAGAATTGGTAGGGCACCAGCTTTAAAAGCATCAACTGATGGATCTTTCTTTAAAAAAAAAACAAATAAGTATTTTTATTTTCGATAATAAAATGTATAAACTGCTTTTATAATTTACTTGATTATTAGTAACTCCTTTAAGTGTGGCTTGTATTCCTTTTTTACAATAGGGTGCAACCATAATAATTAATTCCAAGTAATACCCTATGCCTCGTAATTTACAACAATCATGGTCTATTGCACCACCAATTAGTAAACCAGGTTGAAAATATAGGTCTGTACCAGTCTCATTGACATCTAAATTAGTTCCATTTGTTAATTTGTCAACTAAGCGTAGAAAATTTACTTCAAACTCTAAAATTGTAAAGGCAATTATTAATTTAGAATATTTTATGTTTGAAAATGTATTTTTTACCTTGGAGTCCAGGTTCATTTTCTTGTGATCGAATATTTCGTATTTTAACTGGTTTACCACTAAGGAGTGATAATATTATTCTTGTACGAAAATTACTGCAGCCTTCAAAAATCATAATTTCTTTTTAATTGACAAATGTAGGTACTCTAAGACTATAAAAAAAAGTTTTGTCATATGCATTGACTTTGGTGTGATTATAATACAAAAAACATACAAGTTTAACGACAGAAGGTATTACATATGAGACTTAATTGCGAAAATAAAATACACATTCATAACCACGATTTAAGAATCAAGTCTTTTAAAGATTTAATCGTCTATTTAATCGTGTTTATATTTTATAACTCGTGCTTTTTGATAAAAAATTAAAATTGATAAAAATCAGACTAGCCAACATGATGTGTGGTACACATGGACTTTTTACCACTTTTTACCACGAATTAAGATATCGTGGGCTATACCCATACCTCTAACAATAGCATTACAGCATCTCGCATTGATGTAGATTGTAGGCTATCTTTACGAAAGAATACAATAATCTATATATATTTTAATATTTGTATATATATATATATATATATTATATACTAGCTGATCCCGTGCACTTTGTTGCCTGTTAAAAATGCCAACTTTTTTTTTTTAAGCTTAAAATCGAGAACCGGAGGAGGAACCATGTTGCCACTTGCCAATACTTCTCCTCCGGCCACCATCGTTTATTGATCAATGATCAATTATCAAATTCACGAAGGGATTAGAAGTTGGGCTAATCTCCCACTCACTAACTATTACATTAACAATATTAAACAACATTAGTTGTACCTACATTGTGCTCTTCTGCGGCCTGCCGAGCTCTTTCTTCCTCCTCCTGCTTGGCCGACAGGATATCCTCCACCATTTTGTAGAATAACCTGAATACCTCCTCAGCCTCTCTCAGCAGCATCGACTTTTCTTCGGGATCCGCCGGGAACATCTCGAACGCTGGTCCGCAGATGATGTCCGGGAGATCAGCGACACTCGGTCGACGGCCCAGCCGTGCGCTGAGGTGTACACGGAACCCCTCCCAGTAAACACACTCGAACAATGTGTGTTCGGCGGTATCAGAGTCACCAGAGCACTGCCAACAACGTGAGCTGGCGGCCCTAGCCATCCGATGTAGGTAAAACTGGAAGCAGCCATGGCCCGAAAGGGCATGTGTCATATGGAATGATAGGGGCACCCACGGGACGGTTCTTCCCAGCCATCTTCCAATGTCAGGAATGACAGGAATTGCGCGACGTGTCCAAGATGCCTTCTTGGTAGCAAGCCATCTCACCTGCCACAGAGCAATTGTTGCTTTCCTCCCTTCTTGTTTCACTGCCGCTTTCGATGGCCGCAGTTGTCCGGGCTCCGTTGCGGCACGCAGCCGGGACCTTATCCTGCATCTTTCGAGTCCAGTGAGATCAGCGGGCGACGTGCAGGCCAAAACCAGTGCGGCCTCGTCCGAGACGGTACGGTAGGACCGGATCACCCTCGGGACGGCGGTCCTCTGCGGCCGGATGAGGCTCGTCCTGGTTCTGGCGACATTGGTGATGGCGTGAATCCACACAGGAGCGGTGTAAAGCTGCAATCGACTGCCCACGACTGAGCCAAGCAGCTTTCTTTTAAATTGGACTGGACCTCCAATATTCGGCATAAAGCTGGCAAGCGATGCAGCTGAATGGGCAGCCTTTTTGGCGACGGTGTTTGCGTGGGGTGCGAATGTCAGACGTTTGTCGAGAATGACCCCGAGGTATCTGATCTCGTTGCGCAGAGGAAGTAAGTTAAAAATGCCAACTCTATATTATGAAACTCGATGGTGATAATGCGAGCAGTATATTATGTCTACCTGCTGAGGATTGAGGAATGAGGACCCCTCTTGATCATTACTTTATATAAATAATAAATAATATGTTTTAAATGATTGTGGACACGCCGGTCGCCGATGAGCGGCTATAAGTGCACATCTATAGGTACAATTCAATTGTGTGCATATTGCATGCTCATACCTGATCTGCTCACCTAGGTGACTAACTTGAACTGATGATTGACTTGCTAAATACCTACTCAACCACGGTTTTCGACTTGACACTTTTTACATACGAGAATGGCGCAAAGACCTACTTATTAAGTAAAAAAATAAATAAAAACAGTAATAAAAAAATTAAGTCATAGGTATTACTATTTGCTATTGGGTAGTTTCTTAAAATCAAATAATTTATGTGCAAAGCCAATATACTCTTACCAGCATCACATATAATTCTCATGGCAAAAACATTTTTACAAATTACAATTGTATATTTTCAAAATAAATGTTAAAATTTAAAAAGAACATACTGAAAAGTGAAAAGTACCGGACATGGGACGGCACGTCACAACACTTTTCGCTGCAGGTGGATTGATCATTTTTTTTTCCTAAAACAAAACAATATGTATTTTATCGCATCGTATTGCGACGGCCGACGGAACAGCATTATCAGAATAAAAATTGTCGGACTCGGCGAATTTACGTGTCCTGCTGGCTTTACATTTTACGACTTGGATGTAGATAATTATTAATTATTATTCACTCATGATAAACCAGAAAAATGTACTAAAGACAACGGTGTAGAGAAATAGCCTAACTATAACGCCGTAAGGTCATCATTTTCAGGTTTCAGTTTTTCACTAATTTGTCAAGAACACGAACGTTTGTAAATTATTTTGTGGTTAAGAACTAACTAAATTATAAATATAAATAATTAAAGTTTGACAAATTAATACTTGAATTTCATAAATCGTTCTTTTTTGAAATAAGAAAAAACCCTAACCCTGATCCGCCTCTGTACTCAACCATACCCAATACCTACACTTATTATATATTTTCACAAAAATGTAAACAGGTAATGTACCTAATTAAGTATATTAGTTCTATTTTAAAATATGAAATATGGCAAATACTAATTAGTAACTGTACAAATGCATGATACTTAATAATCACACAAAATATCATTAAAACAATTATCTAATGGCTAATGAATAGAATACAACAAATCAACATCAATAATTTTCGTTAGTTTTAAATTAAGTAATGCTGTTAAATAAAGTTGACCTAAAATTAGGTTACATAATTTGCCGTTTTGACAACACTGATTGTGCTGGAAACTTCATGTATAACGTGATTATGGACAACAAAAATATCAGTCCCGGGAAACTCACCATTTAAAATTAATAGGTGCCGTTCTTATAACATCCCGTTAACGGACACTTAATCGGCGGAATTTTGCCCGTAATAAACTGTTTACTGTTATCAGCCAGTTAGCGTTAACCAACATTTAACCAGACTCTGTAAGGACCAGCCAAAGAGTATTAATTACGCTGTAATAACAATATTTATAAACATACAGATGTAAATAATAGCCTACTAATATGGCATACCATTGGTTATGGAACGGGCTATTGTACAATAATATTCGATAATCAATAGGGATTTTGTAATACCTAGGTAATTATGTATGTACCTACTATCTAACTGTTATAGTAATAGTAATATAGTATTAATTAACCTGCCTAAATATTTTTACATACTCAACCACCCAAAATTTGAACCACCTTAAGTACATACTCCATGCCACTATAAATAGAAACATGTCAAATATACATTGTCATGTAATCACATTTTAATAAGGAAATTAATAGTTTCTCCTAATAAGGATATTCTAGAATACAAAAAATATCCATATAGAATTGGAATCTATGAAACAGGAAAAGTACTTCACATTTCATACTTAGTTAATTTGTTTTATTTGGAAAATCTAAAACTGAAATACATAGTAATGTAGTACACTAATATCATATGAGAATTACCTTTAGGTACTCAAATGATCTTAAATTTAAAAAAAAATATGATATATATATTATTTATATAATATTAACACATTATAAGGAATTGAACTTTAAAATACAATAGAAAGAAATATTTCAAAACCATTTAAAGTACAAATAATCATTGGAGATCATTGATACTTAACAATGTAGAAGATTTGTGCTTCCAAATATTTTTAAGAAGAGTCACTGTCCTGAAATATATTTATCAAATATTATTTTATAATGTAAAATAAAAATTATTAAGCATATTACTTAAACCTAATTTTACATTCTAATTTCTTTTGTTTATATTTACCTGGTAAACTAAAAAATAATATTATAAAATCATAGATAGGTAAGGCAATAAAAAATTGTATGAATTAATTTTAAAATTTGGGATTTTTAGTATTTAGACACAATTTTAATTTGATTGTACCATATTCTGCTTATATTACAAATCACAAATCTCTAAATTAATGGTTTTTTATAAATACTAAAGTAACATATACCAAGTAAAATGTTACGCATTGATTTAATAAAACCATATGCAGGTGGTAGCAGTAGCAAAATGTGATATTTACACTTAAATTTGGTACAATAGTTACTATTTATGCACCCACTAATATGGTACTATACATCTATAGTCTATACTCTACATATATAAGAATAACTAGTATGTAAATTATGTGTCTTATTTATAGTTCATATTTAACTGAATTAATGACTTAGAAACTGTATTCTTATTCTTTAAAACTTTTAAAGTATTAAATCAGTGGCGGATCGTGTCCATGAGCGACAGTGGGGCCCTTACAATAATATGAAAAAAGAATAGTTTAAATAATGATTTACTAATATAAATGTCTGTTGTATAATTTCAACAATTTAAAATAATTATAACAATGTCAAGAAAAATTTATTGTTATCTGAGAAAATGTGCATAATAGCTTTTTGTTCAGTAATCGGGTAATCCAATTTGTTACAGAACTTGGAACAGCATCTGAGTGGGTCCTATAATTTATATCTGTATTAGAATATAGTGCCCGATATACATGGAAAACCATGTTGTTTTTTTTATTCATAAAACTTAGTCAGACAGGAAATGGTGGCAAGGCTATGATAGCCGGATTGTGTCACAATTTATATCTTACATTCCATGTGTTAAAGCAACCAACAATGCATCAGCTGTAATTTAATGCTATTACAAACTTAACTATAAATAAATAACATAAATACTAAACCATATTTACATAAATCAAAAATTATACTCATATATTTACTCTTTTTGTTGTGACAATGGAGGTATACGTACATTTTATTGTACTACCATATCTAACACGCCACCACTGAATTAAATAGATAAATTATAAAATTGTATTAAAGATTTAAATTATTTGTAAATTTCAAGGAATCAAATCAAAAATTACCTTCAAACAATTACCAAGTAAATAATTTGCCATCAATTCAAGGCTTGGAACATAATGCGAGAAAAATAATAAATATGCAATATAATACTACTTAATTATTTTATTGTTATACAAAATAGGCATCTATATGGCAATAAACTTCAAAAAATACATAACTATGTAAATATTTTCATAATATGCAATTTTTTATTTATTATTAAATTAAAATCAACAAAAATCAATACTAAATCTATAGATGATTTAAAATATATAGGGGTACTTGAAAGGCAATATATTGTCAATGTTTTATTTCATTAATAATAACATTTATTATTTTTTTTGTTGATTCTTTAACAAAATAATTATTAGAATGTATAAAATCATTAAATTGGTAAAATGGTAAAATTATGTAAGAAGAGAAGATATAACATTAATTTTTTAATTTAAGTTTTATGAAATAGATTAGTGTTATCAGTTTTAAATAACATTTGCATGAAGTTCCAAGCCCTGGACTTATTATTATACTTTGTTTTTAATAAGAATAAACCATTTAGTGTTTGACAAATTATTTAAGTAAAGAAATCAGATCTCCCTAGTTTGACGTATTTGCAACTTTGCAACTTGGCAACAATAGATAATCATAATCGGTAATCACAGATTTACAGTCATTTACAGTATAACAGATATTTATTTTAGGAGTAATCAAAACTAAAACTAGTCTTCATCCACCAGCTGGTTTATTCTTATTTAAAATGGAGTATACACTTATTGGTGAATAAATGTAAATACATTTGTATTCTTTTTTTCAAGCAAAATATTTATATAAAGACTAATGGCAGACTTAAAGAGATAATTGATGTACCGTTGGATCACATTCAGCACAGTGCCATGAGTACCCACGAACTTTTGGTGATTTTTTCACTGGGGGATCAAGACAGCAAAAATGAAAATTTTTACTGCATTCATCACACCTGTAGAAATAAAGTATATAAATATAAAATAAGAAAAGGTATTTAAAATTTGATTATTTATAATTATATCTTAATTTATAATTTTTCAGCACTAATCAAAATTGTTTTTTCTTTTTACAGAAAAATAAAGTTTCTGTTTTATACGTAATGCATCTCTTTTTAGAAACAACTAAAATTAAGTTAATAAACAATAAAGGTATTACTCAATTACAATAAAATTATCCTATATGCTAGAGTTGGATCAGACTCAAAAATATGGTTTTGAACCGAACTTTTTAATTGTTTGTTGAACCGAACCAATACACATTGATTTATAGTAATCAATAAACTGCCAAATAAATTATATGCTAGTCAGGACAGGTAGCCTAGAAAGTATGAATAATTCAGTAACATAAGAAATAATCGTACAATAATGGTTTTACTCCCTAACAGCCTATTCATAATATTGTGTAAAAAACTAAAAGCTAAATATAATAGGTAGCCTTTTTAAAAATGTGAACAATTATATTATATATAATTAAAATTGTACGTTTTACAACATCACAACTAATTGAAAATCATAAAATAAAATAATTTACTATTCCTGTACATCATATTTCAGATATAAATTAATAGCTACAATATTTATGACCTTATGATACTTACTGAACCATTGTAATACTTGTTCCAGTTGTTTGACATGTGTTACATTTAGGAGTCAATTTAATGTCTGTTGATGTTGTGGTTATTCTGAGAGGTGCAACACTCTTTTCTGGTTTGGATTTTGTAGATGTCTGAGGTGTTTCATCTACTGGTGATGCAATAAGTAATTGTGAAGATGTTGTCTTAACTCCACTAGCACTTGGTACAGATTTAATCTAAATAGTAAATACAACACATTTTAAAATGATTCTGAAATTCTGTAAGTTATCAAAACGTACAAATAACTTAATTCCTTGACGGGGTGCTTCATTAACTAAATAATCATTAGCTGGTTCCAATTCTGAAATATTATTATCCCTGTGATGCTTGTGTTTGCGTTTGCGAGACTTGACTCGTTTTGTTATTATTTCTGGAGAATACCTTTCCCTGTGCCGTTCATGTTTTTTTTTCTCTAAAAATGTTTAAGGGCAAACAATGTCATGAATATAAATCATGGTTAGACAATTTAGTATGTTACAACATTTTTAATGGGTTGCAAAAAGGTAATATTAAAATATTTCAAACCAATTTATTAACATAATTGAATGAACCATCATAATTAAATCTTAACTTTTAAAATATTTTAAACACTTACTTGATACACCAGGCATTTTATTCTGTTCTGTAAGACTATTGATATCCTGTAGCTAATATATGATTAATTAATTTTTGGTTGAATAAAGAAAATATTGATTTCATTAAATAACTTTATACTTACATCATTAACAATAGATGAAGATCGATGACTGCCTGATATAGATCGCTCTCTTCCACCATACCTTAATTTTCTAGGAGCATTTGGATCAACTGTTTCTGGTTCAGAGTTAGAATTACTATTATCACACTCACTGCATTGCCTGATTACAACATATTTCTTAATACAACTTTTCTAGAATATTCAATATTTTTATTTACCATCCAAATAATTTCGTTTTCTTAGGCATTCGAGTCAGTGGTGGATTTAAACAACCCAAATGATAGTATAAATAGCATGTGTCACATTTTGCCAGCAAATGTTGATCATTTGTACGACCACAAATACCACATTTGTTGTACAAACCTAATGGTGCCACATTATCTGAAAAACAAAATATTTGAGTTTAATTACATACCATAAAATCAAATATGACATATTGGCTATATAACATTAAACACATGTTTTACCTGTAATTTCTAAACTATCATTATTTCTGATTGACATTCCAATACCTGACTTTAAGATAGCAGGAGTAGGAGTTGAACTGTTTATTACTAAATGCAAATAAAACAATTTGAATTAAAAAAAAAAAAATGGAATATAAATAAGATATCCTGAATTTGTTAGTAAATTATTGGTTAGGTTTCGAATAAAAAAAAATTGAACTTACTGAAAGAATTATGATCATTTGGAACTTCTCTAGTAAGTATATCTACATCTAAAATATTAGCAGCAATGTTAGGATTGCAAGAATTAATGACATCATGGTATGCTGTAATAAGATTTTTGAGTCCTAAATGTTTTTGTTTTAGAATTTCATTATTTTTGGACTCCTACAAAAAATGTAATCAAAGTATAAATGTATTACCTGATGTAATTATATTTTTAAATAATTGTATTACCTGATCATATTTTTTTTGTACAACTGTTAGTTCATCATGAAGTTTGTTGTTTTGCTCAGTATAATGTTGTAGCTGATTTTTCAAATCTGTCAATCTTAAAGTTCTATCATTGAAATAACTTACAAATTCCAAACTAAAAATGATTGATAAAAAATATTTATAACAACAAAGAAACAAAAATACATGAGTAATTTTATTTTTTTAACCTAAATGTTGCAGGTACATTCCATTTTTTTGGTACATCGCGCAATGCCTTTATTTGTCCTTCAATAGCCTCACAGGAAGCCATATTTACACCCATTAAACTACCTTTTAGCCAAAGGGCTCGACATGCTGAAGCTGATGTTGTAATAGGGCGAGGTACTTTTGATTTATATGCTATAAAAAAAATAAACTAAATACCTAATTTGAATACAAATAAATTGTTATAAGTTACTTACTAGACTCTGGTATACTGATTTTTTTCATTTCATAATACTTTGATCGTAATTTTTC
Source organism: Myzus persicae (assembly GCF_001856785.1). NCBI lineage: Eukaryota > Metazoa > Arthropoda > Insecta > Hemiptera > Aphididae > Myzus > Myzus persicae. Next base: position 116,870 of record NW_019101374.1, read on the forward strand.
AAGCCTTCGCTGATTGCGTTGCCATGTAGCTGATTTTTCAGAAGACTGTTGTTCACGCAATAATTTCATTTGCTTTGTTCTTAGTTGAAGTATTTCCCAATTTCTTTTCCTTTTCCTTGAAAAAAACATATTATTTAATATAAAAATATAAAAAAAACATAAATAATAATAAATATATTTAATTTAAAACAAGATTGGGCAATAATTACAAAAACATTATTATTCAAGTCGGGGACACAAAAAGTAGCATGTGACTGCCGTGACCTAAATTTAAAATTGTCTCATGTGTTCAATGTGTTCTCAAAACCTCTAAAAAAATTACAAATATCATACTGCATGTGCATAGGCCACCACAGGTTGAGAACCATTGTCTGCGGGTTGCAGTACAACTTGCTGTTGTTCGATACACACACCAATATTTTCGTGTCCCCGACTAAATTTCATTTTAATGTACATGAATATTAATATAATAAAAAAAAAATAAATATTTTAAAGACAAATATACTAACTTTGCAACCAGTTTGTCAACATGCAACTTGCAATGAGCATAAAATGGATCAGTTTGGTCAGTCTCCGGACTTGTTGCTTCTGATAAACTACCTTCTTGTTGAGCACTAATTAATATTATTAAATACTTATATAAACAATTATACCTTGATAAATAATATGTTAACATTTATATAGTTAGCATCGTAAAATCATAATTATTATTTTTTGGAATCTTGAGACAAATTATGACTAACACATTGTAATAGGTTTTCATATCCTATGGTAGGACGTGTGTGTATGTGTTTAATAGCTGTGGTTATAATATAATATAAGTTTTACAGTTGTGATAGCTAGAGAAACCAGGTAGAAGTGCTAATCGATTGACAAAGTAGACAATCATAGAAAAAGTAAATCCTGGTAGAGTCGAAGGAGGTAGTCGATAGCCTGTTAAGTAAATAGTCATGTAATTACTAATTAGTACTAAATTAAGTAAGAAATAAATAATATATATTGTTAATAATTGTAGTTTAGCAACAGTATCGTGTCCAGACATATATTCGTGAGGTCATATCTTGTTAAATAAAAAGAAACTTAAAATTAGAGAAAGAGAGGAACCTTTCAAACACGATGAATAAAAAATAAAAAGATTTACAATTATTATTTTTTTCCTAATTAAATAACAGTATATACTTATCATACCAAGTAACATGAAAATTAGATCTGCACATCCCAGCATCACATGCAATAGTCACACCAGTGCAGCTAAATCTCATATCTTTACACAAAATACATTGTTTATTACCCCATCGAGGTGTAGTATTTGCAAATAACATAACTTTACTGAGACTTGTGACTTCACCAAAAGTTATACCAGGTACATATAAAGCACATACTAAATGTACCCATTTTCCACAATCTGTCTCCTTAAATATTCCGCCTAAATTAAAATGTATTAATTCAAAAGTCGTAAAGACGTAAAGTCAATAAAATATATACAATTAATTTACAAACCAAAATTAGGACATAATTCACAAGTAGGATTTTCTATGCCTGCTTTACAAGCTTCACAAAACCATGGTTCCATAGAACACGATGAAACAGATGAACTTACACTTCCTGAATCATGAACGCCATAACAACCTAAAATTAATTGTTTTATTACTTACTACAGTTACATTATTATTAAATAAATATTTACCTTCATGAACTGATATACCACATTCATCACAATCTATTAATTCATTGACATCATCACTTGCATCGCCTAAGCAAATACTACAAATATGAATATTATTCACTATTTCCCTTAAATTTACCTGAAAAAATAGTTAATATTTTTAAATAGAAAGCCAATTATATACGAATCAGTTAGGTTGTACTTTAATAGAATTATCTTGGTTGGGTGTCATGATACCAGTAACATCAGTAGTCATATTACTATCATTACATCTGCCATTATTAACTTCATCATCTTTTTCAGCTTCTTCTTGATCACCATCATCTTTTAAAATATGTGTAAATGTATATGTATAAAAGTATAGATTTTTACATGAACATTTTTTTTTAAACATACCATCAGTAAAAGTGAAATTTGAAGCTCTATCAGAATCTGATTCACTATTAACATAGTGATCTTCAATACGGAAGTCACTATCAGATGAACTTTCACCATCTATATCATCTAAATGTACCAATTCCGGGTTAGCAGGAGGTTTGACTCTTCTTTTATTGGGATCACGTTCCACTATGAACACAGTAAAATATAAATTAATTTAAAATTATAAATGTCAAGTGTATTACCTTAATTTGTAGTTTTTAGTATTTAACCCGTAGTTATGATTAAATTATAAAAAGCATTAAAAAAACAATCCTATATTATAATATGAGGAAGTGGTATACAATGTGTATCAAAATATTTTCAAGTCCTTGTTACAATTATTGGTCCCTATATTGATTTTTAAAAAAAACTTTGGATTAACATTAACTGTAATCAGTAAACTATATTCTGACTAACTAACAATATTTGGTTTTTCGTTTAATAATTATCAAATGCACTCGATTTATATTGTCGATAAAACAAATATTTTCACACCTAGGTAAGATTTAAGATTTTACAAATTTTTTAGTCAAATTATTAAAATTAATTAAATATAATTTTATTTCTAAAATCATCCTTAGGAAAAAAATAAAACTAATTTGTGACAAAGTTTTTTTAATGTGAATAAAAGCAAAAAATACTTTTGTATAATGAATTAATATCTGACTGTTGGCTGTTGTCATCATGGTTATAACCATAAAATTAATCTTTAGTTTATAATTAATTAAATTTAATGTGGTTATCGCATACATAACACGTTTTATCAATATTATTGTGTTATTGATTAATTTATTATACATCCAAAAAAAAAGATTTATCAATTTGGCAGGGCAAAACTGATTTGATTTACTTTTAAGCAGGAGATTTTTTTTTCAAACAACCAAATACTGCGGTCATATCAACTAATAACCGACTAATCGCATTTCTACAACCCAACTTATCACAGTTAGGTTTAAGTTTTTTGTCGATGCAACATACCTAAGTTTAAAGTGTTACTTGTATAATTTTAAAAGTAACTTAAATTGAAGTAGAGTTGGTGCAAATAGCTATGATCTTAAATGTATCTTAAAATATCATATTATGATTTTTTTTTTAGGGTTTATAAATATGATCAGTATTAATATTTTGTACTTTTAATTTACATTGCAACATGGTAGTTGAGAGGACCAAGAGTCGACTAATGGTGTAATATACCCCAAACCAACTAAGGACAATTAAAACAATAATATATAGGTACAGTTCAACAAAAAATGTATTCAAATAAAAGATAATAATGATATCAAAACTAAAATTAACACAAACATTCATCACAAACCAGACGGAACTACTACAGAATTTGATGAAAAATTATTAATACCATGTACACATGATAGGAAATGACCGTTTATTGTATAATACAAATATGCAGACTTACTTTTCAGTTTTCTGTAGCTATTCTTCAAGTTGATACAATATTCGATTTGTTTACAGATATAGATTTAATAGACTGATACACACATGTCTATGACGATGGCGAATGGAGTCATCTTGTCCGTGTAAACTAAAGACAAAATATACAGATCTTCATAATATACATATCTTATGGTGTAAACAATCTGATGATGCCCATCTTTGCACCTTAGATCATATTATGATCTAAACTCGGCACATTACCCGTATTGAATTTTGACTGTTAAGTGTTAAGTGTTAACAACCAAACGCACATAAATACATAGCAATTGTAATAATACGAGCGACGAGTCATCAGCCGGACAAGACGCGCTATCTATTCTGTATAGTATATTATACGCATGTGCGTCGTGTGAGTGTACTCGTCGCGTATTTACACCCGAAGACTGGATAAATATGCAACAGTTTCCATTGCACACGTCCATAATTATTATATTATACTATTATTATTTATTAGTTTATTACATATTTTCATATCTCATTACTTCATAGTTCATAAGTCATCGAGACTCGTCGCTAATAAGCGCTTCAAATCATCGGGATATGGGTAATGGGTTGCGCGGTGATTATATCCATTTCAGTCGCGAAACGTGAACACGTTGCACGTTATGAATGCAAGGATAGACCGGTCGCCGATGTCACTATGCGGGGGACATGACTGATTATTGACATGCATTATTTATTGAAAATATTTATTATTTATTTTATAATACATTTATATTAATATTTATTTATTATAAAGTTTATAATCTATGGTTATCAGATCCTTCAACATTGAATAAAAGGTCACAGGTGAATCCTTCGACGTTCGACCAAATAAACTAAGTTTAGTTTAAATGGTCCAATGGTGTATCTATCCGACTATCCCCCTCATCGCCATATTGTTTATTGTTTAACAAATATATTAATTTGTAATACAAATAATATTGGGATTTGTGGTTAAAAAAAAGTAATACCCACAATGCAGTGTAGCCAGTAGATACTTTTATCTATGCGGTTATAAAAATATATAGAAAAGAAATAAAATGGTTTTTATGTTAGCCTCATTAAATACATAGACATACGATGCTTTTAAAAATGTTAAGTTTTTATGTAAAAATACTATTTTGCATAGCCACATGGGTACGTTTACAAAAATTACTCAATTATTGTTATGTTTGTTTGTTATTATCAACTAACGGTATAAACAAACAATAGTCAGAAACACGGATATAAATACTTTTTCGAGATTACAATATTATGATCACGATTACAGATTTATGCTCTCATATCTATTATCTATAGATTGATACTGTTAAAGTAATTAAGTTCAAACCTTTTCATGTAAACTAAGAAACTAATAAATCAATTCTACATACAAATACTATAGATTTGATTACTTGTAGACTACTTGTTTAGTCTATGGTATAAATTATACAATACAGACGTACAGTAAGTTTTTTATACACTAGTACAATCATAGAATAAGAATATAACAATACTCGTCTCTAGTACAGTATATTGTATTTGAGTTTACTACATAGTACATAACTGAGCATTATATTTTTATGTAATAAATGTATAGTAATTTTTGTATTGTTTGATTACATAGAAATTTGGGATTATTGTATTATTATCAGAATGGGTGAAATTGAAGTAAACTATGGTTCTACTTTACCGACCGAATCATTAAAAGTGATTGCAGAAAGTGTTGGTATTGGTAATTTATCCGACGATGCAGCTAAAGAAATATCTGATTCTGCCACTTATCGTCTTAAATTAGTTTTACAAGTAAGTACATATTCAAACAATTTCCAAATGTGTTAACTAGATCACCACTCAAGAAGCAAGAACACATTTAAAGTCTAAAATCTAGAACTTAATAAATGGGCTATAATATAGTGAGTAATTTATATTACTTAGCCTTATAGTAACATTTATACTCTATATATTTCCTTAGACCATTTATAAAGATATAAAATAAAATAAAAGCATATCATTGAATCATGTATTATTTATGTTTAAAAATCTGTCCATCTGTATAACTGAACAAATGTATTATTTTTACAACATAATAAAACTCATATTTATATAGGCAATAGGTAGTAAGAAATTGTTCATTATAAATGAATAAACTGAATCAAGTATCAACTTTTCTTTTTTAAATAACACTTTTTTTTATAATGCTTAAAGCAAAAATGAGTACTAAATACCAGTAAGACCATTGTGTTAATATTTGCTACAATATGTTATGTAGCTATGTTAGGTATTAGAAGAAATTGTAAATTGATAATCCATAACTTACAAGGTTTTAATATTGATTTACTTAGATACTTACTACATATACTGTAAATATTTAAATTTTTTATACATTTTATACCTTATGTGTTTCTAATTTTGTTCTTAGGAAAGCAAAAAGTTTATGATGCATTCTAATAGATGCAAATTACTGCCATCAGACATTGATAATGCTTTAAAAGTTTTCGGTATTGAAGTAAGTTATTCAATTTATATTAGTTTATTATCTTCAAATAAATAGAATAATAGGTATTTAAATAACTAGTTTACTATTAATTTTATCATATATTTTACAATTAAAAATATATGAATCCCAGAGTACTTAAACATACAGCACGTTAGATTGAACCAAATATTCTTTTTTTTTCATTCAAGCTTATTTTAAAAAACTTAAAACAATACCACATTAGCCTGTCTCTTCAAATCATGACTATTTTTGTAGGGATACTAGACAACCCATATATTACGAGAACGTCCCATTTTTCAGCTAATTGTATTGTTTTGCGACAGGCCACAACTCTTCTTTTATTAAAACTTAAGTATAACTTATTTTATTTTATTAAGCCAACGTTAAAATTAACTCACCCTTCACCAGAATAAAGATTGTCCTATATCTATAGCAGTATTACTCAAGGTACTTTCATACAAAAATTTGTTGAGTCTTGACATAGTTTTAACATAGACTTTATTGTATGCATTTGAAGTTTGAAATCTAGCAACTCTATGTTATACTGTTTTTTGTGTTTACTTAATTGAAAAATAAGATGGCTCATTCGTTTTAAGTAGGTTCATAAGTCATTAGTCATTCTATCAAACCTTTATATGGTATCTAATTATAACAATGATTGCATCAATGGACATTTAATCATGGATTCTGTTATGTAGGAATCTGTGTATTTTTTATACAAAACAAGTAGAATAATTAGATTGATAAGAATTTATTTGATCTATTTACAACTATTCTAAAATACTATTGTTTTATTTTTAGCCTATATATGGATTTCATGCTAAAGACCATATACCATTTAGATATGCATCTGGTGGCGGACGAGAATTGCATTTCATCGATGATAAAGATATTGATCTCATTGAATTTGTTAATGCTCCTTTGGCTAAGTTGCCTTTAGAAATCAGCATTCGATGTTAGTCTCATTACATATAATTAATAATTAGTTACTACTTAATTTATATTAAATTTCTAGGCCACTGGCTCGCCATTGATGGAGTTCAACCAACTGTACCAGAAAATCCTCCTTCTGTATCCAAAGATGTTCAAAAACTTGAATGTGTAGATCCTTTAAACAAATTAAAAAAACCCATTGATAAGGAAGTTTCTGGACGACCATCTACTGGGTATATTTGGGACTATATTATGGTGTTTATATAAAAAAAAAATGTTTAAATCTATTTTTTTCATTAGAAAAGCTCAAAAATTACGCAATGTTGAAACTGTTCATGTGAAACAATTGGCAACTCATGAGCTATCAGTTGAGCAACAGCTTTATTACAAGGAAATAACAGAAGCTTGTGTTGGATCTGATGAATCTCGAAGAGCTGTATGTATTACAATATAGATTTGTTTTATAGGATAATACGTTTAACTGTGTACTCGTTTTTTTTCTTAGTCAAAAATAATTATTATTTGTGGTTTTGATGTGCTAAACATCACTATATGTATCCCTTTCATAGTGCTGTAACAAGCACAAGTTTCTAATGACTAATCTCAGAAACTACTTGACCAATTTTAATAAATGTTTTTTCATAGGTCCTTGGGACTGAGGATGATTTTAGATTATTTTTTTTCGATCCCAATAGTTACACTCAGAGATGAATTTTGTTAGTTACAGATTACATTACTATTAGTACATATTATGATAAATATTAATTGGCATATTTTTAATTTTTTTATGTCATACATAACAAGTTTCACACAAAAAGCATTTAGATGTTAACACATAAATTATCGCGAGTACTTACTGGCTCACAACTTTTTTGTACTCTCTGGTGTTATTAAATGGTATTAATTAGGTATTGATTATGAATAAAAAATATTAAAATAATGAAGAATTTTATAAGATCGAACCAATAAATTTTTTCAGGAAGCTCTTCAGAGTTTGGCATCTGACCCGGGCCTTCATGAAATGTTACCTCGCATGTGTACATTTATTGCTGAAGGAGTAAAAGTAAATGTTGTTCAGAATAATTTAGCATTACTTATTTATTTAATGAGGATGGTTAAAGCATTATTGGATAATCCAGCACTATATTTAGAAAAATATGTAAGTTCAATGGCATAAACATATTACTTATTAGTTATTACTATATAATTGTTATAATTTAATTATAAAATTATGGTTTAGTTGCATGAAATCATCCCTTCTGTTGTTACTTGTGTTGTAAGTAAACAATTGTGCATGAGACCAGAAATTGACAATCATTGGGCCTTGAGAGATTTTGCCTCTCGTTTAATGGCACAAATTTGTAAAATGTTTAATACACCAACAAATAATGTACAAACTCGTATAACTCGAGTATTCACAAATGCTACTAATTCAGATAAAACCGCTCTTCCTTCAGTCTACGGTGCTCTTGAAGGTAGATAAAAATAATCAACTATTTATAATCATAAATTAATCAAATTAAATGTTGTAGGTTTAGCAGAATTAGGAACAGAAACTATAAAAGTCTTTGTCATTCCTAGAGTACGCATGATATCTGATAGACTAGATTCACCAGAAGTTACACAGAATAATGTTGATCGAATATCCGGAAACCAAATTAAACACTTACTTTGCGTAATTTTTTTAACTTTAATTTAATTATATTTTTTTATAAATATTTTTTTTTTAATTTGCTTGTATTGCTTCAGAAAATATTGACTCCTGTGTTAAAAGTAACTCATCCACCACCAGATAGTTTAGATGAATACAAAAAAGAATTCGGATCTGTTGGTGTACAGTTGCATGCTGCTGTATGTAAAGCCCGTACAACGGCTATTGTCCAAAGTACAAGCAACCAAGCTGTAACACAAACAAGTAAATAATTGTGTTTGAATAAAATATAAAATGTCTGTTTTCATTTAATTAATAATATCAAATTAAACCTTTATAGATACACAATCTAGAACAGTTGTTGGTCGACCAGTTGCAACAACCACAAGTAACACCGTAAATCCTCAAAAATATGTCCTCATGTCTCAACGACCTGTTGCTGCACAAGTAAATTATTTAAATACTATAAATAATCATATTTTTAAACATTTCTTTTTGTTTTCAGACCCCACCAAATAAAGCTGTTTATATATCTCAGCAAAATATAAAATCAGAATTTCAAGATCCTAGTAATTGAATGTTGAGTTAAGCAAATTTAGTACATTTAAAATAAAGTTCATTTATTTAATACAATTAATTATTCTTGTAAATCCTAAAAATGTTATAAAATGAAAATAAATTAGAAGTTAAAGAAAAATTATCGATGTAAATTTGTAAACAATTTTCAGGGCTTGAAACCATTTATGTTGTTAACCGGTGTTAAGTATGTACATGAACGAAAACAAAAACGGAACTACAATATTAGTCACTTTATAGAATAAATCCAAAATATTTAACCATTAAAAAAATATTTAATTATTTTTTGTTAGTAAAACAAAAATAAATAAGATTTTAACTATAAATTAATAATGAATATTACAAATTTTGATGTTGGTATACATTTTGTACATTTTGTATCAGGAGCAATCTACTAATTAATTTAAATTGTTTTATTGTTTTATTAGTACCTAGTTAATTTGAATTGATAAATATCATAAAACAACAGTTTAAATAGCAAAATCATTTACTTATAAATAATATTTATACCATACAGTTTGCCAAAAAAATTGTTTAAAAATATCTGACATTAACGTCCCCAATTTGCCTGTCCATGAAACTATTATATACTGGTATAGTGGTATCATATAATGTACCAACTATCAGTACAAGTTGTATTATTTCTTTTAGAGCTAAATTACTAAAACTGTTAATTGTTATCATTGATTTCTTCCGCCAATTGACCTTTTTTAATGCACCTCAGTCACAGTTTTTTAAAAGTGCTGTCTAAGTACCGAGAGTTCTGACTGGTCCTTATCGTTTCTCGTAACTGTCATTTGGTGCAATCAATAATCTTTTTTGAGCAAACATTAGTGTGGCCATTATTAATTTAAATATTCATCAAGCTTAACATCATTTCAAGTATGTTACTGTATCAATACCCCATTTTTTAGTGAAATTCATTTTTTTAAATCAAAATTTCACTCACTAAAAACTGAAAATATACTTGAGTAAACTTTCAATAGTAACTTAATGTTGTTTTAAGAAAACAATATGTACAATAACACACATACAAAATCCAGTTGTATCAATGTCAATAAAAAATTATACATAGGTACCATAAATATCGGTTATTGACAGATCTCACTTTATCGCAGATAACTGTTTGTTGGTGCTACAGAATCTTAGATAATACATAAGGCCAGTGAAAAAATTTTTGTTTTAACTTTTAGCATTTTTACAATTTTTTGAATTTGAGAGAAAGTTTTAAATTAATGAAATGTTTTATTTCCTAATGAAATCTATATTTATATTTAAAAAAGCTAATTTATTTATGTCAACTATTGCTATGACGTAGAATGAAATTGAAAATAAAATTGAATGACAACTTCAGTTTTCTCCCAAATAACTGAAAATAATTCAATTTGTTTTTAAAAATAAAAAATTGAAATAATTAATTAAATTGTTGCTGTATTCATGTTAACTATGAACATGACTCATAAGTACAGTTTACAGATAAAAAGTTAGCCATACCAAAATACTTTATAAATTATCCAACACATAGCTTATCTCTCATTTATACAATAGAATAATAGAAGCTAGTAGTTAAAACTTACAATCAAAAATAGTCTGCTTATCCTCTAATATGTTGTGCTCGCCAATATTCGGTAAGTATTTATTTATATGTGTTTTATGTCTTACAACCTTCAAGTCAAATATTTTATAACTTAACGCAAGATTCATGAAGACTCAATAATTATGATAAATTGTTTTTAATCAAACTACAAAATTAAATCAAGTCTCTTGCATTCATTTTTCATTCATCTAAAGTACTACGGTGATTAGTAGAATAATATAGACCAGTAATAACAAAATTGTTGGCACTGACTGTCAATAATGACATATATCACATATTACTAGTTACTACTTAGGTATTGTAATACGCAATAGTTACATTTTTTATAATACTCAAGCCAACAAGCCTATGGCTCTGGCAGTCTGGCTGTATATCAAAAAGTAAAGGCAGAAGGTACACTTGTTGAAGACATTTAATAGTACCTATAGTAAAACATTTATTAGGTTAATAAAATAAAAAAAAATAACATAAAATCACATCAGCATTATTTTGGGTGTAAAAAATATTTAATTATAATAAACTATAAATAAAAACATTTAAATATAATAACTTTTGGTTATAATTCTACTTTATTATTTTTTGTTGGACACAATTGCATAACATTAGTACAAATGGAATGAACAATGTGATCATCATCTTCAGACTTAATAATATTTATGAGATCTTCTTCAATATCATCGACAATGTCTTCACAATAATACTGTAAACTTTTGTTCAGATCAGAATCTTGAACCACGTCCACCTCACTCATCAACGGATTCATTTTGCCATCTAGTATCAATGGCATAACTGTCAAGGTACCATTCTTCTTAAATGTAGCTCGTACATAATCATTCATCTTTTCGCACACAGATTCCATTACCTCTGTTAAATACAATTGTGATCGAGCTAATGGAACAGTCTGTTTTATTTGGTCACCATTGCCATCCAACCGAAAATTAGAAACTTGCACAATATTTGCTGGATCCACAGAACTAACATTACGTTGTATTTCTTCGACAAGACGACAACACACTTCACATTTTAAGTGTAAAGTGTCAAATGCTATGCCTGGCAATAAAAATGCAAAAAATATGTATAAATGTTTAGGAAAAAACATTATTTAAAAAAAAATTCTGTTTTCAACAATAATCTGTCAATAAATAATTGTATTGTTCTGTGTTTTGGCACTAGGCAGCTTATTTAAAAACAAAAATATAACAAAACAATAATATAGCCAGATGACTAGTCAACGTAAATTGTGAATTATTAAATAGTAAAAACCAAATTACTCAACACATAAATACACATCACAAAATTTGCAATTAGAATTCATCAGGAAACTATGCACTTAAGCACTGACGTCACGTCAAGACTTAAAACAACTAAAATTGCAGATAACATCTTTTGTTGCTTTAAAGTTCGAACCGGTTTGAGTGGTTAATGATGGTATAAAACTATGGTGGGGGAGGGGGGTTTCATATTATGAATTGATTGTACTGAAAAATATAAACTGTGGTGGGGGCGATTTGCCACGATATGTTTTCCTTTAGAAAATATTAAACATATACATTTAAATATTTCTTAAATAGAAGATAAATTTAGAAAACAAGAAAAGTCTTATAAAGGTGCAAAGAGTAGTTTTATTTTGTATTCGGAATACGCACTCGAATAAATATATATATTTCAGTATATATTTTTCCCTCTAATTTGTGTCTATTTTAGATTGGATTGGTTTAAATTGGAAATTAACGTTTAAGATGACGTTTTTTGATAAGATACTTTTACATTTCATAAATCAATCATAGTGGTACATCAATGATGGATGTAATTATATAAATCTAAATCATGAGATGATAATATGAGAAAATGTAAATGAAAAATTGTCATGTATGTAATTATTGTCATTTAGTCATTACCAATTTCCTTGTTTTTTTCGCCTATCACACTAGATGAAAAGCAAATTTTAGATTATGAGCAAAGCGATGAATGTATTGATTTTAATATTTTACAATGATGTGTGTTTAGATTCTGAGCGGAGCAATAATGATGAAGTGTATTTTTTATTTTTTCATTTTATTTTATTTATTTTTTGTGTCTGTGTACACTGTGAAGTCTAAATAATGCTTCGATTTTAAACTATAGTATCTTTTCTGGTGGAAATTTGAATCTATGTGCGCAATCGAGGGGTCATCATAATAAAATCCCCAGTAGTTTTCAAATACGCCGGGAAGAAAAAAAATGTTTACGCAAAAAGGCATTTAATGTTCAAATTTAAAACAATTTAAAAACAGTATTCGTGGGTACTTAAAACTTCTAGAGTATATTATTATATACGAATATGATGGTAATATGCAAATAATATCAATTCAACCTACCGAATATTGCAATAACAACAATATAAATATATAAAATATTCTAGGCCGACAAACCGTCTTCGGCCAGAATCGTTTTTAGTGAATTTAAATTTAACTGCACCATCCATTACAGTGACCCATTTGTAACTTACTTAGAACGTCATCATCAGTGAGTCACCCATACTTAGCTACTTAATAGGATTACTATAACTACCTACATATTTAAAAAAACTGTTCGTAATACATGGACTTAAATAGGGGGTCTGAGAAGGGCTTAGCCCTCCCTGATCCATCTAAAGCCCTCCTTAAGATATTTTAATACATAGGTAATCTTTATTATGGTAGAATAGTAAATGATGTAAAAGCATCCATCAAAATTACGAGTCTCAATATAAGAGTTAAATGCATATTTGTAGCTATACTATAATTATATAGGCACTTATATACTCAAAAACTATACTTAACCGATTTTGTGAAGATTTCAAATTGTTCTTGGAGATATTAGGAAAATTTATTAAAAGCAGTTTAAATCAAGTTCGATTTATACCAAGTGCTATGGTACAATCTTTACAATTTACATAGTAAGTATCGTAATTTTGCCTCTGAACTGAGCTAACATATTATCATATTTGTAGGTAGATAGGTACTCCAAAACCAATATACAACCTAAACTTTGTATTTGTTAATATAGCCTTCAAAAACGACTGGATCATTTTCAATAGACATTATATCAATTGTCAATAGATAACTTGAAATTTGGAGGGTGTTTAGCTTAATTTTTAACCTCCAATAGGCTATAGCCAAAAAGTATAATATATGTATATCTAAAGGGTAGTTCACACGTGATTTTTTTCAGCCTATACGCAAAAATAAAAACATTTTGTGTATAGGTATCTAAATAGTTAAAATTGGTTGCATATTATATTAATATTATAATTAGAAGAAGTATATGGCATATACAATTTGTAAAAATATATTTATTGTACAACGTAATTAATTTACATTTAATGTGTGATAGTTTTGAATTGTATTATAGATCAAATACAATTGCGTGTAAGTAATGGGTGGATGACAAGTCTCCATTGATTATAAAGTACTATAGTATATTTATAAATTATAGAATACCTATTAAATACATATTGGTCAGAGCTTAGAAAAAAGTGGGTTCTTGGCGATATTTATAGGTACTTAATTTTTGTACAACTATTTATTTAAATTCAAAATAATTATATGCTTTTAATTTTAGTTATAACAGTGTAAATTATTCCATTCCATTGTTATTAAATTGGGCGTAGGTACCTGCCTATTAATTATTATTATGATGTACTTATGTGGCTATGTGATTAGAATTTTGCTCAATAAGCAGCGAACCAGGAAGAGGCTTTAAAAAAAGGCCAGTGATTAAATCATAATAAAAGTATAGAAGCGCTACTTCAACTTGAATAGATTTTTATAGAGTGTTTTTTTAATTATTTGTTTGGGAGGTCGCATACTGCGGCATGCCCAATTACACTTTAAGCTACGGGAAAGAATATTCGGAAGAGCAATAGAAGAGAGATTAGATATTAGAGGATTTAACTGGTTTAAAGTGTTGGAGTGGTATTGTTATTATAGTGAGTAAAAGCAAGTATAAAGATACCTAGGAATTTTGATTTAAGAGTTAAGGTCAAGGATGTTGTTGCTAACTTACTACGGAGCTTAGGATAATAAGCTTAAGTTTATATTTTATTGACTGAAATGATTGAAACAAATTTAGATTTGACACTTTAGTTGATTCCCTAATTTGGATGTCATAGCAGGACGAATCAATTGATTATATTGAATAATTTTATTATTATATTACAATGAATTTTTAATTTTAGGGATATTTTTTAGATATCGAAATTAATGCCGAACTAAGTTGACAATGAAATATACCTATTTCATTATTCAATGATATAGTAGGTATAAGTTTGACTTTAGGACACAAGGCAAAGATGAATGATGATACCTATGTGGTGATATATTTATTTTTA
Organism: Myzus persicae; assembly: GCF_001856785.1. Taxonomy (NCBI): domain Eukaryota; kingdom Metazoa; phylum Arthropoda; class Insecta; order Hemiptera; family Aphididae; genus Myzus; species Myzus persicae. The sequence continues at coordinate 131,977 of NW_019101374.1, forward strand.
TTTTCCATTAGTTGAACCAGATTTGTAGTTTATTTAAGTAACGTTGAAGGTTATAGATGTCAACATTAATGTGTAGGTCAGATATAGATATAGATAATAAGCTATTATTATTATACAAACATATTATATATATATATATATATAGGTATATATATAATTATTATCTATATCTATGAGGTCAGAAGTACTTATGCAAGTGATCTCTGCAAAAGTGGTTAAATTGCTAGAATGCTGCCTTGAGGGACACCTGCTTTTATAGGATAAGTAAAATCATATAGGTGAAACTATACAGGTCAGGCCAGGCAGGCCATGGCCTGACCTAATACTGACTGAATAACATATTGACTTAAATAAAAAATTTAAAATTTAAATAAAAATATTTATAATCATATATAAAACAATTAGTTTTTCATATTTATCATTTTGCCTGTCCTAATAAAATTGTCTAGTTTCGCCTATGGCTATGAGTTAAAGTATAGTTCCGTCTGACGACCTCAGATCTCACTCGAAAACAGGGGCGGATAGAGGCACCGGGACACCGGGATTTTTCCGGTGGGCCGCTACTTTTATTGACGAAAAGGGACCTCTGAAAAACATTACTATTAACACTATTTTATATTTATGCATGTATAGAGTATACACATACAAATAAAAGTAAATAATTACTATAATACATATTTAAATTTAGTTAAAATCTATAATTATAAATTATCATAGTATGACTGAGCAATAAGAAAATCTCGCCTTATTCACATGCATCATCGCGCCAACCAAAAATAGTTGTGCGTTATCGACTGACCACCGTCACCTGGTGTTTAACTTGGAATTTGGGTATTGTTTTTGTGCTTACGAAACGCAGTCTGCAGCTGCAGCCGTCATCAGCCAATATAAATAATTATTATTATCGAACACAAACGTTACAGTAAAATGTTTCCATCTAGTCACTACGTCATTCTCTTTTTGGCTTTCTGTTGTCACTGTACTTATGTAATCTTACGTATGCCAATCTATTTGGATTTATTATAGAAGATTCTGGAGTGTACACAAGTATAGGTACATTTTCATATTATAATTTAAACTGATCACACACACATATCAAGTCATTGTTATTGTTTATATTATTGTTTTTGTAAATTATATAACATTTTGATTATACGCAACACTATAACACTATATTGATTACCGGCTACCGCTGCTCCGACTACGCATATTAACACAGCCGTCGTATATAGGTATAAAGTGATATATTCTACTTATCTACTTAACTATGCTTCGAAACGAATTAAAAGGAAAATGAGGAGCAGAAAAGAAAATAGATTAAACCGAAAAAAGTTGTTAGCAGAGAGCAAAACATATTGTGCAAAATAATACATAAATATATAAATAGTATATTTGAGAACGTCGAAAAAATATATAAAGTACCCAGTTTTAGTAAATTGATCTTTAGATATTGAAAAATAGAGTGATATAGTAAAATAATAAATGTAGTTGTAGTAGTGTAATATAAAATGTATATGTTACTAATTTATTCTTAACAAAAAAAACAGGTGAGGATTGGTTCTCTCAATGACCAATCTTGAGGTAATTGTTTTGTTGGATAAGATCATTGGGCCGCTAGAGGCCTAGAGATTATATTTTTCCCTTGCCGATCAGTTCCATTGAACTCTATGTCTCTATAATATTATGATCATATAAAGTTCAATGGTCAGGTCATGCCTATTATCCGCCCCTGCTTGAAAAGTACGGAGTGATAAGAAGGAGTTAAAGGTTAGGTATAAGGGAATTCTTTAAAACAATCTAATTTTGTAGAGCAGACCTTTGTGCCAAACGTGATGGAATGCCTGAGCTAAGTTTATATAAGGAATATAGGGGGAAAATTGTTGTTAGTTATAAGTATTTTCTATGTTATTCTGCTAAGATATGAAAAAGTATATTGATAAATTATATACCAAAGGTGATTCAGTCGGTAGATATCTAAAAATTCGTGGCTTAATAATAATCTCCTTGAATTGAATTGAACTATACAAAAGTATATAGATTTCTGATCCATATTAGGTATATTTGATATTCTAAACATATTATTTTGGATTCTGAGCAGGGAAATGAATGTATTGATTTTACAACGATGCGATTTTTTTCACAAAATGTTTATAAGACTTTTTCCCGAGCAAGATAAAATTGTATGAGATATTTTCGATATTTTTATTTTTGTTTTTAGTTATTGCAGTCGACGATTAATTGGTGAAAAACTTGTAAACGTAAATGTAAATGTGAACCAAGGTTCCTCATAATTTTACCTACCTATACCTTTATAAAAAAAAACTTAACTTAAAAGTCACTTTAATTTTTTTATCAGCGTTTGAAGTTTAAAAATATTCAAAGTTCAAATGTTGACAAAATTCATCAAAACCACGAACATTTACAAATTATTTTGTAGTTACAAATGTTTCAATTGCTCATTTTTTATAGAAAATGATTAAAAAATGTTATTGACTGAACAAAGTTCCTCATAGAGTTTATGTAGTTCATACAATTATAGGTAGGTAGGTACTATAACTAAAAAAGTTAAATACTATGTATAAACATTGTTTTCTTTAACAGATATTTAACAATGAACACATTGTTCTACAACTTTTAAGGTATTTTATCACCCTCTTGGAATTTTTTATAGGTGATGTTTTAATCACGGTTATAGCTTATATAGGTAGGTAATAAAATATAATACAGTAGGTATCTTAGAAGCTCCTTCCTTGATAGAGCTCCAGCTACGCAACTGCTATTTGCAGAAGCATACATTGCATACTAAATGTTATTCTGAATTGTTTTTAAATATATCTTTTCTTTTGAAATTATTAACTTTAATACCGGCTACCAGTAGAGGAGGTACCTGTAAAGTATTTTCATTTGTAATTATTATGAATCTTAATATAGGTACAAGAGTACAACATATTACTTCTAACTTTGATAACTAATTACCTACTTCCAATCAACATTCTATAATATTAATTTAAAAAAAAATGTATCTAAGTTATTTATCAACATTTGTTTCAAATTTCAGGATTCAAAAGGTCGAATATGAACACCCGTCACTCGTCAGCGAATAAAGTGATCAAACTGCAGAATTGACGACTGAATTCATAGAAATATACACATATTAGTATCCTTGTTACTTATTGGTGTTTCTGTACCTAGGTACTACCTATAGGGTATAAATTTATTATTAAATTAAATTTAAATTTAAAATAATATAATATAATATATTATAATTTTAAATTTAAATTGTCTATTTACCTACAGACTATACTGCTATTGCACATTTAGACGAATTCAAATTTAAATCAAATACTCAATACTTATTGGCAATATTATATGTGTCGCGTAAGATCTTTCTAATACTAAAATTAACGACGAATGGCGGCGGCGCGCAGTGTTACCGTTTGTCCGTTCAAAATCGTGGAAAACGGTTTTCCAAAATAAAATTATAGGTATATGTTATTCCAACTCCACAGTCGTAGATAATGATGAAAAACGTGGATAACCTTGGCGTGACTCACCGTTTGAGATCGAACCGTGGTGTGACGTTGACAAACATGCGGTGTCGGCTGATAATAGGCTGATAACGTACAACATTTCCGTATGCACCTTCCGGACTCCTCCACTCCGGAGATAATGGCACAACCCAATTCGAAAAATATTGTTTGCGCAATTTTCTCGCCGAAACCACTAATTTGAAGTTAGAACGGTTTACCAATTGCCGCATTTATCTGCTCGCCCGGACCCGGTAGTTTATTTAGCAATCGGTTTATTGCCGTCAGTCATATAACGATCTGGTTAAATTCAATTGTGATTCGTAAATCATACGCGTACGATGTCAATTTACAATTGACTTGAACTATACGTCGTATACCTGTTATAATATAATATTATTTTATGCGCAGTATTCTATTTATTCCGTAAGTATTCAATTGATTGTATGATTTTAGTACCTACTTGACGGCATCATAGCTCAGTAGCTCACTGCACTGTATAATGTTATTAGTGTGCCTACTTTAAATTATTTCTGCAAATGTTTGCAATTTAATGCAATAATGCAATACTTTCAGTAGGTGTGCAGGATAAATATATAATATAGGTACAGTTAATTTTTATTTTTATAGCTTAATTTTACAAGTTTAAACTTAAATTTTAGTCAATTATTTAAGGATACAGTTTTATCATTATAATTATGGCTTTTTTTAAATTCACTTTAAGATTTGAAGGTGTATATTTTTTATTTATTGATTTAATGAAATACATTTTAGATGAATTCAATGCCTAGACTAATTACAGCCAAGATTATAGATTATTTAAGCAAATTCATTAACTTTAAATATTTTATTTTCATCAAATATCTATACAATATAGAGATATCTTAAACAACAGATTTTTGGCAATATTATTTGTGAGTAATTTCAAATTTGTTATTTTATAAATCATCAATTTTATTAGTAAATTATATTTTAAATAATCGATTTGGAAGATTGTAAAAATTATTTGTATGAACTACCTTCATTTTTTTGTTCATAATTTAACTTATCAAGTTTTGAAATCATTAAATTATGATGAAATAAATTTGATGTATTACAATTAACAGTTACTAAGAATATATTATTAAATTATTTCTAAACACTTATTATTAAAACAGTGAAATAAGAAAAATTTTAAATATTTCATTTATTAAGTTTTAATTTAACACTATACTATCCAACAAAATATATGTACTTGTGTTGTTTTGATATTTGTATATTAGTTCAATGCTGTTGAATTAATTATTTTTACATTCATTCATTATTTTTGTACAATTAATTTGTAAATTGTTATTATTATTTTGGGCCTATAGTTAACACACAAACATGTCTAAGAAAAGAACACGAGACGTGACAAATAATACAACAGAAGTGGAGATGCATGTCAGCAATAAAAATGTGTTACAAAAATGTGAACAAGCTAAGTTACAAAATATTGCCCCGGTATGTATATTATTTTATTTATTTTATTAAAAATATTACCATGTTCAATGCTGGATTTCTAATATAGAGATTCTTAAGCTCATATATATCATATATGTGTAAGTACAGTAACCAAATATTAGCCTTAAATGTACAAATAAGTACGCATCTTATATTATGATAATTTACTATACAAATTTAAAATCTACCATAGTATATGCCTACAATTTTAGCCCATCAATTAAATTCTGAGAATTCTTAAGTTTCTAGTGTTTGTCTAGATGTGCTAATGTTCAATTTTCTATGTTTGTTATTTATTTAAACATGTAATCATAAAATAAATAAGTACTTTGTTTTTAAAATACTATGCTTTCTTAACAAAATTGTATGTGGACTATGGTTCCGGCAGCTAATTATGATAAAAAGAAGGAAATAAAAACCTTGCTGTTAAGCTATTAAACTGGCATGCCTGCTATAATTTGTCATGTTAATGAGAAATATGTGTTGTCGATTCTGCCACTATGAACTGATTCAACTAAACTATATTTGTGTGGTGGGATTGAATGTAGGTTGGTTACAATTTGAACTGCACATCCATGATAAGTTTTTTGAAATAATTGTTTCAATATTCTTATGTTACTCAACTATTATAGTTTTAGTTTATATAATTTAATAATATTAAAAAATATATACAAATTGAAAAACTTTACATCCGTTATACAATTAAGATTTTTCAATGACAAGGAATCAGTATATCTACAATTATTATTGAACTAGGTACCTATTTATTATTCACCTTGACAAAATCAAAAATAATAAAAACCTTCATATTTTATATTTTTAAATATTAGTTAAGTAGTCTTGTAAAATAAGTGGTTTAAAGAAACTAGCTTTACTTATTTATATTCTAAAAATAACGGTATATTTAAGAGAGGATGTGAAATATATGAAATATGTAATCATACAAAATTATAGAATTAGTAAGGCTTTGGATAATCTTGTTCTGACTTTGAAATTCTTTGATTTATAGTTTTATCTTCATTAAAAAAAATCTTTCATACTTCATAATTGTATAAGGTACACATGATAATTATTTAAATTTGATTTATAGAACATCTTGATCTGAGAATTAGCCTATTATACAATTTTGAATGTTTTCAGTGAATCACTCTTATAAACATACCATTTTATCTTAATGACCTTTAGTCAGATTTGGGGAATCATAATGATACTAATATTGGTATTACTAACATAGCAATTACAAATTGTAAAAGCTATTATATATATTAATATCAATATATTTTATATAATTGTTTGGATCAGGTATGAATTATATAAACTTATTTTCAACTAAAATAGCTAACATCATTATTACATTGTCCTTGGGATGTAGTGGATGATGTATATACTTAATTGAATGTTTATATAATATATGTATATGTAATTTTCTGCTTTGACTTTGAAACCTTGTAATGATTTATATGTTTTTCAACAATATGGATAAAAATGTGTTTGAGCAGAATCAGGTGTTAACTAAAACCATTTCGCATTGTTTTGATTGATTACAAAAGTGTCTAATGTAGTATTAAGTTATAGGAGGGAGCAAGGTTTTTCTGTTATTGTTATTTTTGCAATAATAATTGTCATCATATATTTCTTAGTTTAAAGGGTTACATTTTATTTTATTATACATAAAAATCGACCAAGAAACATTGGGCACATTAAATAGTAAGCTCAAGAAAAAAAAGAAAATCATTATAAGTTCTAACAGTATAATAAACAAAAAAATTAAACTAGGATTTTGACTCAAAATAATAATAAAAAGTAGATGTTTGATATCATATTAAAATGTTGCCAAATCATACTTAAACCAGGCTATACAAAATACATTTTTATGTATTTAATGCCTCCCAACTATAATTGACTATGTATTGTGTAATATTAATAAACAATTTATAAATATTACGTAGCACCATTTTGGTATGGCTAAACTAAATTGATACCTTTAATAAAGGGAAGAATAAAAATTAAATTTGTCAAATATGTAATAAAATTTAAAGAAGCATTTTTTTAAAAGTCATAAAAGAATATTACTCCAATCATACAACTGAATATTGCAAACTATAATTACTAGACTAAATAGTAAATACTTAAATACCACTTTCAGTAATTAATAAAATATTAATAGCTTTCTACAATCTTTTGATTTTAGTCAATTTTCAAACCTGCACCTTTTAGTACAGATAAAGAAGCAGTTGAAGAACGGAATGCTTGTGATTATAGTACAAAAATCACTATGGATATGGCCAATTCTGGCTTAGGTATGAACTATATTATAAAAATATGTATATATATTATATCATTATGTTAGTTCTATTTGATGACTGATGTCAATTGGCAAAATGTCTATAATCACATTTGTATTGGGAAAACTGAAAGTCTTTTTGGGTAAAGGAAATCGGAAAGTTTTATTTTGTCTCTCATAATTAATAAATGTAAATAAGAATTAGAAATCATCCAAAAAAACCCATATTTAAGTTATTACTTTTTGTCATCTATAACCTATCCCATTTTACTACATACCTCTGTTAATGGTAATTTATATTTAAATCCTCTATTCTTTATAATGGGCACTTACCATTTATTAGAATAAAATGAGTAAGCTATTAAAAGAGCCTAAGAAGTAAATACCTTTGTAGAATATTATGAAATTGATATTTAGAGTTTCTGAAAATTGTATAATATTTTATGTACTTTTTACAGCCTATAAATTTAGACTGTAGCTTTTAATATCACAACTATTTTTGATAAAAACCATATTATACTAGTGATTTGTGTGTGTTTGTTTGTGTCGGTGCATGGTATATATTTGTGTTGTGCTTGGTTTGTTAAACTGTATATGGTTATTAAATTATCATTTATGTCCATTAGTTGAATAAGCCAATTCATTTATGGAGAAGTTAAAGTTAAGAAATATATTAAACCATTGATTTTCTCATTATTCATATTAACTTAAAATGAGCTTCTGTGTCCATACAATCATAACCAAATTGTATGATGTATGACCAGGTAAAACTGTGGGAGTGCAGAATAATTTATTCACCAAAATCAAAACCATACAAAAATCTTGTATTGTGTTTATTTTTACACAAGTCTTAAAACATACTTTATAGTTTAAAAACAAATTGCAGGTATATCTATATCATTAAATAACATTATGTAAGAAAGGTACAAAAGAGTTGCAAAAAACAAAAAAACAAGATGAAACGGCGTATTTAAAAAAAGTATGTGATGATAATCCTGTAATCATAATTCATCAAATAATATTGTTGGATTATTTTTGTGAGGAACTTAAAATAAATGTACTTAATATACCTATTCAATAATTGAACACCTTACTACTTGATACTTGTTTTTGATGCCACATTCAAACGCACAAGGTTAAAAATTGTCTGCATTGTTTTGATTTTTATCAAAATATATAAAAAGAAAAAAATAATAACTTAAAATGTACACTCAAATATTAAAAAAATTATTTAAATTTATAGGTACAATTCTATCATGGCTTATTTTATATGTGTATTTCAAGTTATAGGTGAATATTTACCCTATGTCAATGGTAATGGGTTATGGAAAAAAAATATTTTTATCTTAAGTACCTATATTAAATGTATTGCATTGTTTCTTTATTTTTGAAGTTGATAGATTTCTTCTATTGGAATATCTGAGAGGGGCAAAATAATAAATTTGTCCCTTGCAAATATTTTAAGGAGGAAATTTCCCCCCTCACCACTTCACAATTATGGCACTGAGTCTCACCATGTGTGAACCATATAAGGCAACTAACCTTTATATATTAATAAATTCAAATTTACAATTATTTAATTACTAAATAAATAAAAGTGTATAGAATTATGATATTTATGTCTATGAAATTATGTACAGCTGAAATTTAATTTTCATTTTAGACAACACTATTTATTTGCAGCTCCTCGAAGAATTAGGGTATATGCAGATGGTGTATATGATATGTTCCATCAAGGACATGCCAGGCAGTTAATGCAAGCAAAAACTGTATTCCAAAATGTTTACTTGATTGTTGGAGGTTAGTTGTATAACATAATGAGTTAAAATAATTTAGTGTTGTAAATAAATTGAAGATAATTTATAGTCATAAATTGTATTTGTTGTATATGAATTTTAGTATGCAGTGACACTGTCACACATACTTTTAAGGGTAAAACTGTAATGACCGACGAAGAAAGGTATGAAGCTGTTAGACATTGCCGTTATATAGATGAAGTTCTTAAAGATGCACCATGGGAAACCGATGATCAATTTTTAATAGATAATAAAGTAATTAAAATTGTTACTGTTTTATTTTGAATGAGAATTGTGTTTTAAATTCTGTGTAGATTGATTTTGTTGCTCATGATGATATACCTTACATAAATGAAGATGGGCAAGATATTTATGGAGGGCTTAAAGAAAAAGGTATGTTTGTAGGCACTCAAAGGACTGAGGGTGTATCAACGTCAGACGTTATTTCTCGAATAGTACGGGATTATGATATGTATGTTAGACGTAATCTTCAACGCGGATACAGTGCCAAAGATTTAAATGTATCTTATTTAAAGGTTCGATTTTTACATAAATTATCTTAAAAATATAAACACTTGTGGATAATAAAACTATAATCAATTTTAGGAAAAAAAGTTTAAACTCCAAAATAAAATGGAAGAACTTAAAGACCGCAGTAAACGGGTAATGGGAACTATTGGTGAAAAAAAAGTAGATATGTTGCAACGATGGGAAGAAAGATCAAGAGACTTTATTGTTTCATTCCTGTTGTTGTTTGGCCGAGATGGACCAATTGTAAGTTTAAAGTTTACTAGTAACTTGCTTCAATATAATCATGGTTTTTCTTTTAGTCACATTTTTGGAAAGACAGTAAAGGTAAATTGTTACAAGCATTTTCGCCTCCTGGAAGTCCAACTCCAAGTGGACGTAACACTCCTGATTCATCTAGTTCGTCTGAAGAAAACTTAAGGTAATTTTAAAGCTAAAATTGAATGAAATTAATAAAACATAATAAAAAATTATTTAGGTCTCCTCCTAGAAAATCTAGCCGAACTAAACGCTATTTGGATGATGATGATGACGACGACGATGATGATGATGAAGAAGAAGAAGATGACTTGTTAAATAGATACAATTATATAAATGGTGAAAAAAGCTCCAACTCCTAGTTGAAAAGAATGTTAATAAACCACATTAAAAAAAACCTATTAGTTTAATATATATATTTGTAATGCACAAATGAATAATGATTATTGTTAGAATAAAATTAACAGTAAAAAAATGTTTGGTAATAAATATTCTTACATGATTGTTTTATAAAACAATGTTAACATTTTATGCATATTTAGACTTCTGTGTAAAAAAGTAATAATATTATGAATGTTTTTTTAAGTTAAAAAAAAATAGGCATTATACCTATAAATATTTTATATTATTCAAAATTGTTTTGTTTTGTTTTTTTTATTTATTTATATATTATTAAAAACAATGAATTTACTCAACATAGCAGTGCATTTTTACTATGGGTTTTATGTTTTATACAACTTCAATATTGCAGCGTTTGAGTTAACTTTTTATTGTTTATTTATAATGTTCGTTTTGATCTGAAATTTGTATAGTTATTAGTTCATAAGTTGAGTTTAACAAATATATTATGTTTGTTTTATTTTCAATGAAGAATATAAATTATTAAATTGTTTATATTTTTTATTACTGCGATTAGGAAGTATTCCTTTTAAAAACAAAATGTAACAAATAAAAAAATAGATACATATATAATCTGTTTAGGTTTTGAAAAAAAATAAGAACTGCTGATTTTTAGAACACAAGTCTAGTTAATGGCGGCATTCATCTAAAGTTTTAATCTTTTGTGTTCAATAATATTTATTAAAGTTTTTAAGTTAATTCGCCAGACATATCAACTGTAGGGGGTATGTAGAGAGGTCTTCTCGGCCTGGTAAAATTTTAGAAAGCCCGGTCTGCGGATAGTATTTGGCTAGTAAGCCTAGTAAATTACTTCGTACCTCATTTGTAGGTGTATAATTCTTTTTTTGTGATAGTATAATATGTTTTTTTTTTGTTTATGATTTTGGTTCGGCTCGTAACTTTTGTCCTAATAGATGTCCGGCCTGGCCTGTCTTGCATTTTATAAAATCTTACGGGATTTGGGCCTGGGTAAGCCTGGCTCGTGCAGGGCTTTAGTATATAGTATGGACTACATTAGGTGGCATAATAAATTAAAAGTCAAACATAGTAAGACCGAAGCGGTCACATTAGCCATACTATTTGGTTAAAATAAATGCCTAAGTATTAGACATTGAGAATCAGTTTTGCTTATTAACCGGCTGATATATACATAAGCTATTAATGGATAGATGATGTAAAGTAACTATTGAAAGAAAAACAAATGAAATCGCTTACAGGTGCGAGCTCAAGGGCATGCAGAAGAAACAAAATATGAGATAGATTTAAACATACAATAGTGATACATCATAGCAAAAAAATTATTATTTTATGTGGCTACTGTTACAATATGATCACCAAATTTCTAATGATTAAGATATAAGGTACCTACGTCACATAGAGGAAGTTTTTGAAGTTTGTCTACACGTGTAAGAATTACAGAAAGTAATGTAGTGAATGCGCAAACAAATTTGCCTTTTGGTCTTAAGAGGACGCCGTACCTGCATACGTTGTCTCTACCAATGTGTATGCATGACATATACCAATAAGACGTTAATATTAAGACAACAGTCGAAAATCTAAGCATTATTTCGACAAAAAATAATAAAAACCACTAGGCCGTTGTTAATTAGTTATATCAATAGATTCATTGAGACTAGGAGGATGTTTATGTCTTATTTTTTCATCTAAAAGAAATACCTAGCTTAAACTTGATTTACATTTTTTTAGAAATATATTTATTAAAAATACAATTCTTTGGCCCAGGCAACGTCGGGCAGTTATACCTAGTATAACATATAAAAACATTTTTATTTATCTATTCGTAGGTTAGCTTATTACTATATTACTATATGCATGTAATCAACTACTCAATATACTTCTCCTTTCACACTTCTATTGCATTGATCCTTACTTGATAACAAACCTTAAGTAATAGTCACATGAAACTATACATTGTTTGCAGTGTACCATTAATTGATCTGATAAATGTGAGCAACATGATCTGCATAATTACTGTACTACTCCAGCACTATATTTTTATTACTTAGTGATAAATTGGTGTTTGACCGATTTTTCTTAGTTAAATTATGCATTTATACAACAGTACAATCAGGCGTTTTGTTCAAAAATCAAACAGTTTGTAACATCTTAATGTTTGCTATGAATTTTTGATATACAATTTAATGTCTTTTACAATAATATGTATACAATCATTACAATAATTTTTCTTTTATTAAATAGTTTGAGTAAGTATTTTACAAGATAATAAATATATTTTGATGAAACAAAAATGTCAACTTAATATAGTTTTGTTATTTTAGAAACCAGTTACATAAATGTCTAAACTAGAGATTCTCAACGTTTTTAAAGTGATGGTCCCTAACTAAACATTTATTTATAAGCTATTTTAAGTGTTGACGACCCAAAATAATATGCTGGTCCCAGATTGAGAATTGCTGGTCTAGGCTGCCATCTCAACTGTAACTTGTTCTAAATACAATCTTAGCTAAAAATTGTTATATATTTTGATTTGACATGAATTGTATTACTATAATTTAAATGTATAAAAATATAAGAAATATTTTGGTAAGAAGTAATTTAAAAAACAAATTACAACTTGGATTTTGTTGGTCCAACGGACATGCTAAAAGAGATTGGCAATTGATACAGTTGATGCTTCTTCTTAAATTCTGTTATATCCTTAATCAAAACGGTCTGTAAGATGAAAAATAATATTAACTTAACATTATATTCATTGGTCATTACACATTATATCACAATAATAATACGTACATTATTGGTCACCAAATTATTATCAATTTCTTCTGCAGTTGTATTCTTTAATGTAGATCTGACGTGTACTGCTAACTTATGTCTTTCTGGCCCAGATTGACTGATTTGATCCTATACAAATTATTACTTAGTTATTACTTATCAGACTAAAACAATTGCTAAATAACTTACATTATAAAATTTAATAATATCATCTTTGGAGATTAATTTTAATGCTTCTACTTCAATTTGTGCTCGGTTGAAATTGTAGTCTTGTGTGTCAATTTCTACTTGATAAACAGCCGCTTGTTTCATCAAGCCTTTTGGCTTCTCTAACAGTTTAACAGCTAAAGCATCTTTGTACTTGTTAAATTCTTCTTCAGGCATATTCATTAATAGTTGCTAAAAAAAAAATTGATTAATTAAAATATTAAAATGAAGCTACTCAAATTAACTAACCTCAATAGTGTTTATATAGTTTTCTATTCTTGAATCAACATACATCGGAGTACGGTCAGATTGTACAATAATACGTAAATTCAGTATTCCATGACTTCTGCTTGATGAACTAAACACTATGTAACCAAGTTGTTCCTAGCACATAAAAAAAAATGTTAATTGTTTCATTCTATTAAAACACAAACAATTTATTTTACCTGTGTACGTAGGGTGTTAAAACACGACTCTTTGATAATTTCGTTAAATAGGCCAACTATCATATTTTTTAATGTAGACTGAATACCACATTGTAAATGTATATAAACACATGAACTGCTGTGATGATCACTTGTTGTCTCGAATAATGCGCTTTCACCTAAAATATAATGCTTAAATTGAATGTCTTTAAGTCAAACTGAATGAAGTATAATGAAAGTATAAAATTATATTATTTGGAATAATACCTAGTACCTATATACATATGCATTTATATTTATATAATTAAAAGTAAGGTGATTGAACCCTTTTTGTATTTAACATACTCCTATTGAATATAAGTTCTTTGGAAATAAAGATAATCCCCATTGAACAATTATTATAATAGCAATATCATTGTATATATATATATAGATCTCTAATATCTTTGCAACCGATTTAATGTTTAATTTAACACAACAAACAAAAAGTATATAACTTTGTAACTAACAAAAAAATAATAGCCCAACAGTTGATTCTCATTAAACAACTAGATTTAAAAAAAAATGATTACATTATCACTTTGCTTGGACTTAAATAAAATCAAAATATTTAACTCACGATCTTCAAGTCGTACTTCTCTTGACCTAACCATTTGGCGGGGTAATAATTTACGGAATCCATCTCGACCCAAAAATGGTTTTTCTAGTATTTGTATGAGTTCTAAAGCTTTCTAAAATAAAACCACATCATTTAGTACACAATATTATGTCAAACAAATAATTTTTTTTTTTTTAAATACTTACAGGTTTATCTATGTTACCATATACTAATGATTCCATAAACATTTGGGAGAGGAACTTTTTAATAAATTCCTCAATGTTCTCAATTTTAACATCTAAAAATATAGACATTATATTAAACAGTTCAAATTAAGAAAAATATCATTACTTACCATCAATTGTAGCTAGTAATTCATGAGGAGTCCATGCATCTTCTGATAAAACAACAGAATTATACCTCATTGCACTATGATAAGGTTGTTCCATATCAATATTTTTCAAATCCCTAATTTTCTATAAATGCATTTAAAAAATTTAAGTTGTAAAGAAATCATTTTAAATTTTACTATGACTTACTTCTTCCTTTAGAATTTCAAAGCGTAGTGGATTAATCTTGAAAGTCAAAAGCTTATCAATAGTTTTCTTCAGCAGAATATGCAACTTGTGATTAAATCCACTCAATTGCAACTAAAAAAACCATTTGAATTTATAACATAAATATTTTATATGAAGTTTTAAATAGTATTTTACCTTGAAACCATAACTACTTGGTTGTATGACCAAATTTAGACTAGCTCTCGTTGCATCCCATGTATATTCAGAAAAATCTTCATTAAATAATCTCACAAAAAGACTCATAATATTGCAATGGAATGGATCAGTCATTACAATGTGACTACATAAAAATACATTTTAAAATAAGTTACAGATCATTTAATAAAATAATTAAAAATAATTACTATACGCTAATAAAAGATTTGCACAAAATTCATTGTTAAGACTTAAAAGGATTACAAATAAGATACGAGTACATTGATTATAATAAAATTAATACTAACAATAAAACCATACGTTTTTAGTATTTATATTTTATAAGTTGAAATATTAACTGTTTTAAGAAATATTTAATACATTAAAGCAAGTATTTCAAAAAAAATAATTCTGGGTAATTAGCTTTTGCTGCAGAGTAGGTTTTTTGTGAAAATTTTTGTTTATGTACTATAATAATATAATGGAAGTGTTTAATTCAACAATAAATCAATGTAAATGAAAAACAATACTGATTAAAACAGAAAAATTGCAATTTTTATTTTTATTTATTTTAATTTTATTTAAAATCAGTAAAGATTACTAGGCCTCAGAGTTTTAAACCCATGTGGAGACCAACATATATAATTCAAAAACTTTTCAAAAAGAAATTGCTGTAAAATCAATTTACTAGGGGAACATTAAATTAAATTATTGGATTATTTTAATAAAGAAAAATATAATATACTAAAACGAATATATTTCAAGCCCAGCTCAGAACATAATTGTTAAATTTTTTATATATATTTATAATATTATATTATATTTTACATTTTATTGTGTAAAACAAACCATTTATATTTTCTAAATTTAAGAACATATTGTAATACAATTTAGCAGATTTAAGTCAAGCCTCAAAAATATAAAATTGTATGGATTTTTTAATTAATTAGATAAAGTGATATATGAAAAAAACAATACTTAAAATAATAAAATGTAAGTTATTACTGTTTGAATGATTTGTAAAAAAAATAATAAGTGGTTTACCGTATAATTAACCAAGTATTATAAAATATATAGCTATAACTTATATGTGATTAATTACCTGAAAAAATCAATTGACACAAATGCTTTAGGGAACCTGAATTCTGTATCCGTTTTAAACCAACATTTCAAAAGGAATGATTCATGAATAATATGTGGATGACTTGGTTCCTGTAAAAGAAAAATATATCGTTAAAAAAATGGGAAAACCATATAATAAATAATCTTATTACATTTTTATCAATTGGCACTAAATTAAAATCTGTAGCAACAAATTCATTCTTTGATGGCATTTTTAAATCTTCGCATAAATCATCTTTTTTCCATTCCTAAACATTCAATAAATAAAAATTTTAGTTAATTATAAATGATTTCTAAACAAATATATGTATATTACATTTAAAGTTTCTGTTGGGATTTTCATAATTGAGTATGGTGTTCCATAATATTTGTCTATAGTATCTGTTTGGTTTTGAAATACTTTGGACACAACTGTTACTCTAGAATATTAATAAATTCACAGTTTTACAAATATTATAATATATTAATTATATTGTCACTCTTTAAGACATTTTAAATAAAAATAGGTACTAAGTTTACAGCTTATTACTAACAATATTTTCTATAAAAGTTATTTTGACTTCAAAAAAGATGATACCAGGTAGCAATTATTTATTGTCTGGGTACAACTGATTGAGGATCTCTATCTAAATCTACTCAAATACCTTCATACAATTAACATAACACACAATGATTTTAATATCACAAGGGTTTTGTAAAGCTGGTGTCTCTTATTTTAAATATACTTAGTTTATAGTCAATTAATGGTTAACACATAAAATGTGATAAGTGTATAATGATTCATATTAAATTCATATTAACTATAATAGTTTCTGATAAGTGATTATCAATATTATTCAATTTCTGATCACAATGACAAGAAGATTTACATAAGATGGATAGTTATTATGTAATTTATTTAATGTAAGATGTAAGCAATATTTCTATAGCATTTTCCACTTAACATTTTTATTTTTATTTTTTCATCAAAATGAAATATTTCAAAAAAAATAAATTTCTTATGATTTTAGAATTTAAGAATCTTACAATATAATGTTTATCTCATGAAAAATCCAATAACCCTAGTATTGGTTTATGTTTTAATTTTGTTCATAGTTACCTCATGTTATCTGGTCTAAAGTAGGATAAAAGTTCTAGTATTAAATCAGGTTTCCATTCTCTTATTAAATATTCAGCTGTTAAGACATCTTCTAATTTGAAAGTCTAAACAAATACATAAAAATCAAATAGCAGACAGTATTATACAAAAATAATTAAATATATGACTCACAATCATATGAGAAGACAACCGATAGACATAATCTAAAGGTGAACCCTTATCTTTAAATTGAAATTGCATTGCACTAATATTACTATTTTCGTCGTGGAACCATTCTTGGGGTCCTTCGCGTCTTAACATATTCACATACTAAAACATCATAAAATGAAAAATTTTAATTATGTATAACTCATTAAAAATTGTTACTTAAAAAAAATATAATATTACTTGAAAAATTAATTTAACAATGTCATCAACATGATCTACTCCCTTTTCTGTTAAATCCACATCAATATCAAAAAGCTCAATTCCTCTAGCTTCAAATTTATTGCCAGCTGACAGTTTACTAGACCATCCTCTTTTTTTTAAAACTGTTAAAATACTAGTAGGGCCTTCATGACCAAATAGAGCGCTCAAATACCTGCTAGGCTAATTCATAAAATGTACATTAAAAATTATGTTTAGAGTGTGTGCACAATTTATAAATATTTTTACCATGCTTTTATAATATTTGCTTTGATCTGGAATAAGAAAATTGACAGACAACACTCTGATATCTTTTACTGGAACTACAACAGTCTTAGTTGCAAGTTGTTCTTCTTTATAAATTGGATCATTCCAATACGGCCTTTCAACATCATTTCTTTTAATGTCTCCAAATAAAGATACAGCCAATTCTTCCAATGAATTTAAATCCTCTAAGAATTTATAATAAAAATTAATTTTAAATGTCTAATAAAAAGCCATTCTGTTAATACCTTTTCCGAGTATAGTTAAGTACATTAAATGAGAAGAGTACCATTTAGAATGGAACTCCAATAGTTGATCACGGACACTAATATTTTTCGAATTAGGAATATCCCATAATGTCTCTTTTGTACCTAAACAACAAACATTAAAAAAATATATGATATGGACACAGCCGATTTTTTTAAAAATATTTTAGTAGTAAAATTTACCTCTACATTTTAAAATATAACTAAAAACAATTTATTTATAGTTTACCTGTTCCAAATTGGTTATAGGAATGATTTGGATCAGCTGCATTTTTTTCTAACTGAGCTAGACGCCAAAAATCATCAGCAACATTTTTTTCATGTTCAGAATTGACAGCACCAATTTCTCTTTCAGTTGCACTTGTTGTAAACAAAGGTTCAAGGAAAAATTGAGCAAATCTATAATACAATTTTTAGTTATTAAACCACATAAAAAAAAAAAAATAAATATTTTTAACCTGTCCAACGATGGTTTTAGTGATTCTGTCTTGGTGGAAAAATAGTAATTTGTGTGATCATTTGCAGTATATGCATTGTAAGATCCGCCATTTTGTGTTAAAAATTGTGTGAATTCATTTTCTACTGGATATTTTTTTGTGCCCAAAAACAGCATGTGCTCACAAAAATGAGCTAAACCTGGCAAATCTTTAGGTTCACTCAAACTACCTAATACGGGAAGAATAATGATTAAAATGAGTAATTAAAATTAGAATCCATATTGCTGCCTGTATAAAAGAATTGTTTTTTTTTCATATTTTATCAATAAAAGCTCAATGTAACATTAAAAAAAATATATATATATATTAGAATGAAATAACCTAATGGTTTATGAAATATTATCAAAAATTAATTTAAAGAAATATGAAATACAAAACTTACCAACTGCGACTGATAGAGAAGCGGCAGATTTGTCAGTGTCCGGATCACTTATCAATAGAGCGGTGAGACCATTCTTCAGCACCAATCCTCGATAGATTCGAGAGTCCCCAATGGACTTTTCAATATCATCAATGCGTCTCTCAACTTTTTCAGACATGGCCAAAGATTTTAATGGACTGAAAAAACGAGAATATTTGTATACCATGCCATGGCGTTGGACAGGCAGAGGTACATTGCTGCAGTGTACATTAAAAACAGCAATCACCAGCACAGAGAGCAATGAAAACACAATCGACCTCAAACAGTGCATGGTTAGCAATGTAAATAACCAGCATTGCTGGCCGAGTAGTAACGCGGAGAGAGGCACATTGTGCTGCTTATAATGACTGGCGAAATATTATTAAGATGTATTGATAGATAATAAGATAAATCATAATCGATTTCTTTGTGTGGGTAACCAAAGAGTATTTTAATCATCGTACACCGTTCGTAACAACTGTGGTGCATGGGTATTACGCATTTTTTCAAAAAAGCGGAAAATAAAAAATGGCAACGCTTTTCCAAAACACGATACACTTACCTTTTTATTTTTTGACTTTTCGGTACGACACTTACATTTACGGCAGTAATCCGTAGGGTAGATACTAACTACTCGATGTACAAGACGTGTTGTACGACAATTTACAGTAACACACAACAATACGCTATTATCAAATCGGAATATCGGATGACGTTTTTTGTCTTCGGAAATTCAGTGTTTTTAACGAAATTTAATCAATAAACTATATTATTGTTATCACTCAAATTTTCTGAGCCCATTGACGCGGGAAAATTGTTTAAACCTTTGATCAATTTCAATAATAGCTTGAATAATTCTCGCCTATTCAAACAACATCATAATAAAAATGTTTTCTTAAATACAGACGTTCATTCAAGTAATAGACATAAAATGCATTCTAAACATTTTGATCAGTTGATTTTATTACAACAAGCACATTTATACGATATTAGAAAGAAAACTCTACTTCAGTATTTTGACGTAAACTATGTTAGAGGTGAACATTTAGAAAAGTTAGAAAACAAACAGTTTAGTTTTAAGAAATTAAACCACAGAATCAATTGTTTATTTAACAACTCTATCAACAAATCCGTATTTAACTGACAATGCTTGTGAAGGCTGGAACAATATAGGTTTTCCCATCTCGTCTACAATAAACATCCAAGTATTTAGAAATTACTAACAAAACTGTGTCAACAAGTTGAAATGGACAGGGCAAGATTTGTATTGTCTGAAATAGAAGAGACTAATCGAAAAAAAAATAAAACCTTGCAAAAAAATGTTCGATTGAACGTTGTATTTGGTATGTCAACGGATATTGTTAGAGAAAATTAGATATTCCTCATTTATCAAAATAAATAAGTCAGACAATCAAAGTATAGGTAAGAGATCTTTTATATATTAAGTGATTGGTTATAATTGATATTTTATATGTTTTTTTAGTAATTTTTTCAGTGAATTTTCTGGGGATTCTTTTCCCTTTTACCCATTTATACACGCCATTGTCCATATATTTATTAGAATAACGTTAGGCAAATTTAAGGCTATGTCAGTCTTAAAAATATGTACAGTTTAGTATATGGGCATACTATATAAATTAAAGAATTATATAAGATTTATATTTCAGATGCTTGAAGCAAAGATAGAGAATAATAGTAAATAATTATTATTTAAAAGCAACAATAAAACATTTCATGTAAAATGATAATGAATGATATAAAGTAGGTTAGCTTTACCCATAGGTACTGCCGACAGTTAGACATAATGAGTGTTGCCAAATTGTATGTATTCATAAAACAAATTGAACATAAGTACACAATAGTATGTGTATTGTGTATACACTATACATCAATAAATAATTTCATCTCTTTATAACGTAAATTTCTCATTTTACTGTTATCTTACAATTTACAAGTGGTTTTTAAAAACAATAGATACCTACACATACAATTAATGATTTCCAATAAATAATATAGTTAAAATCCTTTCCAAGACCTACCTAACAAGTTAATGATTAATGACGAGCGTTATATTAATAGGTGTACATTAAATAGCCATTGTACATTCAATTATTTTAGGTAGTAATAAATATCCAATATCCAAAGTGCCTATGGTTGAAAAATCATTACAGTAATTAATGAAATAAAATATTTTTTTCTACGTATAATTATATAGTATAGATACATTGATTTTCCATTGTTTTGGATTTAAAAATAATTATTGGCTTGAGTTGTTTTGTTTTTTAGGTACATACCTAGTTTTTTCTACTTAAGTCTTTAAGTGAAGTATAATAATATAAAGATTTTAACTTACCTACCTACCTACCTAATCAATAATTAGTATCCACCCATACTCCGTAGTCCGTAAAGTCGTAAACTATAGTAGAACCTATAGGACACAAATTCATAACGCTAAAGACCTTAAGATATATTGCCTAGTGTAGGCGTGTAGCTGAGTATATAGGTATAGGTAGGTAAACATTGTAATGAACAATTTGTACAATAACTGTTATAGTTTTATTAAACTCAAATAATTCAAAAAAATTTGGTGTTTTGACGTCAAAAATGTTTGGTAGGTTGTAGATTCAAGTGTACAACATAATACGAAGAAATGTACATTATATTCGTCTAGAGCACCACGGTCTTACCGCGGTCTGGGCTCTAAGCAGAGGGAAAACGAGTTACAGGTCGTACACTCCACACATAATCATTTATTAGGTACCTATAGACTATAATTATTCGGTACTAGTTAAAATTATATTTATTTATTTGATTTTAATTTTAAAAGTCTGGTGCGCGGATATATAGCTCCTCCAAATATACAGGTAATAAGTAGGTAGGGACTATTATTATAATAGTCTTTAGGTAATTACTAGGCATGACATAGCGTAGGAGAATGACCATCTGATAATTTAAACAAATACATCACGTCCGTTGCGGGTGTCCTATACATCATACATATTTTATAATACATACCTACTACATTTAACTTACTGTTGTTAGGACAGCGGGATACTATATAACATGTATAATACGATATCGTATAATTGATCGGTATAATATAAGACCATCACTCATGAGTAAGTACCTAATTTACATATTTATAAACATTTATGGACAGGACAATCCTTGGTTGATGTATAGTATTAGACAAAATATAGGTATTTGATTGGGAGGAGGGGTACGGAACCGATATTATATAATCCCATGATATAAGTATGTATTAAACATAATATTCACGTATTTATAGTTATTAATGTGTAAAGAAAAATTATTTTTGATTTGTTTTAAAAAATAGTATTGTTTTAGGGAGGTTATTACATATGCAAAATAATAAGGTAATTATCGTTGGGAGGGACAGTGCTTAAAAATGATTGTATGGGTAACAATTAGTACCTATTAATCCATTGGAGGAATAGGTAATAGGTGTTCAATTTATCTCAAAACTGTCAAAAGGAACTTGATTCATAATTAAATACTAAAAACAAAAAATAGTTACTCCTAAATTAAAAATGTATGAACTTTAAATGCTCAAAAAAAAAATTGCGTTTGCACGTTTTATTAGTATGTATTTTATTTTGATACTGCAAAATACTATTTTATGATTTTGCAACACTTGATTATACGTTTGTATTTAATATTTCGTTCTGCATTGTTATTTTTCTGCAATTATATCGTTCCCATCGAGTAGTCATAAACTATGTACGTGTTTTTACTGATAAATATTATTCTAAAAATACAGTTACCTATCCAAATTATGATTTTTGAGCAATTATTTTACAAATATTATATTCAAGGCTAAATAGTATATATTATGTACACTTAAAATAAATTTGTTCCAAAAATATTTCTCAACATATTTCCTATAATCAGCATAATCAATAAACACTTGTATACAAAAATCTATGCATTTATTTCATATTTTACGAGAAAATTATTAGCGCATTTTGTTGAAAATTATTAATACATTTTATTTTACGTAAAAGTATTCAACAATACAGAGAGTGTTTTTGACTTCTGGACGAACAGAGAAGAGCTTCCTAGAGATCTGTACCTCTGTCCTCTATGTACCCTTTATTGCTTTGCTTTTTTAATTTCTCGATTTGAGGTATTAAGTATCAACATAGGTAGTATCTACCTTACATACTTACCCAAGTAGTATAAACAGTTCTTTTTATTTTGTTTAGTTTTATTAATATGTTGGATTGTAGAGCTTTGAGATAAAGAAAACACTTTTTATGTAAAAAAAATTAGCATCACTTTAATATTCAACATAAACGTATGAATATTCCACACAATTTAGCCATACGAGTGGTTCGACAAATGTTGCACGTCAAATGAATACTAATTATCAATTAACAACTGTGGATCGACTGGCCAGACAAGGGACTCGCGGTATAATACGTCCTTATATCGTATCACAATGTTTTATATATACATACATACCACATTTGACATATCATATATGGCTACACGGTGACCGACCTGTATATTATGTTTTGTATTTTATTCATATTTTATATTGAAATTATTACAATAATTTTTAAAACAATTGTTCAATAAAATCCTACCCACTACTAGTGTTTTTTTTTTATTGCTCAGTTAAAAATATTTTTACCATTCCTACAATCCTACGCTATTTGTTAACGTTTAATTTTAATTAAAGTAAACATTTAAGTATATAGCTGCTGTGTACCTATACCTACACATAAATATATAATATTTACTAACAATTCTGTTAGCCATGATAATATTGTAAATTATTTAATTTATTGCTTTGTTCTTAGATTTTAAGTAAGAGAATGAAATTCATTACTCTTTTTTTGGTTACTTAACGTAATTAATTATTGAACAAAAAATTTCTTTTTTGCAAATTATCAAAATAAATAAATAAATAATGTATTAACATTAAAAAGACAGAATGATTAAATCATTCAAAAACAGTCCCATTGTGCTCTTTAAATTAACATTCTAAAATGGGTCTTGATATTAAACCATCGTTTGCCAAATAATATAGCAGCCAAGGTACGACACGCCCAATAACTCTGTAATTCGTATTTACCTGCATGAATGTTATATAATATTTAATAGCTAAAATAATTGTAATCATATAAACAATATTCTTATATTTTTTGAATTATTAAAAAATATACTAAGGATAATACTATAATAGGTAATAGCCAGTAGGTATATTGCAGTTGTATCATTTTTTACTAAGTATTTAAAAGTTTGGTCATCGAGTAATATTTCAGAATTCAAAACATCAGGAAAGATAAAAAATAAAGAATGCTTGGTGAATCTCTGACATCCTCTATACACAATATTATACATAATACATATATTAACATATAGTAGGTAATTATAATCAAATTATGAATAAGAAATGAGAATTCTTACAACTTAATATTTCATAGAATTTTTTTTTTCTGAACACAGTGGATTGGGTATAACAATAAATAATAATATAGTAAATATAAAGATTGTACCTATTATTTAGTAATAGCTAGCTCATCCTTTAGAAATTAAATAGCCGGCACCTAATTGGTTTAGCCGCATGAATTATACATTTTTGTTGCTTATTGATAAAAAATAATAATATTTCTATTTACCTACTTGTTTATTTTAAATTCACTATAAGTTGTTGCAATGATGTTATTTTTTGCGTATCATTAAAAATCAACCAAATAATAAGTAATGTTTATTTTTCCATAGTTAATCTTTTTTATACTCATTTTGTATAGACAATTTCCAAATGATTTTTATCACTCAAATGTGCTTTTATTTAGAACAAATTTACCTTTGCTGCGATTACTATAAATGGACACTAATTTAGCACTTCAACTAATCAAGATCCTACTGAAGGGAATGACGGCATAATATCTTCCAACAATATTGTTAATAACTAGGTATTGAATAGAAATTCAAAATGTAAAGTACCTAATTTATTAATTTATTAACGGCAATTCCAATACAACAACAAACTTTGAAGTTTTTCCGTTGAGAAGTTTTATCATTCTGAGAATCTTGACCTCTCTTATCAGAGACATCTTCGTCATCACATTTATTTACTATTTAATCAATAAACAGAGAACAATTTTAAAAAAATGTTGTAGTTTAGTCATTTTTGGTACTCTGTATAGTTGTATACCATTTACCAGCTAATATCTAGCATTTATATCGACAACAGTAGCTGCCTATGCTTACCCACTCTAGTCAAGGTAATGATTATTCTCATATCCATTGTTTTTTTTTCCAAGAATACAAATTTTAAATAATATGAACACAAAACACAAGAAACCTATTATACTGAGTACTGGGGATATTATGTAATTTTACACTTGTTTAAGTACACAGTATAGTTAACACTTATACAGTTTCAACAAAATACAAATCCAATTAAAAATATTACATACGTATATTATAATTGTTCAATTGTAATAAATTATGATTAATTTGTGAACTGGATAACCTAGTATAGAAGTTTTGTCATATACTCATACTAGGTTTTTCATACATACTTTTGAATTTTGATGCTATCAAATTTGTCAAAATAAACTTGTTTTTATTTATAGTAAAATAAAATGTAGTTCGGTGTTTTACAAAGTTATTTCTAAATAATAAATAAAGTTATTCCTGTGTTACCAACAAATGTACTAACGAGGTTATCACAAAGGGTACCACTTAGGTAGGTTGTAGGTGTAGGTACTTAAAAACCCCAACAATGAGCCAATTTGTTGAAAACATTTTGAAAAACAGAAAAAATGTCCGTTATTCAATCCATCATTGTATTATTATTATAATTTTGATTATTTTTAGGTAACCCAAGCTTTGCTTAGCTAAAAACAGGGTTTTTGATTGTTATATCGTTGTTTTAAAACATTGAGGCATCTATCTGATTCAAGGCTCAACTTCTATAGAGATAAATTCTACACTTAGCAGTTAGCACATGGCATAAAACTGTATAAAAAATATTGTCTTAAATGTTAATGTATTATGCAATGAATAGTAACAATGAGTGAATGAATTTTATTAAATATAATATACTCCATTCTATAATTTTGTATTTATTCACCTATGGTCTATGAATATTTTACAAGCTATTTTAAAGTTTTACGTGTCCCACTTAAACTTACAGATTAAAAAAATTTTGATTTGGTTTAAGTTTTATTGTTAATGTTTCTATAACTAAATATATAACTCGCCTACTACGTGAACATAATATATTAATATTGTATGAAAAACGGTACCTCTATAACAGGTTTGGTTGTGTTTTATAGTTCATTGTGCTCATTAAAAGTATTTCTTATTCCTATCTAAGTAACCTACAATTATTCTACAGCCAAAAAATGAAATAAATATTTCCTATTGTTGCTGTAGTGCTTATTTAAATACCTAGTTTATCAAGTTTTACTTGGCCGTTGTCGACTCATTATACTTATTTATTTATACTTGTAAATAGATCATATGATTAGACTATATCCATTGTAAAACATTATTCATTAAAATTACCTTAGATATTTTAATCTTACATTTTGTGTACAGGATGATTCACCAATCATGCTCAACCCTTTTCTTTCTTCAATAATGCAGTGAATATTTCAAAATCTGATATTTCTAATTTTTAAATATACTCTATTTAAAGACCATATTTTTAAATTATTACGATATTTTGTACTATTTAAGGACTTTACAGTTGTAAATTATTCAAAGGATCATTTTTCTGAAAAATTTGTAGTAGGTATCAGAATAAAAATTCGTAAGAGTAGTTTTGTGTAACTTTGTGTTTTAAGGATAAATGCCAAATGGTCCATGGTAATGGATTTATAAGATATGGGGGCTATGGTGAATTGAAAATTTTAGTCATTCATATTAATCTATCATCATGAAAAATTTGTAGAAATGGCCCAAGTATAATAAATATTAGTTCCAATATTACGTCTATTTTATATTTTTGTAAAACTATTTTTAAGGACATAGGTCCTTGGTATAGACATTTTAATAACTGAGGAATTACTCATTCGAATTCTGAATTAGGATTTAGGTATAGGTACACCAAATTTTCAAAAAAATTACAGTAAACAGTATATTACAGTGGTTACTTTAACAGTAAAAAAGGGTTTTCATTTGAAAAACAGAAGTTTTCACAGGACACTCCTCAATTAGTATAAAAAATTTAAGAATTTGAAAAAAATGTCCGAGTTGTTAGTAGTTACTTATTGATAAATTAAGACATTATCATAATAGCATTTTGCATTTGTAAAAAATATTGAGTCTAATAAGTATAATAAGTACACTTTATATTTCATCACATCTTTGTAAGATTGTAAGACCAATATGGAATATCTAAGTCTATCATACTTAGCCCATAAAGCTAAGATAAAAAAACTAAGATACAATTCGTTCGAATTTCGATTTAGTTACGTATATATTTTAAAAAATACACGTGCTTAACAATTTTCAGTGAAAAAGGAGGTTTTCATTGGAAAAAAACATATTTGGACCAACACATACAGACCTTGAATGGCACAACAAATCTAAGTATCTGAAAATAATAAATATCGAGTTCTTAAGTAAATCTATAAACTTTAAAATCAGAACTTGAATAGATAAATTATTACATTTTATGGAGGGGGGGGGGGGCTGAAACACTCTATATTAATCAACACAACCGATATGTTTAATATTATATATATAGCCATATAGGTACCTATTGTATAGTGAAATAGTCTGAGAAACCAAAAATAATTTTTGAATAGGTAACTTCTGGCTACAATAATTAGGGTTGCAATACCCGCTAAATACAACTACAAATAATATAAGAAATAAATAAATAATTTTTTATCAAATAAAAAATATCAATAGTTGTCTTGTTATGCAAGTATCTGCTAAGTGACTGCCGAGTTCCAACAAACATCAGCCACCAGAAATCAAAACAATTTCAAAACAATTTCCCCGAGTACCTCCATTAGTCACTGACAAGACGAGACGACCAATAATTAAGTCATACAAATAAATAAAGAAATTAGTATGGACATTTTTTTTTAATAACCAAATAAAATATGTACCTATATATCGTAATATATATCATATTCAAAACCAATACTACCTAACTCAATTAATATTTTAATGTATTGTTAAGTATTATTATTATTATTTAAATAATATAATACATTATAGTATGTTATAATTTGTAACTGTTATAAACATTAAAAAAAAATAGAATATATTAGTGTAAAAGGTTGTCAGTCAATTGACCAGTAACCGATGTTTATTTTTAGGATAATTATTATTATTATTATTTCTCTAAGGCTTATTTATAATAATTATAGGCATTCAAACTAAGAGAACTCGTTTTTGTAGTTTTGGGCTCATGGGAATGGTATTTAAATAGGTCATTTGGACAAATAACGGAATCTGTATGCTGTGATTTACAATATTGCTGTACCTACTGCAGCTGTATAGGCAGTGTATCAAAAGTGTTATATATATATCGTTAGGTTAGTTTTTTTTTTTATTACTGTGTACATCGTATATTGTTAAACTTTAATCATTAATCACTAATAAGGTCACCAATATACAATATAGTCTTTAACCTATACCGATCATAGAACATTATTGTATAGAGTAGACCATAAGCGCAACTATGCGAGAGCTTAACTCCCAAAATATATATTGGATAATAAGTCACAAAAAATGTTTTTTCCAATGAGGCATAGAATTGGCAGACAACGAGTATGTTGAAAGACCATTTTTCAAACTTGAAAAATGTTCAGATTAGTTGTACCATATTTAAGGATACCTACCAATCTTTCTGTTATTAGGTTATTAAACCGATTAGTGATTTTATACTTAAAAACGTATTCATTGAGAATATGGTCCATAGTATATTATTTAAAAATTCCAATATTTGAAATTTGAATAAATATATTATTATAGAAAAATGTGTGCAAGTGGGCGAAGTACTGCTCAGTTGTATAGTAGGTGTAAAGTGGGTTATTGTAATGGATTTGTTAAAATCGAATTCAAAATAAATTCAATAATATATATAATTTTATACAAAAAACGACTCTGAGCGAATACGGCCAGTCATCCTACATTATAGTATTATACTAAGTATAATTTATGATATTAGTGGTATTAAAGTAATTATAAATTATTATATTACTATTAGGAATACAGTACTTAGGTTGAGTTAATTTTTACCGAAAACATAGCATTTAAAAATATCGATGTGTAATGTAAAAAATATAATGATATACTTATTTTCTTTAAAGTGCCAAGTCCCACGAATAATGTTATATTGTTATTCTTTGTTTAAATATCTAAAAAAAAACTTTGTATAATATATTATGGTATAGACTTTTTGGTTATAGTATGAACTACAAGATATTTAGGTACCTTATTTTAAATTTTAAATCCATAGTTATACAAATTAAGCATTATATAGATTTTTTAATCATACAATACAAAATAATTTACATATTTTTGTAATTTGGATGAATTTCGTCAACATTTGAACTTTAAATGCTAAAAAAAAAATTGTGCCTATGCAGGTATTTTTAATATTTTTAAACTGCTACTATAACAACTCAAGTGGTACCCTACTACCCTGTATTAAATATGCGACCTTAAAAACCTAATGAAAACTTTTTATCGATACCTCTAGAAATCAACTTTATAAAAATTTCAAATTTTCAATGCCTTACAAGATCAAGAAGAGTAAAAATATTTTTAAAACTTACCACTTATAAAAAATGCTAGAACCTATATAAACATTTGGTGAAAGTTTGACGTATCCAAGGTTATTATTTATTTCCTTACAAATTACTGATTACTACTATACATGAACCACATATTTGAGATAAGACGTAAATCAATAAAAGGTAATTCGGAGAAAACTAGAAAAAACTGTTTTTACGCTACCAGCGATACTTGATTATTTCTCTTTCATACTGATTATTTACAATATTAAAATTAAATATTTTTTTTGTAAATTTTCACACATGATCCGTCTATTATCATTTGATAACACTCAATATCTCAATGTGACTTACGTCGTTTCTCAAATAGGTGGTTTACATATTTGTTACTACAAAAAAAGAAAATCGATTTTCCTCAAAAACTGGTTAGGACAAAAAATTCTGGTTTTTCTTAAAATTTTTTATTTTACCCGACGCTTTTCAAAATTACTGGGAATTTTTGATATTTTGATCTCTCACTATTTTAGAACTATTTTTGAATATACAAACATAAAAAAATGAAAAAAAGTATAAAAAAAACACACATCATTGTACTGCCGTATCACTGCCGCCTTAAAGAAGAATGCCGTAAATCGAAAAAAAAAAATAAAATGAGATTATTCTGTATTACGTTTGACATTACAGTTGTACACGTTTTTTTAAAGTAAAAATGCCGTAACTATATGGTTATTTATCGAGAAATGTGTGTTTATTGTTCAATTGATACATTTAATACATCGTTTCGCTCAGAATCTAAAATAGGGGTGTGTTGTGTGTAATGGGTTGGCTTAGCGAACATGAATCATACTGGATGTCTGGTTGAATATTATACTTATTACAAGCCGTTTGAAAAACATACCAAGTTAGTAGAAGGGTGTAAGTGAAACGTTCACACAGATTAATACTTATGACAATATGATAACCGTTCCCATGCAATAATTGGTCCCATAATAAGGTGTCTTTTCTTGTTTATTCTTCTCAATAACTTATAAATTATGATGCACTATTATACTTTCCGTATTAAAATTTAGATAGCTACAATTATTACCTAGTATATATAGTTCCTCACTCTGTCCCTCCTTTGTGGGTTCGTGTGCGTCACGCAGGGCCGTTTAAAGGGACTGGATGGATTAAGGGTCTATTTTTTCCTAGGCCCCATTTTAGGACAATTATCTTAGGGGTGCCCTTAAAACTTCAGATTGTATCAGTCATACAATAATACTAATGACTGAAATTATTCGGCAGTATAGGTACCATTGATTTTATAATACGCAATAAAATCAATGGCGTTGCCCATCACCGCTAAAATCGTTTACCTCTATGCAATTTCAATGAAACAGTTTTCTATAGTTTGAAATTATATTACACAAACAGACAACGTTTTTAGTTTTCTTATGATAATAATTGCTATTATTATTGAATTGAAACCGGAATGCGGAAGATCAATGAAAAAAATATCCAAATATCTTGATAGAATTTTTTTTTTTAATTATTGACATGGTATATCATAGTCGGTTGGTGATTATAGCTGTTATTTAATAGTATATTACTATTTTTAATTCTGAAGACTATAAGTTACATTAACACCGATATATCATGAGTTTAAATGACCTTGTTTGGTCAAATTTTTTTGTAACGTTTTGCAAATCTTTGTGACTATTTTTTTTTATCATATCGTATAAAATGATATTTGGTAGTGGTGCGCAACCTGGGGGTCGTCAATAATTTCATGTCAATAATGTCATAACTTAATTTTTGCTATAACAAGTCTATTGAATCATTTATAAGAACAAAAAAATACTGTGCATTTACTAATGTAGGTATACTGTTGGTAAGGTATCGACTCAACAAAATAAATAAAGAGAGGGGAGTCGTGGATCTAAAATTGTGCACCACTGATATAAGGGCCCCGATATTAATTTAACCCTGATCCTTAAAAACTTTGGGATGGCTCTGCCACCATTTACCTAATACCTCCATTATAATATTATGCAGAAAGTTTTAAGTTTTTTAAACTTCTGCAGATTTGATATTCTAAAAATATAGGTTGGTACCCAGAAGAAATGATGGATATACGGCTCAGCCCACTTTCCTGAATATAACAACGACCAATAAATTTTATTAAATAAAAACCGAGACAATAATATTTCAGTTCCAGAGAATAAAATAGTTTATAGGTTCTTCGAAACATACATTTTTTTTTACCAGAGTTATTTATGTAATGACTGCAGTTTCATATACCTACATTGTATTCATGTCACCAACAATAGATTCTATATGGTGTTACTGTACAAGTACTATTACCACCGTCAATACTCAATGCCAACAAATAAAAATTATATTTTCATAATTAAATTTAATAATACTCTCGACTCATATAGAATGGTATATTAAGCAATGTTATAATAATATTACAATTGAATGTGTAAAATAATCAACATAGTCGTAGATAAAAACGTAACAATACGCATGTAATATATAATAGTAATATTTAGGATTTTATTCTATACTTGTAATTATAGTTTGTACGATAGGTATTTTAAATAGAAGGTATAACACTGACTTGTAAAGATGTAGTATTTTTTAATAAAAGCTTTTAAAATAAAATAAAAAACGTCTTTCGTATTCTTCATTACTTGAGAAATAGGTAATATAATATGTAGAGTCTATAATCTATATTAGATATAGACTTTCAAAACTAGCGGTTTTTGATTAAAATATGAGTCCTTCATTAAACTACCTAATATAATACAGGCACACGCACCTATCATAAATGAGTCTTAAATTTAAATATGCTTAATAAGATGATTAGAGTATTTACATTTTGAATAAATTAGATCTAATAATTTATAATAACATGATACATTTTTTAACACAAATTGAAATGCGATTAAAAAAACAAGGAACTCGCTCTACTCTATAGTTAATTAATAGGTTTAAAATGCTCTAGCCAAGACATCATCGTAGTAGGTTGATCCTGTAATAACGGATGTGTTAAATTTTAATTGAATGATAAATTGCTGTCTATACGAAAATGGTTTGCAGTTATTTTAAGCATAGTTTATCAAATGGTATTATATTATTTATAAGTAAGGAGCCATTCAACTAACCTGCAGATAGGTTTGGTAAAAAACTTCGTATGGGTATATAATATAATATTATGTCGGTAAAGTTAGTCGTGCGAATTGGTCATCCGATCGATTCAAAAAATGTAACAATGTTTTTCAAATTATTATGGCAAACAGCACGTTTCCAGAATTTTGCAAATATTTTACGAGTTGACTGGACAAAGTCGTGGGCAGCTAACCCGGAATGGTTTTTAGCTTTATGACTGTTTCGTAAGTTCCAAAAACCAATTTGCAAAACATTGGCATTCGTACTTACAATAATATATTTGTCTATGACGATTTGGGGTTGCGTGTTGGAGCAGGTTGAGCGACTTTGAAATGCGTCTGGGTACTTTCAATTCTCTCCTCCGGGGACCCCATTTGGGGAGGCAACCGTCAGGGCGTGTTTCTCTGGGTTTGCTTTTCTTTGTTAAATTTGCATACACTTCACCATGATGACCAGTGGACAAAAGTCAAAATACGTATAGGTATTGTGCAACATGTAAACCATAATGATAATGCGCATATAGTACTAACTGCTAGCTTACTACCTACGACTTACCACCTACCTATAACATATATGGAGTGTACCTAAATAATATATATTATTATGTATTTTAGTATTTATATATGCACTACAAAAGCTATTTCCAACCTGACCAGATCGCTGGTTTAATAAAATGATGTACGCATATTGCATGTATATAAGTAGGAAGGTACCTAATATAATTATTATAATTCTATAATGTCGTTATTATGTATATGTGTATGGATATAGTCACGGTGCCACGAAAACAAGCCAAATTTGTTTTTCCATATTCCAATTTGATTAAAATAATCCTAATTATTTCAATGCGAAATGTGTATACGAGTATCGGTAGTGGGTAGGTACGTACCAAATGTTTTATACCTACCACTAGTCACTACACAAATTTTAAAATTATTGTGTTGAACGTTTCGACTCAATTTACTATTGCAAAATCATTATCTTCTTAAACATAAAAATATAATATGAAATATGAATACAATAAATCAGTAACCCACTGCCTACGCAGTACGCGCTATGCGGAAACGCTAAAAAAAGATAATATTATAATACACGTAGGTACCTATACTATTATTGATTACAATAATAATGATGATAATTTATAACGAAAACAGTTAAATTATGTACCTACAATTATATATGATTGTAAATTATATTTTTTGTTATCACAATTATTTCACCTATCGGCTATCAGTATTCACCGCAGAAAACGGTAAAATAGTCATATAGTATTACATGTTATTCTAATAGGTATTCAATGAATAAGTCTATGATAAAATTTTTTTTATCATAAAAGAGTTGCTATAAAATCTTTAGAGAAAAAAATTATTATTTTTCGTTCTATATCCAATTTAGAAAAAATTTGAATTACAAACTATTATAAGAAAGTAGAAACTGCGAAAATGTATTTTCAATGCTAATTTAATTAGAACAATTTTAAATTTCTGCAAGAACAAACTTTTAAGAAGCCTTGTATTACATTTTCAAGCTTTTTGAACAATATTTTTGAACAACATAATAAAGATTTTAATTTATATGATTTGAAGTATCTAAAAATAGAAAATAGAAAATGTTTATTGTAAATAATTTATACAATTCAATCTAAAACTATTTCATGTATGGTGGTAGGTGTCGGGTGGTTGACAGTTTGACACAAAAAAGTTGGGGTTTTTGTGTCATTAATTTATTCAATGTTGATATTATAATGTCATAAATATCATGGTAAAAAATATCAAAATTAAAAAAATTAAAAACACAATATTTATTGCGTAGAAAATAAGCAAATGAGAGTATGAAAAGATTTAGGAGAGGATAAAAACAATGTAAATTTTAAAATATTAGCCACTTGGAACAACACCCCCCCCCCCTTAAATATGGCCCTGAATGAAGTCCTACTCTAAAAAATTAAAAAACACACATTGTAAAATCAATTTATTCTACACTCCGCTCAGAATATAAATTGAAAACGATCAATGACAATATTATAGTAAAATATTCAAGTGTGGAGTTTTTAATATTATACCTACTCTGTTATTTCAATGCCGATCTTGGATTAAATTATTTTCGATTGGACTCGCCTAATGCGTTTTAAAACACAAATGATAAGACCGTGAATACTGAATACACAATAATCGCTTAAATGTCTAATATATAGGTATTGATCTATACACACTCGTACAAGTCGTACAAAATTGCTCAACACAAATTCTAATAATATAGGTGCACTGGATAGGTTAGGTCTTAGGTATATATCTGTGTTTGTTCATGCCAATATAGATTTTTTTTAGTTAATATTTTTTTTTTCGAGCATGTCTTTATTAAACTATGGCTGTATTGATTGGTCATCTTTATAAATATTTATCACAACTTTTCATCTTGTACATTTCGTATGTGGAAACCTATTTTTACTAAGAAAAAAATAAAGCTATAGCGTACCTAAGTGTATCCTTGAAAATAATATGTTTTTTTCGTGTTCTCAAGACTCGTATGTTATTTGATTAGAATTTAAAAAAAAAGTTTAGCGTGAAGCCACAGCGATAGAATAGTAATTAAATTTGACGACTGGATATTCAAACGCAAAATAGCGATTTACCCTATAAAATTGTTGTTATTTTTTCATATTATATAATTGTTATTGACTTAAAAACATATTATGTGTGACCATAGAGAGGTATTAATACGTTCGTGATTGATTGATTTGTGGTAACAAATCGGATCTAGTTTTTATTTTAGAGGTCAAAAGTAAATGTCTCTATTAGTATAGACCTATTTTTCAAAATAATTTAGAAAAACAAAAGAAAAAGAAAATAGAAAAAAGCGGAATAAAATTATTATTAGTTTTTGATATTTTGTTGAGATTTTTCTAAAATACTTATTCATATTAACATTTACTAGACATTATGTCTTTTAAAATATTTTGATCATTTTTTTTTTGTTACTATTTATAGTTAGTAGTAACTGCTGTGTCGGTAAGAAACATAACTCAAATTACAAATTACTGTAACGCAATTACTTTTTCAGTAACGCAGCCGAAATAGCATTACATTTTACTTAAAGTAACGCAATTGTAATGCAATTACTTTTTAAAAGTAATTTCTATGAAGTAAGGCACTAAAGCGTTATTTTCCACATTATTTACTAAAATAATAGTTTTAAAAGTATTACAAAAACAAGCCGATAAGATATCCAGAATCAATTATACATATTTATTTTTGATTCCTTCGATTCCGATAATAGTTAACAATATTATTAAGCATTCCAGGAATTAATGCTATTATTGATATTACTTCATTAACAGAAAGAAAGGAGTTCGGCTTAAAAATAAAATTGAATTAAAATGAATATACTTACTTTAATAATTTACTACTATACTTTCTGTCCACCTATATATACCTATATACGCATTTAAACTGATATACCTACCTAAATCTATGTTAATATCTTACTAGACTACAGTCACCATTTACAATATTAATACTTCATTAAAGTGTGTATATATATATATTATATATATATTATATATAATATATACTACCTAACCAAAACGTAATTAAATTACTTTTTAAAAGTAACTTACCCAACACTGCTATAGTAAGGGAATATACATTCGACTTTTTTGTTAATTAAACATTTTAAATTTTTACACCTAGGGGCTAAGACCTAGGTAATGTATGAAATTTCAACATGAGATAGATTCCTCATAAGTCAGTTTTATGTCTTAACGTTAAACAAATTAAAAAAACGTATTCATATATAATTGTTTTCAAAATGCTTTAAACTAAAACTATAAACCATAAAGTAACTTCTAAAATCTACAATATAGTACAATATTGTATGTTAATTACGGTTAATCTTTATTTGGTATGACGTGCCTACCTACTTTTAAAAATGTTCTCTTGTTCTCAATAGCAACCTATATACTTACCTATAACTTGAAATAAAAACGATTCTACATGAATTGCATGAAGTTTAAAAACCCTATTCGGCTATTCCAAATTGTAGAATGTTACAAGTTTCTGCGATTAATAATTTTTGAACAATAACAAAACAATACAAATTGTTTGAGAACTAATCACGTTACATACTTAAAAGTTATACCTACGGGCTACGGTAGGTAACCTACCTATTTATACCATCCAATATCGTCAACATTTGAACTTCGATTGCTCATAAAAAAAGGAATGTTGGTTCCCGCCAAATTTTTTTGAATTCCGGAAGAAGTATACGAAAAATCTTGTATTATATTTTTAAGCCTTGGATATCTATTAAAATTCAAAATGTTATGTAGGCACCTACTATACCTTTTTTTAACTACATAATAACTATTCATTTTTAACAGATTTTGTTAAAATTTAGACTTCCAATGGTTATAAAAACAAATGTGGCTATATTTTAAATATATATTATAATATTAATTTAATATATTATATATGTTTAATATTATTAATTTGCCGTAAAAATGTATAACAGCGATCTTCATCCCGCCGAGCCCCTCGTCTTTATTTGAGGCAAATATAATATTACACATTTTATACATGTACCATCATTAGAACAATAGTACCTACCTATGTATTTTTTTAATAATTAGTTATTTGTATATCTTAGTTATTCTGTTCAATGTCTTCCGTCAGCCAATATGAATAATTTGTGGAAATTGCCATATCTTAGTTTGGTCAGACAGCTGCAGATAAAATACACTTAAAAAACAAATGTACTGTATGTGCTTTTCATAGGGAAACTACCTATTATCAATTTCTGTGATATTCTAAATTTGAATGTGTAATTTGTTTACTGGTTATATAAATTAATGAAATTCTGGTCCAAAATTAATTTAAATAATTATAGTGAAGAAAGGAATCGGAGAAGAGAAAAAGAGAATCGGTACTCAAAAACATGGGTTTTCAGTATAATTGTATATAAATTATAATGTTATAATGTTAACTGCATAGGTATTATATTTACTATTGCATCATCTTAAGCAGGGGTGGCTCGTCAGGGGAGACTTTGTGACTGCGTCTCCCCTTAAAAAAAAACAAATTCTTGTAAATAATGATTAATTAAAAATAATAATGTATAAAAATATATTCATTTGAATTGAAAATATATTATAATATCGTTTTAATTGTTGATCGCCAGTTCAGTGAAACTGAAGCCAGACAATTTCAACTGTAGGTAACATGTAATGGCATGGCTGGTCTGTCGGAAGGGGCCGGGGAGAATATATAATTATATTCTTACTCTATGGGGAGAATAAGTCGAGTAGGTATTAGACGCTAATGATTATTGAACCTAGGTTCATGACGGTAATATTGCCGTGCCACTGCGCGTCTGCGCCGCCGTTGATTAGTCTTAGACGTTCAAGTCTTACGTTTATCTATCTAATATTTATTGTTTTTGAAATTTTTCCAAATACATTTTTGATTCATTGTTACGCACATCAGTTGAACCTGGTATTGTTACACAGGGTGAAGACAATATAAAATCAGTCAAACTCTTTATTTGCAATCTATAACTATGTTCCATACGTTCTTTAATCGGTCTACTTAAAGAAGTGAATTATTAAAAGAACAAGGTTTTAAACTACCAAATCAATCTAATACTAGATGGAATTATCATTCAAGAGCTGCTTCTACAGTAAAATGATATTTTTTAGATCTCAAAAATGCCGTTTTACACGTAACTGGAGAACTAAGTTAGGGCCCTATATATCCGTTTGTACAGCATCTGGTCTTTATGATAAGCCAAATGATGAGAACTTCGTATATTTCTTGATTTTTTTTAGCAAAGTTTTTTATACACAATCGTGTAACTTTCTAACTTCGAACGATGGTTACATCATTACCTACTTATATATTTTGTTAATATATGTTTAGTAGGCACATACATATGTACATATTTATTTTATAACTTATAAACATAAAATGTACAATGTGGTGACAAAATATTATAAGTTCCTCCTTTTATAAATATATCTCACGGGTTAGTATTGTAAAACTACGGCCGAATGGTAGTAATACTGCTTAGCACCCCAAAATATTTAATGAATATCTTATATTTAACTGGTCATCCCCGATCACGTTACAATACGATTTGAAGATTTTCAAAAACTAGAGTTTGTATAGAGATTGTAAATGAAAAAATGTTTAAAAGGTACTACTCCTAATTTCCCGAGTCAAAGTTCATAAGGTTTTGGGGATTAAGGAATTGGCTGTAATTTATGCGGACGATGAAAAACATTTACCTCCTCTTGAACTATTAGATTTTATAATACAAAGTAGGTAATAATAATTCATCCAAACTAATTATTATTTTTCACATTATATTTAATTTTTCCGTTGAAATTCACAGGTGATTTGCGTAGATATTTATTTTCAAGTGACTTAACTTTCTCAGTTAGTATTAACTATTTCTTTTTTTGGGGGGGGGGGGGATTGGGTCCTCTGATTATAATATTGATGAAGGCCTACCGGAAAAATCCCGTTTTCCTGACGGGACTATCGGCCCACGAAAATGACCGGCTTTCAAGTTTATCATCCTTGGCGATTGAAAAAAAATCTGCTGGGTGATATAGCAAAAGATCCAACTTTTGTTGTAGTGTTATTGACGAGTTGTCAGATGATCGCAAAATCAAATAAGTTCATAAACAAAATAACATACCTAACTAAATATTAAATTAAGTATTAATAATTTAATATAGTTAATTTTTTTAATAAAAAGGTTTTTCGTATTCGTTGTTGTATGGAATTTATATTATAAAATTTAAGTCTCCTCAAAATGTTTACTAATGAGCTGCTACTGATAGTAAGTATTTATTACCGTGGTGAAATTTTATACATGTACACAAGATTGATAGAATTTATAAAATCAGACCAAAATTTACTGATTAATACGTTTTATACATAATACATACAATTTCTGTTAATTTTTGTAAAATTGAAAATAACTAGGAAAACAGAAACTCAGCAGGTATTATAAATTATTTAAAATATAGTAATATTAACATTGTTTTTTAAATTTCACAAATTAACTGTGAAGTTATTTTAATAGGTTTTACAAATTACTCTGCATGTATATTAAACAATACAAAATATTTATAATCACACACAAAATGTACAATACATTTTTCAATATGGTTTTGATAATTATAAAAGTTTATGTACTAAAATGTACTAAACAATTGGTTGTAGAAACTTATATGATTCCTAGCAAACAGCATGGTTAAAAAGTAAAAACAGTTGAAGCTTCAAAAAAATAATGCAAAAAAAATTCTTAAAATCGTCTAAATCAGGTTTTTGTTTTGAGAAGTTACAAAACTGACAAAAAATTAATTAAATACATTAAATAAACACTGAATATAAGTTTAATAGTAAAATAATGGTAAAATATTGAACTTTTGGCCTATATGATATTAAATTGAACACACAATGTGCATTTGCAATCTTAATGTAGGTATGTGAGAATATCAAATTGGATCAAAATTATTACTTAAAAAATTTCTTCAATTTCTTCATCGTCTTCAATATTTTCTTCATTGTTTTCTACTAGCAAGCTATCTATATTGGATGTATCACTACTATTATGTGATACTAATTTATGGCCATCTAAATGTTTTATACTTTTGAAATGACCATTGCATGCATCACAATAGTTTGCAACTCTGTCTTCTAAATTACGATCTTTAAATGACCAATAAACACTATCTACATGCTCATCTGAATGCTGTTTCATTTCTAACATATCCAAAGCTAAGTAACTGCAATCTGCAGCAGTGCATCTAAGAAAAATAAATAAATTCAAATTATTGATAGTATGATAGATAAAATGATAATATGACTGACTTACCTTATAAATTTGTTACGTAGCAGTTCATCACGCCATTTGGTTAAATGGTTATAGGGTATATCATATGACTTTCGTTTGACAGAATGTTTTTCTTCATATTCTTCGTCAACCTCATCAGTTTTACGTTTTATAGGTTCTTTATTTTCAGACTGCAACTCTAAGCCATCTTCGGTTTCAACCAATTTAAAACCACATTCCTCCTCTGTTAAGTGTTTGTAACCTTCTTCATGATGGTGCAAGAGATGTGTTTTTAGTTTATTTGATGATGTGGTCCTACCTCCACAAATAGAACATTCAAATTCATCATCAAGATATGGTTCAAAGCATGTAGCAAAATGATCATTCATATCATCTACATCAAATGACATGTATTTGCAAGCATTGTGATTGCAATGTACATAACCATTTTTTAAATCTATTATCCATTCTTTAATTTGAGCATCAGTTGGATTGTTAACATTCACCTCAGAACAGATAGATTCAGTGTCAGCTAAATCTTCTTGCATTTTCCATTGAGAATATGTAACTATTTTGCTAGCAGGATTTGTAGTACTTGATGTTGGATGTCCATACTGACCCATTGGGTAAGATTTAATTTTATTATCTTCATCAAAATCATCTTTATTT
Source organism: Myzus persicae (assembly GCF_001856785.1). NCBI lineage: Eukaryota > Metazoa > Arthropoda > Insecta > Hemiptera > Aphididae > Myzus > Myzus persicae. Next base: position 173,401 of record NW_019101374.1, read on the forward strand.
TTCTGAAAATAAATAATAATACATTTTACATAAGTATATTGGTACTTTTAAATTGATTACCACCATCGTCTTTTAAATTTTAAGTTTGGTGAATTTTTAAAAATGTTAGGGATCTTAAAAATGAAAAAAATATGAAACAAAATTTTAGATTCTTGGTAGACATAAGAGATGTTTCGGGTACCCTGCAATTACTCGATGGCCCAGTATTCAATATCAGATTTAGGACTCGGTACCCGGTGAAATACTACATGTCTACATTTTCAATTCATATCCGGTAAGTGGCAAAAGCTGATAATCTATACATAGATATATGCATACCTATAATTAATATACAGGGAAAATAAAAAATTCTAGGGTACCTAATAAATTATAATTTATTTTAGTATGTATTTGGAATAACTAAACCGATTTACAATAGCCAGGTTAATGTATTTTTATATTAGTGTTTGCCTAAGTATATGCTCAGACTCACTTTTTATTAGTTTAATTTTTGTTATTAATTTATTATAATTGTAGAACTACCCAGTACTGAGTGTTTAAAGACTTAATTAATATTATCAATAATTTCTTAATCAGTAATTGATAGTTGATAGTGCTTTGCTGTAGTATTATACTACTAGTATAGTACCCATTTTGTATTTACATTTCTACTTGGCCGATACTCGATACCCGGTTAGTATTATAAATTTTACTCGGCTAATACATGATACCTGGTTTATGACAAATTTTTTACCCAGAACATCTCTAGCATACATTGCAGGTAGTAGATACTAAAATAGTAAAATATATTGATCAATGACTTGTGAGATTAAACATATTAAAATAAAATGGACTATATTTAAAATTGTTAATTTATTATTAATAAGACTGTAAATATGTAATTTTGTATAAATTAATAAATACACAATCCTACCCTTGATCCTACCTGTTTTATTGGAAACAGTAAATCTTTATGGTGATTGTTTTGGTGAAATTGGAGTGCTTGTTGTGACGATGTATACCCTTTACAATGACGACATAAAAATTTAGAGGATGTATCTGGATCTTCACCAAGACACTTTTCATAGTGTTGCTCAAGCTCAGAAACTTTGTAGCTAATGAAATGACAATCAGGCATGAGACATTGAGTGTACCCACGAGTCTTGATATCAGTTGTCCACAATGTCAATTGTTGTTCGGTGAGAGTGGGTTTTATTATAATTGACATTACATCAGAATCTTTATGATTGTTTCGTTTATGATAATCAAGTGCTTCTTGTGATGTTGTTTGACCACCACAAGTCGGGCACACAAAATTACCAGCTACTTCACCACGACATGTTTTGAAATGCTCTCTCATGTCGTCTATACAATAAGCTATGTATCGACAATGCTGAAGATGACACCGGACAAACCCATTTTTGTTTAACATGATGGTCCATGATTTGATGTGCACTGGTCTACTGCTTCGTTTTCGGAACAGGCCTTGTTGAACTGGTGTTGTGGGAGCATTCATGGTGATCATAACTTCTTTGGACATATTGCTCTACCTAATTTATATCGTTAAAAATACGAAAATATTATTTTAAAAACTTATTAATATTCAATTTATTTATGGAAAATTACAACACGTAAACTAAGTTGCTTAACATTTTTAACTAAACCGTTTGATAGTAACACTAGGTTAATTTGAGTTATATTCCAATAAAATTTGTAAATTGCAATTTTATTACTATTAGGTGTTCACTAGTTGTAGTTAACTACAATACTTGGAATTCGGATAGGATTAGGGATTGGGATATCGTTAATGATGCATTGTTACCACCGTATACCATTGTAAAACCGCTTTGGTACTTTTTATATATAAATATAATTCTCCAAGAATATCGAATTATTTATTATTTAAGGTTATATTGTTCTGTGATAATACTGAATACTGATAATACTATCATCATAATTTTATCAACAATCAAGTAATCAATATCACCATTCACCAGTGGATTTTTGAATACCTGACGTTTGTACACAGAATAATTATTCCGTGGTTTGTATATGGGATTACGGGGGAGTAAATTATATTTTTATTTTATAACGTTCTCAACTTCTCATTGACTTCTACACAATTTACATTTTACGTTTTATATTATTTGGTGTAGACTGTAGACAATTTGAATGATACTAAAAAAATATACTTAAAAAAGGTTCATATTTTATTCACCTTAAATCAAATTACCGGCGATATTTTTATACTGAATTTAAAATGACTTTTGCAACTGATAAATTTTATGGTGGATTAACCGTTGGTGTACTGATTGGTCTGGCTCTCCATACGATCGTTAATTATATTTTCAAAACTAATTGTACAAGTCAAGATAAAAAAAGCGTGGTTGAAAGTCAACAACAAGCACCCAAATCGCTACCAAATAAAAATGGAGAATTCAAAATTGCATTATTGGTTCGCCATGATTTGAAAATGGGCAAAGGCAAAGTTGCAGCACAAGTGAGACAATTTTAAATAAATCACATTTTAGAATTAAATTGTTTTAAATTGCATTTTCCTCTGATTTGGTGGTTTGTGAATTGATGAAATTATCTCTAGGGGAGATTACACATTTTTTATCATTGTAAATTAAGGGTCATCATTTTTTTGATTTCTGAGAGTGGCTCAGTGAAATTTCTAGTTCAATTTAGTAAGAAATTTTTGCTACACAGATATATAATCGTTCATATTTCTGTTTTATTACTTACTACCATCAATTACATACACACAATCAGAGCTGTACTTAGGGGGTGGGGCAACAGAGTGTTGTTTTGACCTGGGCTGCTGACTATGAGGGGGCGGTAAATGTCAAGTTTTTAAATAGTATTACATTTTTAATCATTATTATAAGACATTTATTTTTTGTTTTCCCTGAGCAGCAAAACACTAGTTATAAACTCTATGTTTGAGTACTGTGTTTAAGTAGGAATCTAATTTGGAGTGAAATGGTGTAAACGTACTGGTTTAATAATCAACTGTGTAGTATCTCAACCTTTGGTATGTGGAAAACTCATGGGTGGTACACTAATAAAATCTTACTCTATAAAAAAAAATTGAAACGGATCATTATTCACATTAATTATTATTTGGTTTATGTGATATAAACAATAATCGTAAATATTTCACTTTCTTTTTGTGCATTAAATGATCATATTAACATAATTTTGTAGTTTATAATAAAATAAAATTCAGTACATACAGTATATTTCAACCACGATTCAGTACATGTGTGGTACATGTAAAATAACTTTTACATTTTTTATAAGGAATAAAAGGCTATTTGGTCAAGTGGTAGATGAAAATGTTCAAACTGTGGGCAGTGGGGTGGTCACAGATATAATAAAGTTGAGAACTGCTGGTCTAGATAACTTGGACTAATCTAGATAATATGGTTGTCTAGGTTTAAATTAATTTTTTTCTACTAAATTGTAAATAATCAAACAAATTGTGATTATTGACCTCTTCACAGATATTCTGCCCCTTGTTAGTTAGTTCTTCCAATAAATAGTTTTACAAAGTATAATTTTATTATTGTGTAGTGCTCACATGCAATTGTGCACTGTTATGAAGAAGGCTTGAGGTTAAAACCAAGAGAAATAAAAAGCTGGGAGTCAAACAATAAACCAGTAAATATATTCAAGGTAGCAGATGAAGAAACTATGTTAGAATTTCAGAAATTGGCCATTGAAAAAGGATTCACTACTTATGTAGTAGTAGATGCAGGTCGTACACAAGTCGCTCCCAGATCTAAAACAGTGATGGCTATAGGTCCAGTTGAAAAAGAAGAAATTGATTTATTCACTCAAAGCCTTGAAGTGTATTAACAATTATTATTATTTATGAATGTATATTTTTCTATGATTTTATGTAATATAATAATTATAAAAAATAAGTTACTTAAGTAATTTGTTTTTGAAGCGCATCTAATTATTAAATAAATTTAATCGAATAAATTATGGTTGTTTTAGTGTGCAGTCGTATCAGTTACTGCAAACAATAAAACTAAATTGCGCAATTTACCCTCTCAGTGTGCTAGAGTTGTTTTACGTGCACCAGATTTAAAAACATTAGAATGTGTTCAAAAGCAATGCAAGTTATTTGACATTCCAACAGCAACTTTTACTGAAAACAATGAAATGACGGTTTTAGCGATTGGTCCAGCTAATGAAGCTTCTATAAATGCTCAAGTGCACAGTTTAAAATTATACTAATATTATTTACTATTAAATATTTATATTTGAATAGTAAATATTTTTACTTGTATTATACTTTGTATTAAATAATAACTGAAGTGTTTAAAATTAAAATGAATTGAACACGTTACATTTTATTAAACCAACAAACTAATACATCATATAACATATAAAAGTTTGACTTATGTCTTAAACATAAACAATTAATTTAATTGTTACATAAAAATAAATCTATTAACTAAATATTCATAATATTGACTGACTTTTAAACTTTTCATATGTCTAGTGTTAAACAATTAAAATCACCTTTTTGTTTTCTTACAAAAATTATGTTTAGGAATTGTATTTACATGTTTAAAAACAAAGACACTTTTAATCAAGTAATTACTTAGGCGATAAGTAAGATTGATAGAATACACCAACTGACAGTGATAGAAACCATGAAAAACATATCCACCAAGTAGCAAAGCCAAATATTCCTCGGTAGACATCTGCTGTTAATACCTAATAGATTATAATATTATAGTACATTTTATAGTTATAAAAATGTCATTAATGTTTACTTGTTTTAAAGACTGAATAGAAAAATATGCTTGGTTAGCTTCAAGCAATGAATTCTGATCACTATTATTATCTATTGCCGGAGAAGAGTTCGCAATAATTTGAACCCAACTGAAATTGCCTGAAAAATATGTTATATTAACCTACGAACATTATTTGTTTTATGCATATAGGCAATGATTCACCTAATGTTTTATAAAAGAATATGAAGAATAACATCATCACGAGTGGTATAACATATTGTAGCACCACAACACACGTGTAGTAAAAAATCACAGAAACCTGGAAAAAATTCAAACAGTTAATTTAAACAGACACATATATTTCAACAAAAACCAATGGTTTATACTTGTTTTTGTAAGTCTTTATTGGTAATTCTTCCGGCTTCTTTTTTTTGTTGCTCCAAACGCTCATGAGCCATATTAAGATAAGCTTGCATAAACGTAGGCATCAGACAAAGTCTTTGAAAAACCACTAAAACTACCATCCAACATCTTAAGCTCTCAAACTGTTCTAATGTCATTCTTAAAATAATAATGATGACAATTAGCAATTATACTTAAGTCAAATATCTGTTTAAATATATTTACAATGGTTTATTTAATCCGGAAAGATTTTTTGCAGTTAATAAATCCACTGCTATTGGTTTAACCCAAAGTAAAACGAGCAAAAAATGAGTTATTAAACTAAAATTCAAAAAACCTTTGATGAAATTTGAACTATATGAAAAATATTTGCCATGTAGCTCATTGCATTCGTAGTATCTAAAAAATAAAGTTATAAATGTAATTATATCATAATAGTTTAAAATCTAAAATTTAATCACCTAAGACAATCCCAATGCATTTTAGCTGTACGTATTCCAGGAAATACAAACATGGCCCCTGTAACTGCACACCATAAAGCTAGGAAAAATTTTACTATTAACTTTGATGCAGGTCCCCTGAAAAATATAAAATATAAATGTATTTAGTTTAAAAATTTTAAATCAGTATTATGTAGGTATTTACTGAGAAGATAAGCCATGATTGTTTAAAAATGCTGTTGAAGTTTCATTAAAGCTTCTGTAAGCAGTATCCAATCGAACATCAAGTTTGGACTCATCTATGACTAAAATAATCATAGCAATCACTAAATGAACACAAGCTGCAACTATTACAGTCGAACGTTCACCCGATGATTCAAAACCACCACGAAAGTATTCTAAAGTCAGAGACATAAGAATTTTGCTAAAATTTAAAAATTCAGGAAAAAAAAACAATTTTTAACAATGTATGAACTATTGAACTTATTCAATAAAAGGATACAACGCGAAAACAATGACGATTGAACACCATAGCATACTAAGATTAATTTCATTATCGATTGGTGAATAGTAAGAGTATATTTCAGTACTTAAATATACTAAAGCTGCATATAAAGAGAAATTCACCAGCCATTGATATTCCATAAAATATCTGAGCTGATATATTTCATGTTCTTGAATAGGTTGATTTTCTAACTAAAATATATAGTAATATTAAAACAACAATAAGATTATTTTATTTATTTAATATTTCCTAATAAACATAGATACTCACTTCAATATCTAAATTTTTGGGTATCTGAAATACATCAATATTATCATTTTGAGCATGCATAGGTCGTTTACTTAATTTTGAATCTTTTTTCTTTAGCCCTGATAACTGTCTAAGCTCTTTATCTGTAGGGTGTAAGTAACGAACAAGTCTAAAATGATAAAAATATACCTATTATTAACATAAAACTATGGGATGTCAAATTCTAAATTTATTTATTTATTTATTCATTTACCCTAATATTTATAATATTTAAAAATATGTCATATACTACTTACCCTGTGGAACATAGTGTCCATCGAGCAAATGAATAGATTGGACTGAGACGATGAATTAGATTAATGGCGATCATTGTAATAATTAATTGGATACCCAATAAAGTCTAAATAAACAGATATGAGTTATTGAGGGTATTAGAGAATATGCCACAAGTGTGATAAAGTACATTAACATAAATAAATATTTTTAAGCAGTTAATTGGTTTTTATTTTATATATAATTTACTAAGATCTGGCAGAAATCAAAATTTAAAAAAAAAATAAGAATATAATAATTATTTGAGTTATTAATTTTTATAATTAAACTAACAATACACATAAACATCACAATAGTTTTAAAATGTATTTATAATAGTCATAAGTCATAATATGTCATAAGGTGACAAACTAAACATTTACATACAATTTTTAAAAGAAAAGTTGTAGGGCTTTCTTATTAGACTTAATTTTTTTTAGTAAATGATTTGTACTATTACAAATAAATAATTGAATTTATTAATTTTGTACATTTTTAAAAGGTGAAACAAGTAATTTTTGATAGTAAATACATTAGCTAGTAGCTATTAGTATTAGGCCAAACACCTGGACAGTGATTGCCATGACTAATTAATTTACCATGGGTAAATTTTAATTGTAAATGTCTTTGAATTGATACATTTTCGACATAAGACTTGTAAAAGGTATAGAAAACACACTTAGATCATATACTAGTATATGATCTAAGAAAACGCAAATACTGAAATATTTAAATTGATATAGAATCTCACATAGGCACCATGATATAATTTATTGACTAAAAGTTGGGTTTAGCCCTGGAGTATAGACCAAAAACTCTAATTAAAAAAAGATTAAAATTATTGAGCTTGATTTTTTTAAATGTCATTATTATAATATTGCAACTTTTCATGTTCTAACAGTTGATATTAAACAAGTATTGAAGGAACAAGCTAGGTATAGTAAGTATACCTATTCAGAAAATCAAAAATTGCAAATACAATAAATAGGTGACCTTTAATAAGGGACAATTTGTTAACATTTGCGATTAAAAATATTTAAATAGTATGCCTGAAAAAAATATATAGTTTACCGCCATTGCGAAGGAGTCCCGAATCGGCGAATTGTAAATCGACGTCGCTGCAAAACACAAGAGCTGCCTGGATCGACTATTAATAGACTGACGGAAAATGCAGGATTCAGATTTTAGGCCGGCTCGAGCCCGAATTGGTCATCAACTGTTTTGCTTCGGTCAAACGATGGTTTTCTCATGCCTAATATTATAATAATTATTGTCATCGTATAACATTGTGTACAGTCCCATCAAGAAGATGATCGTCTACTAGATCTATAAAAATCTACAACTATTTAATTGTAGTTGTTTCGCATCGCATTCGTACAGGGACATGTTCGATTTTTAAAATTTCAAACACCGTCTTATCAATAATAAATAATTATGTAATGTATTATTTATTTACTATTCAAATATGTGGTTCCTAAAGTACAGACAATTATAATATTAGACCTGGTTCCGTGAAAAATAGTAACCTAACCTAAAATAAACAGTGATAGTATCTTGTTACTAGCTTCGAACAAGTCAATAGGCAGTCACGGTATCCGTAATCACCGATCAATGATCATCGAGGTTTACTTTTTACTTTACGTCTTTAGTTCTTTAGTTTCAATTAAACATTTTTATTTTATTTTGTTAAGTCAATCAAATATAATGTTTAAAAGTGGCTTTATAAAAGTAAGTAAATCCCGAAAATAATATTTAACAATTTCTATACTTTTGTGTACTCTTTTAGTTTTTCTAAACTGAAATTTAAACGATAAATGCTTGGAATTTTAAATTTACGAATGCCATGTGTCTATGTAATAATTAAATTTGTTTAATTTAGCTCAACAAAACCGAACCGCCAAAAGAAAAAGCATCAAAAGCATCCAATGATAGGGGTGTTGTGTATCTTGGGCATGTGCCCCACGGTTTCTACGAAAATGAAATGAAACAGTATTTCGCACAATTTGGCGAAGTCACAAACATTAACATTCCTAAAAGCAAAGTAATTGTCTCACTTGTAGTAATTTATAGGTTTGTTTAGATTTTTATTAATATTAATAATAATAACTATAGAAAACAGGAAAAGCTCGAGGATATGCATTTGTTGAGTTTTTGTACCCGGAAGTTGCCAAGGTAGTTGCAGAAACCATGAACAACTATTTGATGCATAAGAAAATTCTTGTTGGTAAGAAATCTCATTGTAAAGTAATCAATTGTAAATTTGTATTTATATAATTTATATATTTTTAGCTAAATACCTCGCTCCAAACCAAGTAAAAAGTAACACATTTTGGCGTTGCAACAAAAATAATATTCCTTTAACAATAAAAAATAGATCGATACAAAGAAAAGCAATGGAAAGACCATTAGCTCCTGAACAAGAAAAACAAAGTAAAGCTGCATTAAAAAGACGCATCCAATCTTTACAAAAGAAACTGAAAAGCAAAGGAATTGAATATGAAGTGCAAGTAAGTTAAATATTTAAAAATATTAAATTCTTATGGCAGAAGTAGTGTCACATAATGAAATGTTCAAAATATATAAATTAATTATTGTAAACTATTTACGCCACAAATCACCATCTTATTCAAATTATTAATAATAGCATAAAAATAAATTGTAAAATATCCTTAAAAATAGAGGTCTCAGCTCAGAATTGTTTTTTATATGCAATTATTTATTATTTGTCATTGATTTCAAATTTTACACATTCAACACTGTGGCCATCTATAAAGCAAAGACCTACCTAATTTTATTTTTTTTTTATACACAACACTAAGACCAATTAGGTGAAAACCTACATCAAAGAAACTTCCTCAGTTTGTTTACTTGAAAACCATATGTTTATAGTTTATTCAAACCTTGATTAAAGAATTATATATTTTTATTACAGATAGAAGTATAGAACGCCAGACTGATGATTGCTAAAGGAAACCATTTCGAAAGAGTAAGTTATTGAATATTTAGTCTGTATGCTTTTTACTGCTTTAGTTATTACGTATTAGTAGTAAATGTTAGGTAAACAAATTGTTATAACTAGGCTTCAAGACTTGAGGTATTTGCTTATTTTTTGACTTGACATACAATCTAGCTGAGGGTAGTTGATATAAATTTATGTCATACTACTACTATATTATTTTATTTTAAAAGTTTATTTTTGCATATTTTGATCATGTATTCTACTTTATGACAGGGTAAGCAATTCCCAGTATATAATATACATACACAAAATCTTATTGGGTTTTTAAAATTTTGGAACAAGCTCATGAAAGGCATAAATACATAAAAACTTAAGGCATTTTGGAGGAGAAATCCTTTTTTAAAAATTTTTTTGTTGATTTTTGATATTACAAGTCTTGGTTGTCATCTATAATTTCAGTACCGATTAGTGTGAGATACATTTTAAACATGCAATCTATATATCATGAAGAACAGAATTCTAAACATTTTAGCTAACAAATTAGTTAACTATAATAGTTAACTAACCAGTTACAAGAATCATTCATTACTCACATCATCCACATCATCTATACTCTGTTCAAGTTAAGAAACGTTGAAAGCCGACTTGTGTGCAGAGACGTGGAAATACTACATAGCAAGTATTCAAATAATTGGCTGGATAGGGAGACAAACAAGTGTTGCCTTACAAAAACTGGTTGCTGCCGACTACGTTTCTTAATTTTATCAGAATTTGCTGATCGCAAAAAGTAGAAATATTGTTTTCATGACAATTTGCACTCTGTTCCTTATAAACTGCTTATTTTATTTAAGAACATTTTGATTCTTAACAAAACCCAAACAGCTTAAAAACAGAATAACTGACACTAAAAAGTAGTTCGCAAACTACCCATAAAAGTAAAACATTATTAATAAAATGTTATATTTATTTTTTTTAGAGATCCGATACAGAATCAACATTATAAAGAAGACTACATCTTTAATTCAAATCAAACATAATGATACACAACTATTATGTGTATATTTCTTGTACATAAAGATGTGTTGTATAATATAGAATGATTCACACTTTTAATGTCCTATCTATTAAGTGTATCCAATAAAAGTACCTACTTACCATCCAAAATAATTACTTTTAGAAATATATATATCTACACTCAGAGTCCACAGTCGAATAAAGTTTTGGATATGGTTTACAGTATAACTTAACAGCTTATAAGCACCCAAGACAATTCAAATGCAAGTTATAACACCACTCAAAGTCTTAATTATAACTTATAATATTTAAAAGGTCTTAACACTATTTACTAATCATTAGAAACAGTGATTAAATCTTACATTTGAGAATTATAATAAGAACATAGTAGTTAAATAAATAAATATAATTATAATATATTAAAATTTAAACCCAACCTCAAGTGTTAATATTTTTTCTCTTTAACCATAATGACTAGTTGACACTTGTCCACATTGTTTAATTTCTTTTTACAACATATTCATTAATTATTGTATATAAAATACAGATTGTAAATATTATCTACAATATTAAAATCGTTGTTGTTCATTTCATTTGAAACAATTCTTAGAGACTAAAATGAAATGTAAACTGTTAAAGAAACTTGCTATTCAGTATGCATGCATAAATAGTCATTTAGCCAGGATTTTTTAAAGGGAGTGTTTTAATTTATTATTTAAATATACTTTTAGATCATACAGCCGAGGGAGTGCTTAAGCAGTCCTAAAACAACTCCTTAGCAACGCGCCACGATACATGAAATATCACCCTGCATTCAAATTGATAAGTTTCAGCCCTTTCTGAATAAAATTGCCTAATGTTTCTAACAGCATTCTTTAACGGCTAATAATAATGGTTAGAAACCTATGTAATAATTCCTTCTCCATACCGAGATTATAGTATAATACACATATTGCTCGGGGTGAACTAATGGGTCTCTTATATATTTAAAATATATTCTATATTTATAAAAACTAAACACAACATTTGATTGATTAATAGCACAAATCAACAAGCGGTCACGATATTTCCATATGGATTTAGTAAGACCGCCCAAAACGTTTTCATTGTTATTCGATTTTTATTTACAGAATTTTTCTATTTCTCATAACTTCGTTTTATTATCTGAATTATTGTTATACATCGTACAATAAATTCAGATATAATATGTGTTGTGTATAACATGTATGTATATAGTTTGAATATTGAATGTTTGGTAAATGTATTACGTATTAACTATTAATATGTTTGTATATAAATATAATCGTCGTTGTGTTTGAGTTATATAGTTATTAAATAAACTTTGAGTTTATTACATTGTTTTGATATGATTATTATAATACTGTCGATCCGTAATGAAATATTTATAGGCGTGACATTTTCGATTATTATTAGTTTTTTTAAAGTTATTATCGATAAAAAAAATATTTGCCCTGTAAAAAAACTTGAAAATGTAGTATAAAAGTCCTCGTAAGTTGTTATTAAAGCCTTTATGGAAACTAAAAAAAAGTTGAGCGTTAATCCACAATTTTCTTTTATGAGCGTTAGAATTTTGACAACATTTGTAAACAATTTTCTATTTATATCTAAGATTTTAAAGTGTTTTCCCTTAAGTTTTCCTACATTTAACAAGAAAAAAAATATTCTAATTTACTAAAAAATTTTGAACATTTTATCAAACATATGAATTGATAGAAAAAACATTGGTGTAAATTTAAAGAGTCTGCAGTTATTCGTTTTCAAAATACAACAAATTAAGAAATCGCTAAATGAGAAATGGAGTAAATATCCAATTTGTAAAAATTTCAATTTCTAACACGTAATTTAACTTTCCGGTAGAATTTTTTTTTCGATAAAGGTAGACAAACTTATAAGGAATCTTCTTTTAAATTTTAAAATCTTAGATATAATAAAAAAAATGTTTATAATTTTTGCGTATTTTGTCAAAATTCTAAATTCAAACGCTCATAAAAAAATATTATGGATTTACGATCAACTTTTTTTTTTAATTTTCACTTATTACAACTATAAAGAGGAGCTTTGTCTTATATTTTCAAATTTTTCGATTTAATGAAAATTTTTTTATCGACATTTGTTCAAAAAAACGAATGATAATCGAAAATTCAATGTGTCTACAAATAGTTTAACACGTGTAAAAATATTTAGAAAATTTTATGGTGTATAGAAAACACAGATAAAACAAAAATCGATTTCGAAAATTAGTTTTGCTTGAAAATTCCCATTTTACCTTAATTTTTTGTTTGTTTGTTGCTTGTCCCTAAAAAGTAAAAACTATATTGTTAATTTTAAATTTTGGCCTCTAAAATGCACCAACTAGATTCACTTTGATATCAGAAAAGTTGCTGTTGAAGAAAATCGAAGCACTTTTGTTGCCTGAAACAAAATAAATAAATAAATAAATATAAAAACACACATCATTGTAAAATAAATACATTCAATGCTCCGCTCAGAATCTAAAATTGAATTTTAATAATTTGAAAATTATATTTTATATTTTAATTTCTACCTTGATTATAATAATTATCTACTAATCTACGGCCCGATACCTATATTTAGGGCAGGTTATATTGGTTTTAGATTATACGCTGTATTTTATCAACAAAAATGACTTCACAGGAAATACTCTCACTCTTATTTATAAGTTGAATTTCAATAATTTATTTTTATTTGAAAGATGAGAACTTTTTCTAGGTCAGGTGAATTTTCATTTTATTTTAAATAATGCTAGAAAAATAACAAATATTAAACATTATTCAAATGCATAATTTAGCTTCTATAATTTTAATTTTGAAAATCGATCTTTGATCCAACCGGCAAAATGTTTTCTTATTTGAAATTAAAAAAATAATAATAACTGAATTCTACAGAGTAATAATTTTCCCTGCAAGACACGTTTTTGTAATAAAAACGCACCGGCTCATATTCACGCCTTTAATCATTACCTTAAAATTTGATTCAAATACATTTTTTTTACTCTTCAACTTGACTTTTCATTGTTTATTTAATAGCGGGTCCTGTCTAACTTTGCTGGGAGCGTGGGTTAAATATTTTTAATATTATGTATTATATGTCCAATCTACAACTTTGAACCTCCTAGGATATTTTTCAATAAACGCCGTTAGTATTAACCATGATTAACTAACTTACTACTAGTTAGTTAATCATGATACACTATACAGCATATATTATAAATGATAATAGTATTTATGACAACCTAGTTAGTAGTTCATAATTTTATAAGGTTTTTTTTGCTTACCGAGTGATGGTGAATTTTTATGTGAGTGCAATCTACAGCTCTAATCACTCTAGGAAATCTACAACGGTTGTAAAATCCACTGACTACTTTCCTCATGTCAACTGCATTTTTTGGAAAATAAATGAATTTTGACCAATACCTTGCTATGGCTCTACAAACCTGCCGAATGTGTCGACAAGCTGAGGATTCACAGGCTCCAGTACCTAACTCCATTGCAGTCCGCCACAGTTTACAAAAATGATCTTGTTGCAACCTATACTTTAGCATCATGTATAACTTATCTGGTGCTAATATTGCTCCGTTACAAAAAACTATACCTTAAGTGGAAAAAAAGAAAATCTGGCAATGAAGATCATTATTTTTTTTATAGCAACTGTACCTATATTACTGTAATCAATAGGTACTCACCTGTGAGAAGGCGGAGATATATCTGCTTCAATCAATCTCAAGAGAGTGCGAAACGTTTTTACAGTCCCTTTAACGTATTGACAGAAATCATAACTAATGATTTCTGTCAATTCATTTTTGCACCATCGTTCAAAACTCATTGATATACAAAGGTTTATCAAAAAAAATTCGCGTGAGTGCTAAACTGGATATGTTATTGCTCCGCATATTCTTGTCTGTAAAAAAGCTCAATGTTAAGTAATTTGTATATTTTTAGCTAAATTCCTAGCGCCAAACCAAGTAAAAAGTAACACAGTTTGGCGTTGCAGCAAAAATAATATTCCTCTAACAATAAAACATAGATCGATACAAAGAAAAGCAATGGAAAGACCATTATAGCTGTACCTACCATTGGCTTTCTATACAGTGAAGACCTCCCAAATTTTAATTTTTTTTTGTGCTCACAATATTACTAAGACCAGTTACAACATCTCAATGATGAGGTTAAAAAATGATAGAAACCTATATATAGAGATTTCCTTAGTTGTTCATTTGAAAACAATACATTTACAGTTTATTGAAACCTTGAATTAAATAATTATATTTTTATATTACAGATGGAAATATGGCACACACAACTGTTGCAAAGAGGAAACCATTTTGACAGAGTAAACTAATGAATATTTAGTACACAATCGACGGTTTTTAATGTTGTGTCTTAACAAATTATTAGAACTATGGTTCAATACCTAAGGCATTTGCTTACTTGACAGTTGACATACAATGGTTCTTAGTTCTTATTAGTTTTTCTGCCTTTTTGGCATTTTTCTCCTTTGAAGCAGAGTAAATGGTAGCTGGTAGAAAAGACATAATCTTATTGGTTTTTGTAATTTTGTAGTCTTGGAATAATATACGCAGCAAAGGCCGAAACATTTAATATTTTATAACAAAGTAGGAAAAAACTGACATTTTTTTATCTTTTTAAGACAATTTTGAGCCTTTTTTTGTTGATTTTAAATTTAAATGTTAAAAGCCCTGGTTATAACCTTCAGTTTCAGTATCTAATCACAATCATTTATTAATAGAAAAAAGTTTTAACATTTAATTGAAAATTGCATTTTACCTATAATTTTGTATAGTTTTTTTAAAATAAAAAAATTGTCAGATGTTGATAGTTCTGAGGTCAAGATTTGGTTGGAATTAAATTTGTTCCTTCAATGTTGACCATAAATTAAGATGAAATATATTTTTTTTTTTTTCTAACAAAATTGTATCGATAATGAGGATAATGTTTCGTAATGAGGACATAAGGTGTGTGTTTTTTAAGCTTACGAAGTGATTGTTTTGCAACACAATTTAAGTGTGATTAATGTGAGATACATTTGAAACGTGAAATTTATATAAGTATCGTGAAGTCCAGAATACTGTACATTTTGACACAACACAGTTTCTAAAAATTAGCCAACAGTATATATAGTTACCTAACCGGTTGCAAGAATCATTCATTCTCGGATCATCTACTGATCGAAAGAAGTAGAAATATTGTTGCATGACAATTCGCACTTTGTTCCTTAAGAAGTGCTTATTTAATTTAAGAATATATAACATTTTTTATAAAACTCAAATAGCTTAAAAACAGAATAACTGACAGTAAAAAGTGGTTCACAAACCATCCATAAAAGTAAGTCATTATTAGTTAAATGTTGTTTTTTTTTAAAATACATTATCACAAAAAAGACTACGTATTTGGTTCAAATCAAAAATAATATACAACTATTATGTGTATATTTCTTGTACATAAAGATAGCTTATATAATATTAAATTCACAATGATTCATGGCACAGTATTATAGAAAAGGAACGAAAATACAGATTAAAATGCCAAGATAGCAACAAAATCTTAAGATACACTCCAAAATTAAACTTATCAACATACTGCACAGATAAAAAAAATACCAAATCCAAAAACTTATCGAAATTAAGTAGGAAGGTCACTGGTTGTCGGTTGAGACAACGTACCAAACTCTACGAAATCAAAAATACAATATATCAATGGTCAAATCCTAATCTTGACAGAAGAGAAAAAATAATAATCAATCGTCTTCGGATACGTCACACACAGATAGCCCACAAGTTCCTAATGGTTCGGGACTTACGGCATTTGCGTATACATCATAGGTGATGTAAAACGCAGTAGAGTGATATACAAATACGTTTTATAGTGCGGAAAAATCAAATACCTATGAAACTTTATTTTGCATATTTTCTTTTTTTTTGTTATATAGATGCTGAAGCGTATTTAACGATTTTTGACGATTGATGGATATTATTGTTCAAAATGTATTAATTAAAGCTATCAGTGATCAGTCACAAAAATGCTACACATGAACATGATTTATAAATATTCAATAAATCGAAAACCACCAAGTTGTCTGTGATGGTTAATTGGAAAACGTCTGATATGAGTAGTTATCTACATTCATACAGTCGTATCGCTCGGAAAATAATGAAAATAACCTATCGATCTTATAGCATTCAAAAAAATCCTAGCCAAAGCTCGCAATATACTTAAGACCAGCAAAACAAATTCTTGGCCTAATTTCCCTACATCTATTTCATCTCAATCCAGCTCCAAAGAGTTATGGACAAAGATTAAAAAATTCAAAGGTTCACCATCACAGCAAATAAAAATACTAATTAATGACTGCGTAATAGTTACGGAACCGTTTGAAGTAGCTAATAAACTAGGAGAAAAATTCAAATCAAATAGTAGTAACAAACAACTCAATGACGATTTCATCACAATTAAAAATATATATGAACAAAATAATCCAATAATATACGATCTAAACAAAAATATTAATAACGACTGTATAACGCTAAATGATATATTTAACTTATCTGAATTGAACAACAGTTTGAATCAAATGAAAAGCAAAAGTTGCGAACCGATGATATTCCGTTCGTTTTTATTCAAAATTTGTCAATCAAAGCTAAAGAAATTTTACTAAAAATATACAATAAATTATGGGTGCAAGGAAACTTCCCTAACAACTGGAAACAAGCAATAGTCGTGCCTATACCGAAAAATGGTCAAGAGCTGCACACCACCGAAGGTTACCGTCCCATATCATTACTTAAGAAAATGAGTAAAATAATAGAAAAGATGGTCAATCATAGACTCATATGGTATCTTGAAAAACATAAATTACTGTCACCGCATCAACACGGCTTTCATAAAAATAGATCTACTAACGATTTACTAGTAAGTAGTAACCTTACAAACTGATATCAGTGACGCATTAATCAACAATCAAAATATAATACTAGTCAGCCTCGATCTAAAAAAAGCTTACGACACTGTTTGGAGACACAGGGTGTTAACAATTATGCAACAATACGACATTCACGGAAACATGTTCAAATGTATTAAAAACCATAATTACGATAGAACATTCAAACAAAAATTAAAAATACTTTATCCGAACCGTTCTCAAACCAGAATGGCGTAGTGCAAGGATCAACTATTAGGGTAACATTATTCCTTATCTCAATTAATGAAATGGCAACTCAAGTTCCTCCACCCACGGTGATTAAACTTTTCGCTGATGATGCACTTATATATTGTAAGGGAATAAACACGAATTCTATAAAAAATCAAATTCAACTTACACTTGACAACTTAAGTAAATGGATCCTCGAAACTGGTTTCACTTTTTCGCCGAACAAGACAAAATGTATACTATTCACCCGTCAAAGAAAAATTGCCAAACCGATAATTCAATTTGAAAAGACAACACTCGACTACTGCGACAATGTTAAAATTCTTGGGTTAACATTTGATAATAAACTCAACTGGTGCTAACACAATCAAACAGTTAAGTATACGTACGCTCAAATCAATAAAAATTATAAAAACATTAACTCACACTGAATGGGGATCCGATGCAGACAGCCTAATTAAAATATATAAATCCTTAATTAGATCTATAATTGATTATGGTTCAATAGTCTACGGAGCGGCTAATCATAGAACTTTGCAAATGCTAAATACAATACAGAATTTCGCCATTCGCTTATCTTTAGGTGCATTTAAAAGCAGTTCAGTCCCAAGCATACTGTGTATGGCTAGAGAACCACCTCTTTATTTAACGAGAAAATAGCTTGAAACCAAGTGCATACTAAAAATAGCCAAACACCAAGAGAATCCAGTGTACAACAAAATCTTTAAAAAAAGGTACCAGGCTTAGCCTATGTTAATACACCGCATCTAAGATCAATTTATGAAAGACAACAAGATTTCATCATTAAAAACGAAACCTTGATTAACAATACAATTCAAGGCACTGTATTAAACGTACCCCATTGGCGCTTTAATAAAAGTATAATAGACCTAAGCATATCACTATACAACAAAAGCACAACTGATAAGAATATTTACAAAGGTCTTCATTACGAACTTCTGCAATCGTACCCGGAATACATACAGGTATACACCGACGCGTCGAAAATTGGTCAGAAATCTGGACTAGCCATAATATCAAATTATATAAACATTCAATTAAGAACTAATGAGCTATGTAGTATTTGTACCGTAGAACCCCTAGCGATACTCACAGCGATTCAAAGCATTCATTATACTAACGATAAGAAATATCTATTAATGACAGATTCTCTAAGTAATTTAATCGGCATATGCAATTTAAATACGTCTCAACCAGTTATCTGCCGTATAATCAATGAACAATGTGAGCGTAAAAATAGTATATCACTTGCATGGATCCCGGGACACGTCGGCATAAGAGGTAACGAAGAAGCTGATCGAAAAGCAAAAGAAACAACAGGTACCTCCGCTTTTGAAGTATGTCCCCTCATATCTGACAGAGACTTGTTAAACTCAACCAAATTTAAGTACATGGATGAATGGCAAAACCTCTGGGCAAAATGTGATGACAATAAGCTAAGAGAAATTAAACACTCTATACTACCATGGCCCAAACCATTTGAAATGTCTAGAAGGGACGAGGTAATTCTTGGCCGCTTACGAATAGGCCACACTTGCATTACTCACGGGTATCTCATGGCCAAAGAAGACCCTCCATCATGCCCGACGTGCGGAACAATCATCACAGTCAAACACACACTTACAGAATGTCGAAAGTTCATTGAAAGGCGCATTGAGCCAAAACTTCCTGAGACACTATACGAGATGCTAGCACCCACTCCTGAGACGACCAAAAGACTCTTCAATTTCGTCAACTCAACAGAACTGCATCAACTGATTTAAATATTTGTACTTAAGTTAAAATAAATTTGTAAATGTATAGGTAACTAGTAGAAATTAAGATAGTATGTAAGCAATTAATTTAAATGTAAACATGTAACGCTGCAGGCTAATAACCTCGCAGTTGATGCCATAAACAATTAATAAAAAAATAAAAAATAAATTTTCTTTTTTTGTTATATAGGTGCTGCGCGTATTTAACGATTTTTGACGATTGATGGATATTATTGTTCAAAATGTATTAATTAAAGCCATCAGTCACAAAAATACTACACATGAACATGATTTGTAAATATTCAATAAATCGAAAACCACCAAGTTATCTGAGATGGTTAATTGGAAAACGTCTGATATGAGTAGTTATCCACATTCATACAGTCGTATCGCTCGGCAAATAATGAAAATAATCTATCTAGTGATCGATAAACTGCACCGGTGTACATTTTTTTTTCCAGAACATTCAAAACCTAATTTTTAAAGATTTTATTTTTTTAAATTTATTGATTAATAATTATATATAAATTCCAATTTTTTTTATATTTATATGAAATAAATCCTTTTTTTTAATGAATTTTTTTCATTTTTAGTTCATATTTTTAAGTTTGTCGGGTCATATATATGCGCATATTTTAGTGCTTTTTATAGTGCTATAAGTCCCGAACCCTGGTCTTCTCTTAAGAAACCACCTCAGTGCGCAAGCTGTGACGTCTACTTAACAGTTGGGAATTCATAACTAAATGCCATAAATATGAAGAAAACGTTAAAAAACTCAATATCTCAACCGACTTAGACGCGGCTTTAAGTCCCCACACGGTAGACATCAACAACATGATCAAATTCTTAAGAAAACCCGACCTGTTCAATCGAATTTAGATGATAATTATGATGCACACTGCACAGGTACCTATATTTAATTGTAACTTATGGCCTTTGTAGCCTATGTAATAAGGGACAGTGAAAAAAAAAGATTCATGTTTATATGAATACACTATACACACTCCTATTGTCCTAACTATAAATTGTATCCGACAGAAGTACCCATACTTAACATTCAAAATAATTACTTTTAGAAAATAGAAATACATATTTCTACGTTTATTAAGTCCTTTCGTACCTAGTCTAATTAAGTTTTAGCTAGGGGTCTATGGTCTGCAGGCAATCTGATTGTAAAAATTAAAAATAGTCATAGTATTCATTGAGACAAGTCTACTATTTATATGTATACAAATAGGCGAATACCCAGGCTATCGGGGGTATTTTAATTCAATATTTAAATACAACTTGGAGGGGCTGTTCGCATGTCCAAACTATTTTTGGATTATACAGCCTAGGAGGGGGGATGCTTTTACACCCAAAACTACCCCTCCCCACCTGGATATATGACTACACAAGCTACTCACACTGCACACAAATCCATAAGTATCAGCACTATATTTTTAGAAGATGCCTAATGTTTCTGACAGGATTCTAATAACAATGGTATCGAGACCTTTTAAAATAATTCCTTCTCCGTCCCAAGACAATAAAAAAACTGCGAGGTGTGAAAAAAGCGTCTCTTACATCTTCACAATGTGTTCCAAATATTTTAATCACTTATACTTATTGCACAGCATAATATGTGTAGGTGATCCTCTTGTATACGTATATTATAAAAACAAAATACAAAATTTGACTGACTCATAGCACGAGTTTATTCAATATTTATACATAATACTTTATCGGTTACCATTTCCCAGCATTTTAATACTGTACATAATGCACGTCACATTGAAAATATAATATTAGGCAAAAATATTTAACATACTTAAATATTTTAATACTTTTCTTATTCCTTGTATTATGATAGATAAACTATACTGCTATTTATGTATATTACACTCTTAAAAGTTAAAACTAAATAAAATGTATATAATTTGATATTTTGATAAACATATAATTACATTACATTATTTAACAAACACTAAACAGTAATATGATGTATATGATAAATAAAATGATAATATTGTAACAATGATTGATGACAAAAATTATAATGAAATGAAAGAAACTATATTAATTTTACAATTAAGATTTATAACTATGTGTTGTCATAATGGCCAAATAATAAAGACGAAATAAAATATGGACCTGTAGGCTTTAAATAATTTATGGCAGTAAGTAACTAAAATCAAAATCATTAAAAACGTCGTTCCAAATTTTTGTAAAAGCTGAAGCAACAAGGTCGTTTATAAGTGGTTTCACAACTGGCAAACCAACTCTCCATGACGCATTTATAACTCTGTCCAAAACGTTTTCTGTAAAAAAAATAAAGTATTGTAATTATACAATTTTAGAGGAACAAATTATTAAATAAGTACAAAGCTTACATTCAAAATAAATATTTTCAAAAAAAACCCCCCCGTAGGTACCTAATTATTTTCATGGTTTAAAATTGTAGTTAGTCCTAAAGTAAACCAGTATACTATAACTAGCGTTACACCTACGTACAAAATTAATTAACAATTTATCACGAAATTGACTATTTTGAAATGGTTTTATTTTTTGTAAAATATAATTAATTTTTAGGTGTATTGAAACTTAAAATAATTTGTATTGTCAATGTGATAGGTCTGTACTGTTTGTCTGTAAGTACCCATAGAAAAACTTACCAACGATAACTCTTCCACGCAAAAGATTGCTAATATGCAGAGACATATTTCCAATTTCTTCGAGCTGCACAGATACTTTGATTTGATTTGTATTTTTTGGTTTGCTTATTGTCATTGTTTGGATATAATCGTCTAAACAAATTATTTACGAGACAAAACATTATATAGGTTTATTAATTATTACTTATTATCAACCTAATATATAGGCACACAAAAAAAACAAATTTATCAAGGATCTGTGACGAAACACAGTTGTCTATTAACAATTGATCATAAAAATTCTTACATAAAGTCATATTGAATTGGCCAATTGTCCTAACTCCAGGTCGCAGTATCGTGTTCTCTGCCTCGTAGTAACCTTCTAAATACTTCTCAGGGAAATAATGTGTAAGTTTGATTGTATTCGTGTTGAAGTTAGTTCTAAAAAAATATGCATTTTAGAAAAATGTATTCTTATAGACATTTCTACTCTATAACAATGGGCTACTTGAATTTTTTAATTTCCGAAAGTCTCCATCCGGTTTCAGTAACGTTATATAGAGTTAACTTGTAACCAAATGCACCAGCTCCTCTACTTTGTTTGACTTCACTGGCGAAAAACGGATCAAATGGAGGAATTCCAAGTTCTGGTACACCTATGGGTACCGAATTTATTTATATAATAGGTAGGTATATCTATTTAATATGTATGTGATTCTTGAGTGTACCAATCTACACCTACCTAATACATATAATATAATAATAGTAGCAGTGTTGGGAGTTGTTGTGGAGTAAAGGTTAACCATAAATGAAATTCGTTTTCATTCATTTCGGTATGATTTTGAAAATCAAATCAAATCAAATTTAATAACTAAATCTGCAATGTATCGACGTATCGTGTGGGTATCATAAACTCGTATTAATTGTCCCCTGTTACTACACGAGTAGGGTGTAAGTATAGTGTTAGGTAAAAAACGTACTTTTTAAAGGTAAAAAAGTTACCTACAATACAAAAATTAACAAATTTACATTTGAATAAAATTGCATAAGTATATTTTATAGTCATATAAGGTTTTATATGTTTTATTGATGAAAAGTAGGTAGTTATAGCGACATAGCGTAAGATGTATTGACCCTAGGTTTTCCGTGTATTCTTAAAACCAGAAATTGGCAAAAATCAGTATATTTTACTATTCCAAAGACAAATTGTAAGATACAATTCTAATCGGAGAAATGTTAAAATAAAATATGCTTACAAAATTATAACTCACTGTCTGAATTTTTTGTTCAAAAAAATGTTTTACTTATTATTATTAACTTTAACAAATAGGTATAATAAATAATATATCTGTAATATATTTATGATACAGTTTTAACAATACCTACTTAAATAATTATTACAAACGCGCTGACCAAGGTGGATATAAAAATATAATTTTTTTCATTTTTATCCCTTTTAACATCCGTAGGGGTCGAATTTCGAAAAATCCTTTCTTAGTGGGTGCCCACACTATAAAACAAAACTACTATCCAAATTTCATACTCATAGCCTCAGCGGTTCCGGCTAGACGATGATGAATCAGAAAGGACAAGTCATTTTATACATAGAGATAGGTAGGTATAGTAATATACCTATTTAATTTTTCCCACCCCTAAAATTTGGCACCCAGGATACTCACCTAAATCCCCTCCCATAAATGCACCACTGACAGTTATAATATTATACTGTACGTCTACAATATCAATATGTATATGATATATATATATATATATATATATAGCCATGTATTATAGTATAATAGTACCTACCTATCTACAGCATTTTTTTGTAATGATTCTTTTCTAATTCTGATTTTTGGAACTTTTAAGAACATTAAAACGATATTATTTTATTATTATCGAATACTTACATTTTTTAAGGACTGATCTTCTGCACTCGTCAGTACAAGTTTCTGACAAATGAGAACCCCCCCCCCTTTTTTACTGTAAATTATTTTATAACATAAATTTTTTTTTAACTGTTGGTAAAGCCGTATAGCTGTATAGATAATGAATAATGATGAATAATAATGTAAGTAGTTATGTATAATACAAATCCTAATGTAGTTTCAAAGCCGGGTAGGTATCTACTATCAGCTGTACAAGTTGTTCAAACATGTTTTTGATTTTTGTTTGCACATCTCACTAGTTATTATACAGGTAGAGGGGGGAGGTATTTTCAGGGTACCATCCTGGCCCAATCCTTCGATTTTTGCTGTATAAAAATGTGAGTTTTTCATATAAAGCATATATTATATGCATATTGCATATAGACATATAGTGTATATTTTTTCAATATAACCCACACATTGAAAGTTTCCGTGTACGCCACATCAACCTATATAGCTGGGTACCAATTAAGTTCTTAATTCTTGGCTGTCGCCTACCTACAGTATCATATTTTGTGATAGAATAAGTCATAAAATGATGATGGAGCATTGCTGTTAAAAAAATTAGTTCTTACTTCTTAGAACTAAATTACCTACCGACGCGTAACTTATAAAAGTAATGTTGTTACGGTACAACAAGTAGGATAATATAAAGGTACTTACAGTGTATATTTGTTACGCAATACACACCTCGTTGTTATACTATACCCAACACTGCACATTGATACATATCAAATTTTGGGTCAATTATATAAAATATTAAATTAGGTATAATAAACAATATAGGTACCTGTTGTAAAATATGGTCTGACATTATTGATTGCATTCTTTATACATTCGTCAAATTCAACTGTATGTGTTTTGCACTGAGAAAAATATTTACCTGTTTGTAAAGGAAACACACAATTTAATTAGTTTATTTAATCAAGCCATATATATTTGTTCAAATAAAAAATTATAAGATGCATCATACTTAAAAGTACTATTTGGAAAGCAGTAGCGTAGCCAAGAGGGGTGTAGCTCCTCTCCAAAATTTTAGAAAAATTAAAAGATTATTTCTACATGGGTTTAATTTAAATACGAATTTGTATCGCAGTACAGGAACTGAAACTTTATATAAAGCCTCGATATATTAAAACTCTTAGATCATATAAACTAGATAATATTATATGGAGCCGTACCCATCTCGCCCGTGTACACAATTTGAAGAACATGTGACGAGTCAAGTCTCTGTCAGATATGCTTGGTCTGAGAATGCGTGAGGCGAACTGTCGCATATTTAGCTGTTAGTTTATACTTATATACATCAAATCTCAATTCATATAAATAAATATTATACGACTTTTCTCTCCGCGCATGCGTACATCAAGCATCTCCGCCAGGGACTAGTCGATTATATTATATGTGCTTCAAGTTATCAAATATCAGGACATGGGTTCATCCATACTATACATATTCTTAAAACCATACTATAATATCATATAAAAATGACAAAATAAACCAAAGTATAGGTACCTACTATGCATTTTTAATGCCTAGAGCAGCGTTTCCCAAAGTGTGTTCGGCGGAACCATAAGGTAGACAACAAGGGTTCCGCCAGATGTATGTGATTATTGAGAAAATTATGTTTATTTAATGTAAGTTATTTAAAAAAAAAATTTTTAGTTGAACATTTTTTTTTAAACTAAGTTTAATAATGAAAACTGAAAAGTCAGTATCGTTAAAATATTATCAAGACTTGAGAGTTTAGAGAATTGGTTTTCCTTTTTTTATTTAGAAAAATTGTAGTTGAGTTGGATTAGACATTATAGGGTTCCGCGAAACACTAACAATTTTTAAAGGTGCCGTGGTGGTAAAAGTTTGGGAGCCACTGGCCTAGAGGCTAGATCTCACGATCCCCGAAATTTTTCCTGAACATGGTGATTTGTGACTTGAGGAGGGGGACCTTAGTTTAATTTTAGAACCTCAGCTGGCAGGTGGCTAATTCTAAAATCATAAAAGTTAAGAAAACATTTTTATTTGTTTAATTATTAATTATTTACTATCTCTATTAATCGATTTTAATTAAATAGTATCTGAACTTTGAAAGTCTGTAATACTATTATAAATAACATAATTACGGTGCTAAGAATATTGTACGAATGACGACTGACGAGTGTGTACTGTGTATAGGTAGGTACCTAGTATTTAGTAATACAAACTAATAAATAATTAAAACAAAAATCGTAATTCGTATTTTATAAATTTGAAATTTAATAATAACCCAATGTTTTTATTAGCTGTTTACCTATTCTCTAAACGTTAGCAAACAAGCAAGTAAATATGCTCACCGTTTTTTGTTTCTTATATTCTTATGAGTTGTTAATTCTCAATTTAATTTAAAATGTCAATGAAAATTACTTCTAATATACATTTAATTTTAAATGTCTTCAAATTTTATTTTATTTGATCTATTGTCTATCCTATTTTAATGTTAATATTTTTAATATAGAAGTTTTACTATTTAACATAGATACCTGCTGTTTTGTTCATATTATTTTTTAATTTATAGCTACATATAATATGCTACAATTTGTAGCATATATGAACAATTACTATCAAAATATTAGAAAAAATTACACATATTTTGGTTTGTAATATTTCTTTAAAATATTTACATCTTTTCTAAGAATTTATGGATGAATTGGTAAGAGGAATAACAGGTATAGTATAAAAGGCCGATTTGTATTGTTACTTATTATAAACTAAAATCAATTTAATGCTCGAAGATTTTTCATAAGACTATCGGCATACAGCCGACAGTGTCTGTGTCACAGTGGAAAATATATTTGTACATACACAATTCAACCATATATGTACAGTTATAAATACACTACATAGAAGTTAAAAACATGAACATAAAAAAATAAAATTGATAACTGTACAAATAGAAATGCATAATGCATAATCAACGGACAATGATTATTATTGATTATATGTAGCCGAAGCCCGAAGGTCAGCGACTTAAGTTACCCAAGCGGCCAAGCATAATTTTACAATCTCGACAGTCAAAGACTATTATTTATTTGGTCATCTTTACCTTTTACGCTTATACCTTAAGAAAACCCATAATTGTTATAAAAATATGCAACAAAAAAAATTCATATTTTAAGTTGTGTGTAAGATGTACGTATGCATAGAGTACACAGAAAACATACACAAATCTATAACTTCCGAGCCTTAATCATGACACAGATATTTATACTAATTGCTAAGCTTCTAACCCACATGTTCGAATATTGTAATTGTAACGGCGACAAATTGATGAAAATATTGGTTTTTTAAAGTTGGGTACCTGCGTGTTTTTTTTTATCTACCTTGTTTTTTGACCATTAAATAAGAATAATATGTAATGCAATCTTCAATATTGAGAGTGTGATGGTGTCTGGTCGTATTTTTGATCGAGGATGTACTTTTAGCTATTGGTAAAAATTAGGGAATCCTCAGAATACTTTTCTTAATAATTGGGAAATCCAAAATCTAACAAAAAATAGTGGAAAACCGAAATATTTCGCAACTCCAGTTTTTGACACAATAGAATTTTCTCAACAATATAGATAATATTATACGTACATTATTTAATATTTTTAGATTTATATTGATGACAATATTTTGTGTGTTTAGTAAAAAAATTTGAAAATGTAATCAAGGTTGTTCAAATAAGTTCCTATAATAGCAATTCAATAACTTTAAAAATAAATAGGCTTTTTTAAGACTAGGTAAATTTAAGCTACGTTACTATATTATATTAACATATATTTATGCCATGAACCCATTCCATAATATATTCTAATACACCATTCATACGCTAGTATTGCCTTACATTTAACTCGCAAGTTAAAGACATGCAAGTTGTTTTGGAAAAAATTAATTTAAATTACAGAATAAAGAAATCTGAAATAGTAATAAAAATAAAAAATATAGTAAATCATAAGAATATTTTTCAGCTCGCTTAGAACCGTTATCATAAAATTCAAATTTAACACATTCTTATGCAATTATCTACTCAACGATTCGCGATTTTATGTAATTATTTTAATAATTCAAGTAAATTTTAATATTTTAAATAACTATAATTTTTCATACGTATATATAGTCGAGAATATAATAATAAAGATAATTACGCGTATGCAATTATTTGTATTTATTTTGTTTTAGAGTAGTTTTTGTATATGAAGCAAAGAGATAAGGGAAATGTGCTCTGTTGCACACCGTTGCTGTAAATAGTGTAGAATGTATAAGATTCTGTAACAACTGACATTCTACCTGCGGTTTTGTTGCATCGGGCCAATTATATATTACATTATATCGTATGAACTATGAATTAATTTTTACAAATGCAAATGATGACATAACAACTCAAAATACATTAAATGTGATACACTGGTACTGGTCTGCCTGGTTTCCAGATTAACAAATCAGAGAACGTTTAGTGAAAGTTTACCGGTTTTTTTAACCAAAGTAGGTATAATTATATATGTAATTATATCGGTCATAAACCTTTATAATAAATATTCATTTTTGATCCTTACAGGTTTTGATTTTAATTAATTCAAATTATCATCTAAAAATTGTTATACATATTGTATAATTAATAATCATGAAAGTGTAATATTAAGTAGGGTACTCAACTAACCTGCTACTGGGTAAGACGCATATAAGGTGGAAATCTTTAAACATGAAATCAATGACACAATTATTATGGGGAAATTCTATAAATTCAAAGTATGATTTGTTCTAAATACCTGTTAAGCAATACAAAAATAACTAATTTTAAAATCATTTGTTCCATTTCCATCTCTAGATAATCTTTTTTTGGATATTAATTATTATTAAGAATATCGTCTTAGCTAATCTTGATTAGCTAAGAATATCGTCTTAGCTAATCTTGATTAGCGAGTCGTCAAGTTGAATCTAGTGAGTTCCGTCAATCTTTCAACTAAACTTTTTTTATTTACAAAATAAAAAGAATACTTTGGTAGTTAGATACTATTTAAAAAAATACTTTGCTTATATAGTTTGTAAATTATTAATAATACAATATGTTTTAAATTGTAGGCACCTATGTATAATTCATAAAACATAAAGATAACATCTGCATAATGTAGGTAGGTCTAAAACAATACCTAATCACAATTTAAATCAATTTCCCATAAGTAAGATTTATACTTTACACCCAGTTTTCCTGAAAATGAAAAAAATCTTCTCGAAACTTGACCTGCAATCCATATGACATACATAGATATAATGTGTATAATAAACATATATAATTTTATATATGCATGGATTTATCAAGTTATTTATATATATAACTACTAACAGTACTAATTATAGTTACATGTATACATGTAACTGCAACCTATATTTCAAAAAGTGGAGAAGCATATAATATAAAAACAAGCACACTTAGTACATGTTATTATACACAAATTGATTCTTTAGAATTGAATATACTTTATACTTACGGAACTTTGCAACAGCACCTCCATTAGCTTTATTTGGGCCAACTATTGAGTTACTATCTGGCGATTGAGCTAAAGCAACAGCAGCTAACATCAATAATAATGTAAATTTGATGGTTACACATCTTCTCACTTCGGACAGGGGCATTTTATATTCGATTGACACCCGTATACAGATATTCATTTAATTTTATCCCACATTACTGTGAACAAACAAAATATGTATACATTATATATATATATAAATAAGAATAGGGCCTTTTCGTTCCTCATCCTCGAGAAAATAGTCGTTAATTTAGAAAAATCTAAGAAATCATTCTCTTCTGCCTCTCACCGGTCGATCATCATATATCTTCGATCACCCACGCATAAACCATACGACCATAGTTTATTAACATTTACCTAAACTAACTATTAAATGCATACAAATAATCTTACGCAGTTAAAGTTGTAATAAATATGTTTATACAATAAACATATAATATATTCAAGTTACTATAATCATTTATTTAATTTAATAAAGTAATTTTAGTAAATTAATTTTTCGTACCTACCTAAGTAAATATAATCTACGATAAATATTTGATGAATTATTGATGAATTGTTATATAAGAACATATTATTACCATTTATCTGTACCTATAGTTGGAAGAAAATAAATTATAAGGCCCCCTTTAAAGAACTCCCAGTTGGGTGATGGTGATCTGTAATGTGTAACTGAGGAGATAAACTAAAAATACTATAACCTTCACAAAATTAAACCGCCTACAGTGATATTACGGTATTAGAATATTACAATATAACAATAAATCGATTGTCCATTGTCAGTTTTTTTTTTATTTTCAATACCAATTATTAAAAAAAAAGTAATTTCTAATGAGTACAAACAACTAGCATTTACCAATTTATCATAACATAATAATCTTATACCTAGGAACCTTCTAGTATAATAATTATATTTTTTAAATCAAATTATTATATAATGGGTTAGACATTATGCAAATCTTGTATACATATATAAACAAACGAAACAAAAACATAGATACCTACTAATTTTGTGCTACTGGGTCTCTTAATATTCTAGGGCTTGATATTGTTCGTATACATATACCATTATACCAATACCTATATCAAAGAAAATGCATTCATTCTCATAAATCGTTTATATTAAGAAAATTATCTAATAGTGTAGTGTCCAATCTAAAATCTTTATTAGGTTTGTTTTTGTCCATGCCCGATGGTCGTGTAAAGTATATTATGACATATTCTGCTATTTGTTTACACTAAAGACTTAAGAACTACAATATGAAACATACAAAATGAATACGCAATATAGTAATTGTTCAGCATAATGCGTATAGAACAAAATTGATTAGGTATTTAGAACTTTAAACTAAAAAGTTATAAGATTCAAGTACCTATTCAACTAAATTATAGAACAGCCCTATAACTACAGTTACCTACATTTTCTATAAAGGGTAGGTAGGTCGTAGCCCGTAGGAGAACAATCCTTGCAGTACAATCCATCTATTAGACCCATTTCATACAGTCACGTCACACGTGTATCATACAGGTATATGCAGGGATATAGGGTTGATAGTATACGGTGTATCTACCTACCTATATTATACTTTGGCTGTGGAAAACAATATCACATATTATTAGGTACCTGTCTGCATGCATAATTGGCTCAAAATAAATTGAGTTTATTTGAAATGAGCCACTTTTTTTCAAAGTACAAAATATTATGTCTGGAAGCAGTGAGTTTCCAACTATTAGAATTTATTACTTTATTTTTTAGAAATACCTATTAGATAATTTTGTGATTAAACAATTAAGTAGAAATATTTTTGAGAGCTGTGAAAATTTGGCCAACACGCCACTTTTGACGCCCCCCCCCCCCCCCGGTCTAGACTCTATATATATTAGATATTTTATCGGCTATATACCTATCTATATTATATTGTAAGTTTCAACACATGAAATATTTTTTAAAAAACGTTTAAACTCAAAACCTCTTACTATAATATCGCTTTTACGTATAAAATAACGAAATAATATTTTAAGAGTAAAAAATATTTATTCAAATGATACCATCTACCTAAATTAATTATTTTCCCTACCTATCTATTAAACAATTATCAGTAAATATAAATATATTTCATTTACAAATAAATACAAACCGTTATTAGAAGTCAGAAGATATTTGAATACAAATTCTCTAATAATCCATACTTGTGAACACATTTTTTAGTAATGAAATTGTTATTTCTAGATATTTATTTATGCAATATTGTATGAAAGTATATTTATTATTTGACTATTAAAATTATCATTGATACTATAGCAGAGAATATTGGTATTATGAAATACATTTTGTCTAATATCCTGTACTGCTATATACACGAATAGAACTACCTAAATGGTTTGGGTAATAATTATGTTTTTTTTTCAAAACGGCCAAAGCTTTTCCTAGGTCCTAGGTATTATTTTTTTTTAGTATCTTATTTAATAAAATATATAGCTAATGAACAACCCTCGTGAAAAATGATAAAGTTAAATCAAAAAGCTTTTCAACACTAGTTTATTTCATAAAATAGTTTTGGAATAGTATACAATAACAATAAATAAAAATAACTTATTTAATTTTCACTTACCCTAATTTTGTTGGTCTTGGACTTTTTAACGAAAATGTTGTGAGAACCATATAATATGAATGACTTAATATTTCAGAAGAGCGTATATTTGACCAATAATCAACCACTAGTCGAATTGTTTGATCTTTTTCTGTAGCT
This sequence comes from Myzus persicae, assembly GCF_001856785.1. NCBI lineage: Eukaryota > Metazoa > Arthropoda > Insecta > Hemiptera > Aphididae > Myzus > Myzus persicae. Next base: position 205,856 of record NW_019101374.1, read on the forward strand.
CATAAGCTAAAACAAACACACTCCTAACACAGTATACAAAACAACTGGGATCAGTGAAAGGGAATAGTTACGAGTTACGACGAAATGTTGACAGTCACCGTAATAACGGCAAGTGGTTTGGTAAGCATCCTCTGCTGTAACGCGTGAACGGGAGGAGCCTGTGACTTAATAGCTTTCCATTACTTATGTTTATACTTCATATTCAATATAATTATAAACATTTCGCCTTCTAGTAAAGTCGCACATAAATAGCCTATTTTCGCCCAGATCACACGAATCCAAGAAGTCTAACAAACGTGACATTTAGGTAGGTTATCAATTATCTTTATAAACCAATATTAATTGAAATGCACTTTTAAGAAAATATATTTTTTTTTATACAAACTAGACATATATACCTCTATTACTCTTCACTCTTCAGTCTTAAGCTTTGAAAACGACAAGTGTTTAGATAACTTTTAAATACAATAAGTTACCTAGGGACTTGTTTTTTAAGCCCAAATGACAGTGGCGTAGCCAGGGGGATGCTGAGGGGGCTGCAGCCCCCCCCCCAAATGTTAATAAAATTCAAAAATTATTTTAATGGTCTATGGTATTCGATCAAAAACTAAACCACCGCTGTGTAAAAAATTGATCAGCCCCCCCATTGGCTACGCCACTGCCAAATGATGAATCAATAGTAAATAATTTTCAACTTCAATTTGTACCTAGGTACATACTGCAAAATATGGAAATTTGTTATATTTCCAATAAATTAAAGTGTTACGCAAAAAAATTGGAAGCACAGAATTCTTTTGTTTAGGAAATACTACAAATAATTATTACGTGTAAAACACTATTACTTTATTACTATAATATTATGAAGACTTAATACTTTAAAATTTAAGGGTGCCTAGTATACGGGGCTTCAGTTTGATACCCTTACAATATTATTTATTAGTTTAAAATTGAGATGATAAAATGTATATTACTTCACAAATTTTCTTTGAATTGATAAATTTATTTAGGATACTTTCCTCTTGTACTTTTTTAAACTTTGGGAATATCCTTTGTTTAATAACTAAACATATGGGAAAAGTGTATAAATGCTTTATACAAATTATGTACCAATCGACTATACCAGTTTACAGTTTTTTTAAATTCATTAATTTTATTTCCGTTTTCATGAATGTATTCAGCAGCGAAACAAACGTGGTCTTTAAGAAGCAGTTGCTTCTCTATTTTTTTAATACTTAGGGTTTGGTGGTTAGGCCCTTAATAATCATAAAATAGGTAAGAACAGTACTTGTGTTTATTACAAATTGTTGGTGGGTCAATTTTAGGTCTGTTTTGCCACTGAATGTTTTAATAGCCGGAGCCTACATCATAAAATGTAATTAAAAAATAATACACCAATATTTAATTACAAGACATGGTTAATCTCCTTGTATAAAACAAAAAAAACAGGACCACAGGACATGATGTACAATGATAAAGCAGGATTATATATTATAAAACAAACATTATACATAACAATATAACATGGTAAAATAAAAAATAAATTTTAAAATTTTATATATTTATATTTCAAACACAAAAAATTCAAATAATAACACAGACATGAAAAAAATTAACTGTACATGAATTTAATTTATAAAGGATTTAATGAAAATATGTAAGTTAAATTTAAAATGTATATCGCATATAATGCAAATATATGTGTATATAATACATACATTACTTGCTTTTTTTACTGGAACTTTTAGTAGACTTTTTTTTTGACTTATATTCGCTTGGTTTGGATGTTTTCTTCAAAGCAGCAAGACACAGCAATACTACACTCAAAACGGTCAAGCCTAATTTCCACGCCAATGGGTTTTCCCTGAGCACATCAAAGCACATGTGTACAAAATCATCACTGAAAATAAGTATTATATTTTATGCATTTAAAATGTTTAAATGTAGAGTGAATTATAATAAATATTGATAATGAACGTACAATGTTGATTTTGGTTGAGGCACTTGCCCTTTAGCTGTGAATTTATAATCTTCTTCAACAAATTTGAGGAATGATTCAATAGTATAATCAGTTGACGTGTAAGTATACATGACACCACGGCGCAATCTAATGATAAAATAAAAGATCAACCATCCCATTATTTGAATGAGTGAAATTTACTTAAACAAATAAAACTTTTTAACATACAAAATAAATGTAGGTGATTGGCTTATAGCAAATCGACGAGCAGTTATTGATCCCCCAATGTACCTGTTGACACGAGCAACATTAACACGATTTTTCAGTTTAGCACCAACTGTTTCCCAGCGAGCTTGTAATCGTTGACATTCTATACTATCTGATGAATAACTAAAAAACAAAATAAAAGTCAGACATGAAATTGGGTGAGTCAATAGGTAAGATATCAGGACCTTCATACAGTATTAGGGTAAAGAGTATTTTTAAGTACGCAAGCAGTCCCATACCAGTCAATGTATTAAAAAATCAAATGGTCTGACCTAATTTGGTTGGTTCACTTATCAGGGCCGGTGTGGGACACTGTCAAATAGGGTAGCATATTCTTGGTGTTATAGTATGTATTATGTTTGTGATTACAATATACTTTAATTAAACCTAATATCTAAGTAAGAAAGTTAGAAAACAAATTCTATAAAAAATCATTTTTCATTTACAAACAAAAGGTTTTAAATATGAATTATATTATATTATATTATGTAATAATCTTCTTTATTTGTATTTATATTAATTTTTAGAATTATGACAAAAAAACTACTAAATAAGTGGATTATTCTTTACTGGCTTTGAGAAAAAATTGAAATTAAAATTTCATATTATATATGATGTTGAACAGCACTAACAAACCCCTATCATCAGGAGCTAAGTACGAGAAAAACTTATATCACCTGGATTAAAAATAATTAAACAAAAAGATTGCATGTTCAATTTTTTTTAAAAATGCCAGCTATTATCTCCCAACAAAAATAATGTACAGTGGTACATTATATAAAATAATGTATGGGCTAGACTCTAGCCGCTAGAGCATATGAGGTAGGTAAGGGGTTACAAAACGAAAGGGTGAAAAATTTGGATTTTGCCTATGTATAAATATCATTTAGCACCGGCCCTACAACTAATCATACTTGCAATTTAATAAACCAATCCCCTGTTGTAGCTCCTGTTGATGCCTGAGTAAGATGTTCAAAACTATTATCATTAAGTTCTTTAACAATAGGATCTCTGTTGTTCAATAACATGTCTATCAAAAATTCATCATTAACAGCATCTGGAATATGAAAAAAAATTAATATAATTCTTAACTTTATAAGACATTAAATTAAAATTGTTTATAGCTACCTGGCTCAGGTATTAGTAATGGTACACCATGTCGAAACATAACCAACGTTGGTTCTTTAGTAGGATTATAAATGTGTACTAAATTGCTACCTTCCACTTTCACAACCCAAGCATTTAATGAATCAACAAGTTCTTCTCTAATTTGAGTGAGAGTTTCTTCATACTTTTTACACTTGTCACAGTCTTTTAAAGCTACAGTATAAATACATCAAAAAATCAATAATCACAACTAGAAAATCAATTAAAAGGTAGTAATTAAATACATACTAAATAAAGCAACTACTTGGTTTTCAGAACGGCATAAATCTAAGAGCTCGTTGTCAGTAACCACCTCTAATGTTTGACTCTTAATCAGATCAGTTAGTAAGCCACAGTAAATAAACATCAAAAATAAAATAAAATGTTCACGGAACATATTTATCGAGTTGAAATTAATCAGTACACAGAAAAAAATAATATGTTACTTAAGTACCAAAATAAAATGCTGAAACTAAATTGGAGATAAAATGTCAAATTTCGTATTTCAATTTACAAAGAAAAGCCCGCTACATTGCACATTATAAACGTTTTTATTCGTACTACAATGAAACTTTACACAATATTATGAAGGATGAAAAATAGACTACAGAAATAAAATTAATAATTTTCACTAAACAGTATACATTTTTATTTTTTCGAATATTGAATGACGAATGCTTTGAAAATTAGCTTGAAAAATATGTTTGAAATTATGAATTTTGATTGTGTTAATAGTATAAATGCTTCACGTAGACGTAGATACTACAATCAAGTATCTCGTTTGAGCACCAGTGTAGCCACGCTTAACTTTAAATATGCCACGATTTCATAGAGCGTTTAACTTTTAAACTATTTGGCTGAAAACTGACTCAAATACTCAATCAAAGCTCTACAGTCCACGATTTGTCTCCAACAAAACTCTACATTTCAACTTAACTACAAATACAATAGACACAACACTACCCAAATTTACTGCTTGATATTCAATTAAAAACTCAACTTTCGCCAAACTCTCTCAAATCTCAATCATTTCAAAACATTTGCTGACAAGTGACAACCCGAACAGACGTCTACATCGGACTAGGACACTGGAAGGACTGGAAGAAGAATACTAATTACTAAGTATACATATAAATAAATGTTTTAATTTAATTAAGAGTGTAATCGATAGTTGGAAATCGGTTGCGGGCCTAAGCTTCCCAAAAGTCTGCCAAGCGCCCAAGCCCCCTTCAAAGTCAAACAGTTATTGAGAAGGGGCATTGCTCTCTACAATTTAGGTTCATTTCAAAATAGCTCCCCCCAATATTTTCAACCTATCTGCCTCTCAAGTCTCAATGTGAAACTTCATTCTCAAATAGGTGATCTTTTTTAGTATTATCAATATATACTACTGTATAAGTATATGGATTGTAATATATTCAATAAATCGTTATAATATATTTAAAATAAAACTGTTCAACATTTTTTTATAACTGTTAGAATTTAATAGTTCAAATCTTGACTAAATTTATCAAAATGTATGCCGATAATTTTGACGAATCACGAAAAATTTCAAATTATATTGTTGTCAAAAATTCATAAAACTGTATTTACCAATAATTATACCTACACGGGCTACATGACTGAACGATGACATTTTGATTCATTTTATACTAAAAATTGCACAAACTTATTCACACCGTTCTACGGTCGTACGTTCAGGGCACGTCAGCATTAAATTAATGTAAGATTGACTTATAAGTTTATAATTCTTGGTCTTAGTCTTCTTTGGTGTAGGTCTTGGCTTTTTTTTTTCAGTTTTCAAAATAATAAAAAGGGGCAAAAGTCTTGATCAGCCCATTATATGCCACGTAGGTAACCAAAAAAAACTTTTATGTCATAGTACAATCATTCCCATCTTACTATCTTAGTATCTTACAAAGGTAATTTAATAATATGTAAAAGTACCTATTCTCATTGAAAAAAAATAGCTGAACGCCTGAAAAACTCGGTTCACTTATTTTGGAAAAATATAATACCTACGTGAGTCACGGAGGCATCATTTTAGAGAGGTCGAACAAACTAAATTACAATACTTACAATAAACAAGACAGCTTAAATGGTACTAAAAAATTAAAAACATAAAATAGATACCTACCTTTACTTTGTGTTATGGACGACGCTGTCGAAACTGCAACTTTCGCATTACGTCAATAGCGCCGCTATCGTTTATCCAAAAAAAAATTAATACGACCGACAAGATAGGTAGGTAGGTACCGAATATAACAAAAACGGTTACTACAGGTTTGTATCACTGGATCGTTGACGATGAAGACCTCGCGGACCGACCGCAGTCCGCCGCCCTTGATTTCTCGTGCCTGTGGATTTGGCGGGCCGACCGCAGTCCGCCGCCCCGGACTTCACTTTCCGGGTTGCCACTTCGCGTGCCCCCTCTTCTTTGAGAGTCAGGATCCCTTCCATCATCTTGTGAGAGATCCTAAACGTCTCCTTCGCATCATTGAGCAACTCACTCTCACTTGGTGCTTCGGCGATAGATCTTCGAGGCTGGGCCGCAAAGAGAATGGTCGACATGTCCATCGAGGCCAAGGAGGCCCTAAGAGCGAGCCTGCAAGATCCTTCCTCAGACCAATCCTGCAATGTTGGCACTCGACCGGTGTGGTTGACGGTTTCGGCGTCACTAGCAGTTACAGTGATGGCGGCACGCGCTGGTGGCCCATCCGGCGCAAGTAATGCTGGAAGCAACAGAGACCCGTCAGTGACCGTTCTCCTAAGCCACCTACCGATGCAATAGCTTATTAAATAAGTACTTACCGTCAGACGTTTTTTATACTACTGATAAATTTGAAAATAGTGTACAAAGTTCCTTGCTATCCCATGGGTTTACTCCAAAGTCCAAATTACACCTCTGCAGATTGATTATTTCCTATAGCCGCCGGGTCTGTTCTTATTCTGAATAGTGTAAAGCACCTCTACTCAATATGAAATTTCCTCAATGTTGTAAAAATAGTTATTTTTGGCCAACAGCCGATCCAACCATTGGGTTGCTTTAAAATCAGACAGAGGTAAATTCCCACTTTGCGCCGAATCAGGGCAATTTCTTCCGACTACTTTCGGTGTAGAGCAAACGTATGAAATGTGACGTGTGAATGTGCTTTAATCGCATTCGCATCGCATTAGTTAAAAGGTGTTATTACTTATAAAGTTATAAATTATAATAGTTAATATTATTATATAATTACAATTTCCAGTAATCTGCCATGTTCTAATTAAGTGAATATGGTAATTGGTAGGTATATAATATATGTAGATGCCTAATGCCAATTTTCCAGTAACACTATATAGACAACAGTGTATACAATATCTCCCTATAGAGTGGGACAATAATTATAACACTACCTACTGTCTATTTCGCACTATTATAAAATATATTTAATTATTATTATTTTATCAACCAGCAATTCAGTATTGACCACCACATTTGTTAATAGTGAATACACATTGGTAATTTGTAACGTTACCGCCTAGTGCCTACCACACACATCATGATGGCTATCAATCATTTCCAGATAATCAACGAAATTATAGAAATCATTCATATCCACCATATCGTATTTGTATGACATTGTTACGACCTACGAATTCCCGGATTCGTACACTGATCATAACAAATGGATACGACGAACAACATGCGTATAATTAATAAGAGTAACCTTATGCAAGTACCTACTAATCGAAGGATTTGAAGACGAACAATTAAAGCCACTTGCCGATGCAACTCGCGCGCTATAAATCGCAGCCATGGGCAGTCATTCTTCACCTTCGACTACTAAACCCGAAAGACGCTTGCGAAACACTGATCCCGTCGAAGAAAATACATCAGGAATCATTTATGAGAAAGCTCGGGTTAACAACAGAATCAGATGTGTACCACAGCCGTTGAGTCCTGAGCACCGCTCTCATCGACGTAGCTTATGTATTTTATAGTTTTAGCTTTCAAATTACAATTAACCATTATTATAGTAACCGTTCAAAAATCGTCTGAAATATTTATCGGAAATCTACAATCATCCGGATCTTTGACAGTCAGATTACAACAACGTAATATGCAGTAAATAATAAATTAAAATCCACAACGGAAAAAGTAAAAAAATTAGCAAGTAAGTAATCGCTGTACTATACCACTATACTGTATCAAGTGGAGTAGTCACTGCAGTAATGAATTAGTTAAATTGAAATGATAAATCATCACATTTTTTTCAGAAAACATTGCATTTATTATTATATTATTGTCATAATTCAATATCAACTTACCGTAGAAAGACATTATTGATATTAACTACTTAGTGTTTTATATCAAAAAACAATATTTTCTAGATCAGCTGTATTCTGTTATAATAAAACCAATCGATTACACTTCAATTAGGTTCACACATCTAGGTAATATTAAAATTACCAATCATAAAGGCAAATTATGTTTATGTATTACATAGTTTATTTATGTTAAGACAAACTTACTGGAATATATGCATATATATGCATACATACACACAAAATAATCATGCTGCGTTATAAATAATATTTAATATATTAATAATGTACCGTTTTTTTAAAACAAAAAAATACCAAAAACTATAAGATTTTACATTAAAAGTAAAAATGTTACATATTGTTACTAAAAAAAATCATACAGTTACAATTATTATCATTAGTGATTTTCCCCAAAATCTACAGTAAAAAAAAAAATATATAGTTTCAATTTAACGGAATGTAAATAATTGTTTGTACCATTTAAAAAAAAATATATAGAAGTAAATAAAACATAAAAAATTGCTAAAAGGCAGTTTTCTTATTTAAGTACATAAACTAACATTGTTGTTAATTTATTTCAATAAAAATGGTGCAGATCCGATACATTAATACTACATATTTATGTACATAATATGTCAATTATAAATATATGTATATACTTATAATGTGTTTATGTTCTTGAATGCAAGTTTCCCTTGACCCCCCATTATAAATCAAAATTTTCAATGAATTATGACAATTCTTAGAAAAAAATTACTTCCTAAGGTGCACTTTTATTATTATTTCATAATATTCAGACATCCCTCTATCCCGTAAATCTTAAACATTTATAATTATAATTAATTGTATTTACAGTCATATATTTCAATTATGAAATTACTAAGTTGAATAAAACAAATTAGAATATTACAGACTTAATTTATTTTGTTGTATAAAATCTAAGTATAAAAAAAATATATTTACGAGTTTTCATGTACGAATTAAAATAAATTAAATTGTTGTCCATTTAAAAATGGTGAAATATTTCATATGTAAATAAAATTGTATAACTGAAAGTTATAATTACATAATTAAGTCTGATAAATATGGAGTTTTTTTTATCAATTAATTTTGTTTCAAACAATATTTTCTCCAATGTTAACTTGTCACTAAAATTATAAACTTATGGTGGTCCATTTGGCTTAATTAAAACCATTTAACCAATTTAGTTGCCATTGGCTTCCGCAGCCACTGTCTGGACTTCATTTTTGAATTTTTTTACAGGGGGCTCATCGGGGGCAGGCAGACTAGATGAGTCCTCTGTTAAAGCTTCAGCAAGTGGTGTTTGAGCTGATTCTGATGTCGTTATAGAGTCATTGGTGATATCATCTTCAGACTTGTCACGAGAATCATCTTCAATTGTTAATTGGTGACCATTGGACGGCGGTAATGGCTCAGGATTGCTATCATCAGATGTTGGTTCATCCAACTGTAATCCAATATCAATATATCAAGTAAAAAAATATAACTGAGTACTGAAATAACAAAACAATAAAAACCTTTGTTTGATTAACATTGCCATTAGTATGAGCATCGGTATTTGTTTGTTCACTAATTGGCTTCTTAATTGGTTCTGGAACACTACTTAAAAGTTCAGGTTTGAATTCATTTGCCACATAATGTGTCCACAATGCTAATTCTACTGAATGTGGATTCCATGTATTTTCACTACCTACAAAATAATGGCAATATAAAAATTTAATAAAGGTATAGTTTAAGAAATATGAATTATTTAAATCTATAGGTAAGACTTCCTACTTACATTCACTATTAAGTCTTTCCACTGTGTTCTGAATATGGGCTACAAAGTTCAAATATTCTTTAGCAGTATAGTCAATTCCTTCAATAGCTGGTATTGCTTTTAGACATTCATCAGCCATAAAAGGAGCTTTATCTGGTGCAGCAGCTGCTAACAAAGCTAAAAAAAAAGTATTAAATATTAAAATCAAAATATAATTGCATTCAAAAAATAAAATATTTTTAAGTATTTATACCTGAGGCCATTGTGGTTCCAACGCCTTTCAAATTACTTAACGCTGTAAGTGCAAGTCCTAAATTGGGTAATTTTTTGAAAGCTTTCTTTGTCTCAGCCATAACAGCACGTGGTGTGTTCACTTTAATTAAGTAATTCAATTGAGGGAAAGTTTTTCCTCTCTGCAAAAAAAATTTATTTTAAGTAATAATTCATTCAATATGTGGCATGAAAAAATTCAAATTTACTGTTTGCTTCCATTTCATTATTTGGCAAATTTCTTCATGATTTAAATGTGCATCTTTTCCCCGGGACTTGATTTTTCCTGGTAATTCATTCTGATACCTACAAAAGAACAATATAAAAAAAAGTTAAACAGAGAATATTGATGACAAACTATTGCATAAACAAAATAACTGTTTAAATTTTTATTAACTAATTTATATGAAATAAGTGGCTAAATGAGCTAAGTGATGATTATTTTGTATGTACAACATTATCTTTTAGTATTACCCATAGTTCAATATTTATCCCTTGATGTGTGAAGATTATAATATACGATTGATTGTTATCTAATGTTTGTTCTTTAACATAAATTACAATTTAAAAGCAAAACAAAATTACACACTTCACATTGGAATGTCTATTGTAGTATTGTCTATACACGTGTATAAATAATATTTAATTTTGTTTTTATTCTACGTAATATTACATTAATTGTCTGGTCTCTGGTATAACATAATACTTATTACTACCAACATTAACTCAATCAATAATTTAGAAAAACAATTATTACCAATATTATTCTAATGTAATAATATTTTATGCATAATTTTGAGAGAACCATAATTGTATTAACCACAATTCATTCGTCAGTTGTTATTGAAATTGAATGTTTCTTATCTCGGAAACCATGAATGGATTTGGTTAATTGACTATATTGACATCAGTACAAATACATTTGACTTCTTATCACTGTCCATTGATAATAATATTATGTAATTAATTTACCAACAGAATTTAAAAAACCGAAACGTGTATTCCATATTTTACGGATCAAATAAAAAATCGGGAACGCGAGAAACATAAATAATCACGTCGGGGCTTGTTGGATCGGTTAAAATTAGCTGCAGTTGTCTACATCGCACGGTATCGCTGTTCAGTTGAAGTTTGAACAACGGATCATCATCAAGTTGTATTTATTTTTACAAATGTCGCCGTTCGGTGTCGTAACCGTTCGCCCCGAGTGGATCGAGTAATCAATGTAATAACAACTGTTTGTGATTACAAACATCGATTCGAACGGAAATCACACGCGTTATATTATTATTATTATTATTATTATTATAATACCGTCAAGGTAGCATATTATTATAAGCGGCGTGCGTCAACGGAAACATGTTGTCGACACACGGCGAACGCCCTGTACACAGTCATTATCATATCTCTGAGGTTTTTTTTCCATTCGAATATTATACACCGGGCCGTGTCACAAAACACGACCCGGACCGGCGACGAGACAACCGTCCGCGGGGGATGATGAATGGCATCGATTGTGTCGTACACCTCGTGTACCACAAAAATGTTTACGGAGATCGTTATTTGCCCATCGCCGTACAATAATCGAATCGTCCGACGTTTACACATCTGCATTGCATTACATTACATTATTATTATTATTATTATTACTATTATTGCTGTGGTGTTTTTACGTTTCGTACACGTTCGGTGCGTCGTACGAAGTACGCACATAACGCGCGACGGTGCGCGTTTTCTCCACAAAGAAATCGTTAACGTCATCACGGCCTCGATTGGGTACGCCGTACGCGGCGGCGGCGGCGGCGGGGCGACCGACCGACCGACCGACCGCCTTGCCAACCTAACCGACCACCGCCGCCGCCGAGCGTTATACAGAGCGCGTCGAATGCGCGCGTTGCGAAACGACTGCCGACTGCCGAGACCGCGAGTCAAAAATCAAAATAATGTTGTACCGTACGCACGCGCGTGAAAAACCACATTACAAAATAATAAATGTTGAATTTTACAGTTATAAATAATGTATAATACCTACGTCTAATACACGAAACATGAAATCGAAACACATCGAATTGTAACCCTAACGTATCCTATTTTTTTTGTGGGGGAAGGGGGTGAAAGGGGGGCACTCACCAGTTGTCCAGCTTGATGAGGTCTTCGGGCTTTTTCGTCTTGGCCTCGGCTTTGATGCGCAACGCTTGCGGATACAGCGAGAGTACGTGCTCGAACTGATTGGCAGTGCCCTCGACGAAAAACGTAGCAGTGTCCATGTTGGGTAGTATATCGTCTGCGAAACGGTTACGTCGACAAAACTTATTCGTACGACGACTGAGACTTCGTCTGTTGCTGATGTGTGTAACGACCGCGGCCGTTTGAAATCTGTAGGCGACTGTTCCTCCTGGTCTGTCTGTTTTTTTTCTCCTCTGTTGCGGACTTGCGCGCCAAGTTCACATAATATTTTGTTCGTCGTTGATTACCGCAGTACGGTGGCAGATCTCGTGGCGGAAAAACAAGTACTATTGGTCACCGTCTAGTAAAACGCCGTGTGGCCCCGTCTGAATGTGTACTGACGGACACGAGTCGAGTAGCAGTCGACTAGTGGCGGGGAATTCAAGAGACGGAACGAAAAAAATACACACGCTCGTGCGAGAATACAATATAATAAAATATTATATTATATTATATTATATTATATTTTATAGCAAATGAAATATTAAAATTATTTTACGATTTTCGTATTTCGTAACGATAAATTAATATTATCATAACATGTATACTATTATTATAAAAGAACGTTTATTATCGCGCCCGCGTGTGTGTGAGGTGTATGCTGTGTATCTGTGCTGCGCCGCGGTATAAGCGGCTCGATACGACGGGAACACTGGTGGGCAAACGACGGCGGCGGCGGCAACCGACACGAACGCGCGGCCGAGTCGGGGCCCCAAAATCCGGTGGTGGTGCGGCGACGGCGGTGACGGTGGTGCGGTGGTTGGCGGTGCGGTCGCGGCAGCGACGACGGTGTGCTGTTGGAACGCGATCGACGGCGGCGAGGTGAAGGGGACGGAACACACACTCACACGCACACACACACCGTATCAAATGACCTCCGCCGCCGCCGTGTTTGGTGGGAGTGACGGTTATCGGCGGCGTCGGTGGGTAGACAACGCTCGCGGGGTCCTTTGTGCGCCGCAATATAGGGGAAAGACGACGCCACCACGCTCGTCGGCTGTCGCTCGCTACCGCCGCCGGTTGGTCGGCTATTGCCTATTGCACGGCCGCCGATAGCTCGGTTCGGGTTTTGTGTTTCTCTGGTACGACGACTGAAATAATAATATTATATTATATTATATTATTGTCTGATATCGTAATCATAACAACAGCAACAGTGTAGAATACTGCGTGCACGATTAATATATTGTTTCCGTGAATCACAGTCGCAACCACTGAACCACCCAAACCTCCCCCGCCCACACCTCCCCAAACCCGGCCGTCCAGAGTCTTTGGAGTATCTCTCGCCGTTCTGGTTTCTGGCGGATAGCCTAATAAAAAAGTACCTGCGTTCAGGGGCCGCCTGACCGATCCGGGATCCATTTTACGGATAAACGATAAATGATGTGCATTGAGCCCCGGTGTTCGTTCTTCTGATAGATCGCGAAATTATTCCCTCCATTACCTAACCGAAAGTGGTTCCCAAATCCGGCCGGGAAAATTTTTTTTTGATTTTTTAATGATCTACCTGCTTGAGTTACTTTTTATTTATTTTTTAATTAGATATCAGTTTTTCCCACTAACCAACAATAATTGTTGTATATTATGTGCATCCTTTATTTATTTTTTTTAGTAATTAAATATACGAACGTATTATGAAACGAAATACCCGTCCATAGATTGATTTATGTATAGATAAATTGAACAAGTGTCAACTTGTAAGATGAAACACGAAAAATATTTCATAATTTCATGTCAAATTGTCAACAATGCATTACTTATATAATGTACGCAATGCGCTTGATGAGAATTACATAAGTGATGGCTCTATACATCGCAAATGTGTTATACCATTAATAAATCAATAATTTTAATCAATTTCATTTAGTTGTCTAATCTAATAATCTAAACATTCTAAGCAACAATTTAGCTGACAATTGTAATTAAATAAGATTAATTCCAAAAATCTTTTAGTAAATGTAGAATAACTACATGTAAAATATGGCAATATGTAAGTTGGTATATTATTCCAGGCGTATAAAATAAAATTGGGTGCATTGCAACATTTACAACATTAAAACTAATGTAAGTAAAAGACGTACAAATCTAATTATGAATTTCATCAATATAGAAGTGCTTTGTATTTTAAGTAATTTTTATTGTCCTATAAGAATAATTAATTTTAACATTTTACAGACATACTGATGAAGCGTATTGTTATACGTAACAACTTATATCAATGCAGTATAACATTTTGAAAATTCGGGACCTACCTGAGACTAGCCAAGTGCTAGATAGAAGTTAATATTAAATTCATAGCTGTCTGCCGTGTATTAATTGGGTGATAATAGTCATACAGAACAACTGAATAAACGTATTATAAATTATAATTCATAATGTAATTAGAGTGTTGTATAAATATATTGTGAATCTATAAATAATATTCAAATTTGAAATGTTGCTGGTAATATGGTTTTAAGAATGTTGAAAAACGAATAATTTCGTCATTTTGTGTTGTTTAATATAACAACTAGATTATAATAAATTATAGATTATTTCATAAACAAAAATTAAAATATATTATGAATATTTACTATTTAGACAATTATAGGTAAGTTAAATACGCTTGGTATGTCACCACTATATATGCTCAAAGGATTAAATATTATGTAGTACACATTATAAGGTCGTACACCCGTACAACAGACTATTTTAACCTAACCTAACCTAACCATACTATTAACGTATTTAATCATACCACACCATAATAATGTATTAATATATATGATAATACGAAGGTAATAGAAGTATGATTCTTTTCATGTATAAAATATGTTAAGTGATATAATACTATAATGGGATATTTTAGTAATATTATAGTATAACATTTGTGTTTGAAAATAAGTTTATAGATGAAGATTTTTTTTGTAAAATAATAATGTTTAAAATACAGTTTTCTGACTAAATTCTTATCGTGATCAATAGTATTTGTTTAAAATGACTTATTGTTTATATTATCTTCTTGACAAAATAATAGATATATATATATATAAATATAATGACCGTGAATACATTATAATGTATTATGGTATACCAGAAGGGCAAGGGTCTATTTCCGTAATGGGTGCATACATGATACATGTGTGCTCATTAGACAAGGGGGATATTTTCAGGAACTAGTTCGGCTTAACCAGGGTCTCCCAAACTGTACAAACGATACATTTTTAAAAACATTTTATTAAAAAGTATTAATTTGTTCTAGTAATATAATAGAAACCCTACTTATTCGTAATTCGTATTGAAATATTATAATATGTCAGTGTCATATTTTATCCATGACAAACCTGTTGGTGGTTGGCATTTAAATATAGGTACTTATCTAATAAAATAGGAAAGTGATAATTGAACACAAACGTAATGTAAGAGTATAACAATAATAGTGGGATCAATAATTTTCATAATTAATTAATAACTTGTGTAAAAACAACATTTATTTTATAGTAAATTTCTAATTGACAAACGCCTTTTGTACACACGAGACATTAATTCCAAATTTTAAAATTCCAATAATTGTTTAGGTATGGCAAAATTCATAAATATTATGAAGTATTTAATTTGTAGTTTGTACGAAAATTGTATACAAGTTATAATAACGTAATTTACTTTTAATTTAATACAGTGTAGGTAATTAGAAATTGCAAGCCACCGTGTTTTTCTTTTTTCTTTTATAACTCACGCCGAAAAATAGGAAAACATGGTGGCTCCGTCCTGTATATTTTAGACGGTTAAAGTATAGAGATTAGAGAAGATATTGTCTTAAATCAGCGATGGCCAACTGGCGACTTGCCAGAACTTTTTGTCCGGCTTGCTGCCTTATTTAAAACTTCCTAATAACAAAATATTATGTCACATTTTATCTAAAACAAAAATCGAGATTAAATTTGTGTGCATATTATATAACACCACACAATGCAACTTTTTGTTTAATCAATTAATTAATATATTTTATTTAATAAAAAAAAAGATTGTAGATACCAATTTATAGGAAATAGGTATGTATTATTATTATATACAGTGTAATAGAATTATACACATTATCATGCTGTGGATTGTATTATATTATTAGGCATTAAATCATCGTTTATAGATCTAATGGACTTTGTAGTATGCACGGCGTCATGCTTGATATCCACTGATGCACTATATATATATATATATATATATATATAATATAGATGAATATCTAAAAAACAAACTCTTCTGTGGTTTTTAATTTTTTATGTTTTGTCATTAAAAACTTATTATGAGCAACCTTTATGTATTCCTTTACATAATATCTCATTAGTCGTAACGATTTTTTCAAATTTGTGGTTATTAATTAACAATTATTATTCAGAATTTAGATTGTATTTTTCAACTTGATTAATAATGATTAAATGTATTGACTTAAATATGTTTATAGATTCTTAACGGATTTATAATTGGTATAGATAATTAATATATAGATACCAATTTAGTAATTCTATAGGTATTGCTGTATTAAATTATATTAATATTCATTAGATATTTTAATTATTTTACATTTATTTTAATATTATAACCTTTATGTCGTATATGGACTTTAATAGGTAGGTATACTTGCGAGCAGATATACACATCTATATATAGGTATACTATTATATGTGGTAATTATATAACTAAATATATGAGTACTTATAGTAACAATGCTTTACACTAAGTCACATAATTGAGTTTTTTTTCCTTTACCAACTTAATTATTTTCTAACTGCTTTGTAAGTGACTGAAATTTTATGTATATGTATATAAATACTATACACCTAATGTCTCTATATTTATGAATTGTTAAAATGATCATTTTCGCATACTATTTTATACATTAAAGTGCAATATAATATACGCGTGTATATATATTGTATACACAATATACATCCAGACATGGAGCCTGATTTCTGGGGGGGCTAAGTCTAAAGGGATTTAAGCCCCCTTGGGCATGTACCTATATAATAAAAAATACTAATAATATGTCTTAATAGTCATACATTTAAAATATAAGTGTAATTGTTACCATTATATGAAATACAATTTATTACGATTTAAAAAATATATATTATCTAATACGTCTAATATATTACACATAATATATGTACTCAAATTATATAGGTTATTGTTTATCAGAAGAAACAAAATGCAGCTCTCCATTTCAGATTTCTTGATCCGTGCCACTGTGCCAGTATTTAGCCATTAAATATTAGACTAATATTATATACTATTACTATATATTTATATACCCACAATCTATATCGTAGATATATAGAATAAAATAATTAATATTTATTTTGTAAAAATATATTATCATTTAGTTTATTTTCAATAGTTTAGAAATTAGAATACATCTTATTTTATTATATATTAGATATAACGATTTATCATAATTATTATTAAATAAAATAAATAATCATATAATGTATAGTTTGAACGCATGTGGTAATATTTAACTAAATGTCTAAATCTACTATTTACGTCTATACAGTGCATGCAATTATGATGAATACGATCCTACACAGGATATAAATACATAATTAAATAATATATTATTTTTATATATGATATGGATAGTGGTGAATTTACGAGAGGGAGGGGATCCATGGGGTGGATCGTTAGATAAAACCATATTAATTTTTTTTTTTTTGAAAAATGATTTTTACTGAAAAATAGGTACATTTACTGAAAAATGGATTTTTAAACATTAATATCAACCAGTATTAATTTGAAATTTCAAAAAAAAAAATTCACAAATAGGTACATATAATTACAATATTTTTATAGAACAAATATCCGCATTGGTAAATGGTATATAATATCATGAAATCCGGTATAGTTTTTAATGAAAATAACAACGAGTTCATCACTAAATTTCTATTTTCTCCTTTAATAAGCCACATTATTTTTGTTTTACTGTTTTGGATTCTGAGTGGATTAAGAATGTAATGATTTTACAATGATCGGTTTTTTCTAATTTTTAATTTTATTTTTGAGTTTGTCATCAGTCATCATCTTTTGGAGCAGTGAAATGTTTCGGCTCCAACTTTGAGTGTGGTTTCTGGTGCAAAATATAGAATCTAGTTGATACTTTGAGAGGATAACAAGTTAAAACATTCAAGTGCTTTTCAAAATTACTGGGAAAAACAAAAAAAAATTAAGAAAAAACATTCATTTTACGCAAAACCAGTTTTCGATAACAATTTCTGTAGAGTTTAAAGACATTAAATTTTCTACTAATTTTTTGCTAGACATAACATAATTTTCATTTTATTTTGGATATTTTTGTGCTGTTTGCAGCCTTATATGTGTATGTTTAATGTTCAACTTTTTTTTCGATTTAAGTACGATTAAATTGATATTTTTAGGTATAAAAGTTTGAAAATCAATACAAGGTTCTTCGTATACGTTAAACTGTTCCATACTAAATTTCTAGAAAAAAATTGATATTATATATGTCAGAAGTTTAAATTTTGACAAAATTGAATATCGCGCACGAAATATCCATGCGTAAATAAAACCTCATCAATAACGATTATCTTATTTTGTTGCAATTCAAAAACGAATGAGTGTAAATACTTGAAATTTTCACCAAGCATTTTCAATGTATAGTAAAATTTTCAAAATATGTCTAGTGTTTACTTTTGATGTGCTATTTATAGACATTTGATATTTTCAATTTTTTCAATTTTTTTTCGGTACAAATCGATGTAACGACTTTAGTTATTGTGTTGCAATTTAAAAATATTTTTCTTATGAGGATTTGAAACTTATTATTAACATTATTATTAGTGTTAGTATTTTATTATATTTTAAGTACATAATGACATTTTAAAAACATTTAGATTAATTGTATGCTATTGCCTATTTATACTAGTACCACGACTCACGAGGCACGAACCTTATATATTTAATATTGACATCATAATATATACGGTAAGTTGGTATTGGTTTAAAAAGTAATTACAATTATATATTCAATATACATATTACATATACTATTATAAGTTTGTAATAATTAAATATTAATTATAAAATGCAGTGTTTTCGCTGAGAATTAATTTAACCTGTCGTATTACTAATACATACTTAGTACCTATAGTGTTAGTATACCTAATGGCTAATATAGGCTGAAGACTGTCTTCGCTCAGAACAGTTTTTGGTAAGCAATGATTTATCATTGAATTCAAATCAGATATTTACATTACAGTGACGATATACATTTGACTAATTTATAGTCTAATAAAAATCTCAGATTCCAATTGATCCAAATGTCCAATTAAACGCGACCACGATGGGTAAAGTCATTGTTAAGTGCATCAACTATCATTATTTTTATTGCTATTGTATTATGTGTATATTGATAGAATAAAATATTAAAGTTCGGACCACAGATATACTCATGTAGGCACGTGGGCGGAATCCAAGGAAATATACACTATATGAATAATAGTTATAGATTAAGTATTTAACATCCCTTAAAAAAATTGTACCGCATACTGTTTCTATACATTACCTAGTTAATGTCTTAATAAATAACGTGTGGAGTTTAGTGTGGCGAAATTATAAGCAATTTTTGGAAAACTTGATCACATTTATGTATAGTTAATATTTACACATTTTTAAATAAATTTGTATAGCTATAGCCGTATAGCGCAATTCCATATTTACTTCACCGTCTTACTGCATGACTAAAATACGATACCCGAGTTACAAGACAGTATAATAGACAGCATAAGACAGATTGCATTTAACCCACAGTTACCGCACTATATATTGTATTATACATTATACCTTAATAAATATGATGGTGTTATATGTATACATCACATCACATATCATATTCATATATATATATACTGTTCGAAAAACGACACGCGTTCAACACGTGTCTGAGGTTGTGTACCTGGATAATATGTAAAATATATGCTATACACTATGCATGTGTATACCGGCAATACTCAATTACGTAGGTTGAACGAAAAATATATATCATATTCTACACGATGGAAGTTGTTAACGTACAATATATATACGTGACTCATTCATGGTTTCTCCCTTCTACCGACATCACACGTCTATTGGGATATACCTACATGTAATGTTTAAACACAATAATATTATTATCTTGATAGTAATATTTACATGTGTGTATTTTTTTTTTTTTCCTTTTCAATTATTTGGATTATCGTCGTCTCGGCAGCAGTGGCGGAGTGTGCGACGGTGACGACGGTTAAGGAGAGTGGAGGAGAAGAGGGTGCCAGACGCCGCCGCCGGGAGAGACAGACAGACTCCTGTCTCCCCCCCTACCCCTCCCACCTCCCTCCTGACCATCACATACCCGACCGTGAATTTTATATAGGTCACCGACCTTGACCGATCACTTCATTATTACACACACAAACACACGTACATATATACGCACACAAAGAGACGGCAAAACGTAAACAAAACGGCGATTTATATATATTATATTGCGCGTATAGACAGAGGAAACGTGTAGTGGCGGTAGGAGGAGTGTGTATAGTAGTCGGTATGTGCAATATATACGGATGATACCACGTGCCGCCAAAAATATATAGGTATATTGAATATTATCCGATAACATATATGTATAATGTTTATATATTATAGGTACACATTTCAAATATTATTGTTTAGGTATATCATACGCATTATACAGTATACGTAAAACCATGGAATACCTACCTACTCGAATGCGTATGTAAAGTGAACTTATTTACCGCGGTGCATAGTATACAGCTATACTATACCTACTATTGTTCATTGCGTATACATAAATATTAAATATCGTTTTTACTCACTGACCAGTGCTATGACTTATTAGCTAAAGACTTTTCGACTCCATTTCTGCATTCGTAAATACATCACCGTAACACCGTGGGTTGTGACTTGTGGGTATACCTATTGAAATTTGAAATTCATATTTATAATATAATTTTATAACCTATGGTAGACGGAAGTTCCCTAAGATTTAATAATAAAAATATGATATAAATATCCTTGTTGTACATCATGTAGATTGCTGGTAGTTTTGTTCGGTATAGAATTCTAGAAAATTACAGAAAAGTTACGAAGTTTACGTCTTAAACAGTTAATAATATAACTATATACCATACTACCGTACGATTTGTGTCTAATTTCAATCTATACAAAGGTAGTGATGAGGAACTATCGATTTAACGTATATGTCTATAGGTATAATTATTATTATTATTATTATTATTCATCGTTAAACTCTAAATAAAAATTTATTGTTTATGGTATTACTACTGTTTCTATCCATACCTATTACCAAGTGTCAATTCATAGTGATTTGAAAATACATCTCATTAAAATATAAAATATTAGGTATGTCTGTCTGTCATAATAAAAATATAATTAATGTTATACCAATCTATATTCAGTGGCGTAGCGAATTTAAGCAATGTAGTAAGACTGTCGGAGTAGGTTAGGTGTCACTGAACTAACCTACCGTATAATATTTTTACGATATTTACTGTACAATTAAATTATTACTACCGTCTGCTATACTCATGCATGTTTGTATGTTTGAATAAAAAAATAAAAAATATTGCCATAGAATTTTGGGTAACTTCTTGTAAGTTGTAACTTAGAAAAACAATTTTGCCTTTGTATTTTAAATATTGTTACATTAACAACTTATGTGGGATCTTCTATTCGATTTTAAAGCTTTTGACCGAGTCTAAAATGTACTGTCAACATTAAAAATAAAATATAAAAATTTAAGGTATTTACGATTAATCGTTTTTGAATTACAACTAAATAAGAACATAGATTTTGTAAACATTTCTGTACTCCCCTAATTTTTCTTTTTAATTATTCCCAAATCCCAATAATTAAGAAAATTATCGTGCATTTTTACTTTTGACACTTTCTGATTCACTTTCCTAACAGAAAAAATATTGAATTTTAAAATCAAATATTTTTACTGCTCCAAAAGCGGTGACAAACTATAAAAAAACATGTAGCTCATCATCTAATCGCTCCACTCAGAATCTAAAATATATTATGTAACACAGTTATTATTATTGTTTTTAAAGTATTATAATTTGAATAACAAAACAAAAATATATTCTTGGGATTTCAAATATATAATTTTTTTGAGTGAGCCACTGGACTACTGGAGCTATATAAATGTATTATTGTATTCATATGTAATTTTAAATACATACATAGTTTTAGTCTTTCAAAATAATTTTACCATTAATAGAGATAGCATCGAAATAATTTTGATACATTTTAAGATTTTATTATTTTAACAAATCTAAAAACTCATATAGCTTCCTTGTTTTTGTTTAACCTAAATGCTATTTAAAGCTTTAAAAGTTAAAAGTGTACCTAGCATACCCACTGGGTACTATGCACTATCTACACGACTACAAAAAAAAGGGTTTTAATGTTTTATGTTTCCTTTTTACTCGAAGAAATTATAAGAATTGATGGTATGAATACATACAAAATTATAATTATAATATTGAATTATGGTTAATCTACGAAATTAGTGTTGTACACAAATACGCACTTTTTTTAGTTATTGACTTTTAATTTTTTTTTAAATATTATATAGGTACTAGTTAGTTTAAAGTATAGTGTTATTGACGTATAAACCTACAAACTACATGTATTTTTATTGAAAACAATGAAATATTCAAATAATATTAAGTTTTATAAGCGTCATGGTATAAAATATGGTTAACCTTAGCGTATATAATATATATTATATAAATTAAAATACATAGTACAGGTACATGAAAGGTGGTCACACTTGTCTGAACTGACCTCGCTACGGATCGGCACTGCCGAGTGCTGACACAAAACAACGACTATCCTTGTCAGTTGTCGGTCTCACATGTGTATGCTAAAAAAGTAGGTATCTATCAAATTTTGCAAAACGTACAATATTTATTGACACTCTAAAATCGTAATTATTAATTCAAGCATTATACCTAATGTATTATAATTATAACTATTAAATAACCTGTAATAAATAAGACAAGACGTGGGTTCGTTGGAATGTTGGATACCTCTACCTATTGATAATAGGTCATAAGTAGTTTTAGACATAAACTATGAATCACGATTAGAATTTTGTCAAAAAGCTGTATTTTAAACACTCAGGGGCTCATTTGGAGTCAATTCATCGTAGAGATAATATCTAATATCTTTAATTCAATTGCACGTTGTATATTGAAGCTTTGGAGCAGCAGTCAGTAGTAAAATAATAAAATTGGTGGTGTAGCAATTGCTACCCCTCTTTACCCCGTCATGCCACATAGGCTATTATATTTATTTATTTGAATGGTCCAGTCTAAGCACTGCGCCACATCATACAATTTCAAATCGTTGATTTTTTATAATTTTTCCGATTACATGGAAAAATGTACTCAACATTGGCTTTATTGATTTCGATTACAATAAACTACAGTCGGAATGTTTAAATATGTAGTAGGTAGTTACATAAACACTGTAATATAATACAATCGTTACATAAATTGGTAAAAAAAAGTAAATATGTCGTAGGCATAAATGATCCCTTATTGTGCGTAACGTCCTGTATAACCACACCTCAATACCCAGTAAAAACGAACCAGACTAATAATTTATAATTCTACATTATTTGATATAATTTGTAAGGTTCAAATCAATAATGGATAAGAGTTAGTAGTAGGTATTTTTATCGCCAAGATTATCAAGTATAGTGGTGTAAAAAGAATACAAAATGGAAAATGTAGTAAAATATAGAAAAGTTTTCGGAAATAATAATAAGTATTATGCTACAAACTAAACGTATTCTAGTACGTTCTGATTTCATATTTATTTTTGTATGATGTGATTCATTCGTTGAGCTTGATTTATAATTTATAACGATTACCTAACGAACTTTGCATATGGTTTGAAAACATAATATGTTATACTCATTACAGTATTAAAGTATAATTTAATCAATATTATTCTAAAGTTTCGAGTCTGCTGCGTTTAGGTTGGATACATTCGAGCATTTTACATGTGCGTAGCCGTACGTTACACGATTGTACAACGCAAAAAGCGAATACGTAAGGGAAACGGTTTTCAAACGAAATGTCATCGATGTCGGGGGTATAATGATAATAATCACGATGATAATAATATAAAATATAATATCAAAACGCTGTCGGTGCATTCATGGCGGCGAACGGTGGGAGCGATACGTATTATTTTATTTTATATAATAGGTACAGCTCCTAAAAGAGAACTCGACGGGCGACGGCGGCGGCGGCGTCGTCGATAACAGCAGCTGGCTCGGCCACCGGGCCTAGCTTTCCCCACCGCGCACGCGCATCGGTTGCCAACTGGTTGTCTGTTCGCTGTTCACATTGTATTCGGCTTACTCACCACTATGGCAAGCCAGTGGTTACCAAAACGCGCGCGGGCACGACAACTGGGTTGCGGCAAACCGGCCCCGTGCGCGTCCATTGTGTTGTGTTTCGAGAACAAAATATTTCGAGCCGAGTCGCGTACCCACAGCATTGCTGCGACGGCTCACATTTATATTATATTGGTAGTTGCCAGTTGGTACAACGTCGTTATTATTCGTTCGCCACGGTTTTCGTTACGAGCACAAGCAGAGGGCGCACCGGTAGTGCGGGTCGATGCGACTACATTCTACGTAGCGATGGGGTCGTTTTGATAAAAAAAACCTACCGCAAGGGCATCCCAAAATATCAACCGTTGGAAACTGGAAAGCGTGACACTCGAGTACACGGCACGGATATAATAATATTCTCAATTCTCGTGAAACTATAGAGTTTACGAGATATTACGATTGTTCTTGTTATGAAATTGCACGGAAACTCATTAGTCTGGCGTCATAGTGAAATAAAAAGTTTAATATTTGTATTAATAGTCTACTGTTCTGCGCTGTTGTGCAGGTATTAATATGTAGGTAGATTCGTTAATTTTCAACACAATCCAAACGCTAACTATATTTTTTATCGCAGTAATCAAGTGTCCAAGTCAAATTGTATTAAATATTAAATAATTTACATTTATTTTATATTCTACCTATTAATCTTGCTATTCAATATTATATCGTACCAAATAGTTTTGACACCCAAAAATAAATAAGATTACATATTTAAATGAATAGATAAGAATAGAAGCGTTTATTTCATGAATGACAGTACAGCAGAAAACATAATTGAGATTCACAAATCACGAAGTACCTACCTATGCATTGTATTATGATGTATCATAATAACATGTGCTGGTAATTGGTAAAAGAAAAAGACAAACAAGTTAAATGTCCCTTAAACAAATTAAATTATTTATTATTAACCTACCTAAATATTAGGTATATTATTGAATTTTTTCAGGGTGTCAGAATATTAGTTATTTATTATATTTATGAAATCATTTCAATATGTAGTGGTAGTCCGTCCATACGATCATACGTAATTAATAATTTCTCATTAGATAAATTATATTTTCAATAAAATATGCATTATGTATGTCATCTCTAATCACTACTCACTGTTATTCTAAAAATACATTTATTAAAACAATACACGTAAATTGTTAATTTATAATAAAGCGAAGCTGTCTAAGATTTTTATATTGCTAATTGCTATACATATTGTAGTGCAGTTATTTTTGTGAAATCAAATAATAAGCAAACAGTATCTACCTATACAATTTAATTATATTAATTATTATTAATACGTAACATTATATAGTTGATTAATCAAGTTAAAAAAAATCTAATACCATTGGAGTATTGGAGAATTAGATGGTCCAATTTGGAGCGATACTAGCAATGTTTTGTTTTTATTACTCGTTATTTTCTTAAAACTTCATCAGTTAAAAAGTCTTAGTGCTCCAAAAGTTTCATTTGGAATTCCAATCTAGTTCGTATGTTTTTATGTAACAAAAAAAACTACTCCAAAGAATATGTTGAAGAAATGAACAAATTGAAGTAAGTGTTCTACTGTTGTTTCAACCAATCTTGAGATTTTTTTTACCGATTGTCGATTTTAGAGAGTTTATTGTCATTACTTAGTATTATTTCATACGTTGAAAGATTTGAACACTTTAAAGAAGACGACCACTAATTGGTTCTTATGGCTTTTCGCTTTTGATTTATTATTTAAAACTGTATAATATTAACGAACGAGAATATTAATAATAACGAGGAAACCAACATATGTAAAATAAAAATTATACAATTTTTAATAAAAAAAAATTATTAGGATGACCAGGGTTATCAAGTAGGTAAGTAAATTTTTTTTACATTCAACTATTTTATCTTGCGCCGTTCGGTGAATGTGCGCAACACGTGTTGTCCGAAACAAAATCTGAGGTCAAAACATAAAAACGTGCAACCTTTCATTGATATACTTCACGAAATCATCATTTTATACTACTCGTATAATAATGGTACGTACACTATACAGTTGACATTTTTCGTTAACACTGCGCACCACAATGGGCACACGGCTGTATATTATCCTTATACGTTAATAGTTTAAGGTATAACTAAACATGCTTAATAAGCTTACCGTAACTAATCATTTCCTCGTGGTGTTTACAGGAGTGTGTATCTATATATTTGCGTATATACACACGCGCGCGCTTTTCGTCGTCTCCCTTCATACCTCTCTTCATTCAGTAGGTATGACATTGTCCATCCTTACACCCTGTAAAGGATCTGAGGTCGAATGCACTGTAGTATAATGTGTGACTGCCTGTGTGAGGGCCATCGGGATTATGCAAACAGGTGGCCAAGAGATAACAATATTATTATATATGGTAGTCATGCGGCATGCCGGCATACCATGTGGTTTTGTCGCCTAATATAATACAAGTACACAACAAATTTTACAAACTATATTTTATTTTATCTAGTCATCTAGATATTTATTCATATCTATATTAAGTCTGCTATGTGTCATTTTTTATAACTAGTAGTAGTATAGAAATTAAAGCTACAAAATGTGTGTTCAGTCTCATTATTGATTAGAAATGTTATCCATATAGTCGGCTGGTAGTTTGGTACATTAAAAAGATCGTTTTTTGATTTCCTCACAAAAGTTCACTAAGTTCTGTTAATTTCCTATACGTCACCAAGCGTTGATGCAAGTAAAATCTCATAAATTTATCATATTTATATATATAGGTATTAATCAAGTATATTATATACATAATGTTAGCACTTACTACTTTCTACTTTGCTATTATTTTTGGGCACAGCTGCCTGACTAACCTGCCTACTATTATACATTATAATAATTATTTACAAGTTGTAACAATAATACAAGTATGAAACACATCGTTATAGGATATCAGGATACTAGAAATAAGAAATAATGAATCAGGGAAAATCATCGTATAAATATGGTTTAAAGTTAATACAGATTAAGCTAATGTAGAGTGAATACATAATATATACAATATATGATATTATACCAATATTTAAATTTTAGGAAGTATTATTTCTAAAATATCATCAAAAATTATTAATTTGAACATACATATAGCCATATAGGTGATATATACTAGGTGGTTAACGGTTGTGTACGAATATACGAAATATTATTTAAGCTTATCTAATAGATCGCAAATTTTGGTAAAACAGTTGGCCAATAACCATTATTGTGGTTAAAAACTGAGAGCCTTATACCTTAAGCTTTGGAAAAAAGAAATATCAATAAATTAATAATTCTGTAAGGACTTGACATTTTACCAATTATATATGAATATAATAGGTTATAAAATAAACCACGGTAATGTGACACGTGGGTAGTTACTATATATAAAAGAAGAACAATATTAAATTTATATTAAGTTGATGTTTATTATAGAAAGTTTGAAAAAAGGAATTAAAATTGAAACTTCAATCAAAATATATTGAAAGACCAGAGGTCGCGCCAATGCGCGGTTGAGCGACCTGCGATATTTCGTATCCGTATTGATTTTGTCTTCAACTGTAGAATTGTTCGTTTTTCATGATTTTATTTTATTTTTCTCAACATTTAAACGTTTTATACACTATATGAAGTAGATTACATTATTATTAATATAATCTATGATCATAAAATTAATAAATGAATAGAAATTATCAAGTTTTAATATTTTTTTATTTTATTTAAACATTAAATTATTGTAGCTTAACAAAAATAGATAAAAAAAATAATGGTACAAATTACGCATATTCTTTTTAAACAAAATCAATTTAGATTATTTATTCAATTCAGAAAACAATCATCTTAACTCCTAACCCCTAAGCTACTATTTTGAAATTACAAATGTTTATCACTTTGTAATTATTTAATGGTTATTTATTGAAGTATTAAAAATTGCTATTATACAATATGATTCACTAAGCAGTAAGCATAATCATTTACTTTAACCTTTTCCTGAGGCAATAATTCTGATTCTTGGAATTTTAAAGTATGCTTTAAGATAGAATATTTTCAAATATTTATAATTTACATGCCGATCAACAAACGTTTATAATAGTGGTGATACTAATATACAATCTTATTTTTTTTTCAAATTATAACCACTGTGTTTTACTGTTTATTATCGAGCAAATGATTTTTTTGAAGTAGGCAATTTTTGGGTTATTATAGGTAAGTCGTATGTATATACCTAATTGTGTACTAAGTTGGTCACATTCTAGAAAGATAGAACAGGTATAAAATTGATGTCTATTTAAAAATATGATCTTTTTGTAGATATTTTTAGGTGGTCTTGTAAAAGATATTCTATAAAAGTATTCAAATACAAGTACAGATACTTATTTTGAAAAGTATTTAAAATACGTATTTCAGTACTCAGTAAAAAATCTATTTAAGTACAAACACAAATACTTAAAAAGCATGTTTATAGATATTCTCAAAAATTTCAACTAATGTTTATAAAATATTTTTTTTACCTTAAAAATCAATTGAACTGATTGTCAAGTTTTAAGTTCATTATATAGAGCATTTGTATCATTTGGCTGAACTTAAAAACATTTATCTGTTTTCTTTATGGTAGTCTTTGAAATTTAGATTGGGTATAAATGTATAATCCATAGTACAAAAATATATTATTATATATATTATTCTCAATTTTTATTTTTATTTGATGTGATCAAAATTAAAATAGAAAATTTATAAACTAAAAATAATTATAGGTACCTATTTATTTGGAAATTAATATTTGATCTTAAGTTCAAATAGAAACTTAGTATTCAAAATACATATTTGAGTAATTTTACTCGAATATTTTTACTCCAGTATACTTTGCAAGACTGCAGTATAGTGTCGGCTTGAAGGAGGTAAATTTTAATCATGTTATTAACACAAATATTATGGACGGGTATCCTAAAACGTTTAGGGCGGGTGGTGTAAAAATATTAAATTAGAGTAAAAGAAAAAAAGGTCAAGCCACCACTGCGTATACTTAAAAATTTCAAAACTTATAAATAATTGAATAAGAGCATCATTAAAGAATAAAAAGGACGGCGTGTTTGGTACATAATCACCTTCTACAGCCATTAACAGCGGCGAAGGAAAAAAACAATGTCTATCTACAATCGATTTTAAGTATAATAATGCGCTATTCGTAGTAAAACTATTATTTGTATAAAAAATATTCAATTGTACAAACAAAATATTAATAATTTATGTTTACAAAATATCTACATTTGGTAAAATATTTTGTTCCAAATCAAACAAATATGTAAAAAGTACTCCTAATGCAAAATTCAATAATACATTTGACACAGCAATCATCTTTATTATTTTGTCTGGTGGCTGGGAACAAATCCTTTAATATTCTTGTATTATAATATTGTGGTGGTTCCTTAAATATGTATGCATGTCAGTTATTAATTATTTCTAAAAGTATGGACTGAATTGTGAACGCCTGAATGAATACT
Organism: Myzus persicae; assembly: GCF_001856785.1. Taxonomy (NCBI): domain Eukaryota; kingdom Metazoa; phylum Arthropoda; class Insecta; order Hemiptera; family Aphididae; genus Myzus; species Myzus persicae. The sequence continues at coordinate 235,796 of NW_019101374.1, forward strand.
ACACAAATTACAGTAGGTATAGTTCTTGACGCCGCGCAGTTGAATATATGTCCAAAAACAATTATCTAAATGTATTTTTTCAATCTAAAAAAAAAAAACGTTTTGAGTAAACCTTCATAATTAAACGATTTCTATCAAAATGTCATATTATGTATGTATCCTTTGGTGTTTTTTTTTTTTAATTGTGATTTAAATGTCGAGAAATGTACTGATGTTTAGCAGCTGTAAATACTTACAATTTATCTATACAAATGGCCAGAGCACATATTTTTAATGCAAAGATGGAAAATCGATAAACCATAGTAAAACTGGACATTTTTCAATGGGTAACTTCTTCCTAAAGTGCCGTCAATCTCCTTTTTTCAGATATTAATGGATTTGTTAGCAAATCACTTATTTCTAATTAATGTTATGCATCTTATGGTACCTACATACCTTATTTAGGCTCAAAAGATCACGTTTAGATTCGTTAGTTCGAAAATTAAAGTGAATTGACCTTTAATCAAACTTGATGGAAAGAAGGCAAGAACATTATCAATGTTTTATGTGGTTTTTTGCGATAATTCAGTTTTTAAGTGAGATAAGAATTTTTAATTTAGCTAAAACTGGGTGAATAAAAACACTTTTTAACTTTTTTCTATTTGATCTTTATGAATGACGAATTCATAAAAATTCTACTCTTACCCAGTGCTGTATTTACTGGAGGAGGTCTATGGGGTCCGCCCGCCTAATGACTCGTGTCTCGTATACGTAAAATTTTGTGATTTTACATGGTTAAGAGAAACAGATATCATACTATACAAAGGATTTTGTAAAAAATGTTCGCCGCTTCAACTGTCAAAATTTTTAATTAATATCGTGATTTTTTTGTTATCAATTTATCATGCCAGTATCTACAGCTACTCCCAAAATATTTTCAACCTTAAAAAGGTTGAAAACTAATCTTACATCAACTACGAGTGAAGTTATTCAGGACATACTTATTATAAAAGCCATAATCAAACTATACAGTATATTTATAATTTGTTTTGTACTTAGGATAGGCTAAATTGACTGGCACTGATGTCTAATCATCGGGACATATCCCTAAATGCAATCAATAATATAATGGCTCTAAGTCCTAGGCGATTAGATATTGTTTTGTAATCTCACAATACAATTTCCTTTAATAACAATAAATAGTTAACTGTCCTTAAGTTTTTATATGTTTTTTTATAACACTTAAATATAAATTTAAAATAAAATTGTTGTAATCATGAATAACTAACTAGATGGGGACGAGGTATCTATGTCAGAAATTTATTAGTTTACTAGTAAACTGCTTACATAATTAGTTAGGCAACCATGGTTTTATTATAATTACAAAGTTTTTGATACAAAAATAAATATTTTATAAAATAGTTAAAAACTCAACAATTTTACATGGACTTATAAATTAAATATGGTGTATTTATTTAATAAAAATAAATTTTAGGTTGGGGGGGGGGCAAAGCTCCCTTCGGATCTGTGTTCTGAAAATTATATGGACCCTCCCCATGACAAATTCCTAAATACGCCACTGAACACTTTTAGCATGTATATTTAAGTTATTTTTATGTTTAGCAAATTATTGTATATATTTCAATAGCAACATCTATGGTCTTTTGGTGCACTTTTCTATTTTACCAAATGAAGGGTAAATAGAAACAATTATTGAGATTTTTCTTAGAAAAGAAGTGAACAAAATTGTCAATTAAATACTTTTTTTGAATATTTTTCCATAAATATTTCAATTACAAAAAGAAACGAGTAAAAAATGGAGGTTAATTTGCAAAAATGTTCTCCTGATTTTTGGAAAACCACATACTATGCCTTTATGTTTCCCACTTGTATAACCGGAGCGTTTAGAGTTCATCGAATTGTGTACTAACGTAGTAATGTGTATTCTTTGTAGCGAAGGTTGATTACTCTAATATTTGGTGGTGGAGACGTCGAAATACCTAGTACCAGTTTCCTGATTTTGTTTTTAATCACATCACCCAAGCTGTTATAACTTATAATATGCTCCAAACTTGCTAAAAAATTGAACTATCGTAAGAAATTCACAGAAAAACAGTTAATATGTTCTTACAATCAAGTTTCATAACAGGTTGATTTAATATATTTTTTGAACTAACGAAGCTAAACGTGATCTACTGAGAGTAAATTTGCTAAAATAATACCTGTTATTTGTTAAGTACGCACTTGTATAAGATGGAGACAACAAATGCTTACGTACCAAGCTTTCATATCCCATATAGTTGATCTATATAATATAAGATTTAATTCTCTTAACCCTTAAGTGATGTTATACAAACTTAGTTTCGCTATACCAAAATGGTCATTAATCATTGTATAGGTAATCCAACGGAAACACATACATATCGTTTGTGTTATCATTCATTCGTGTCCTTCAATCTACCTAAATATTGAACCGTTAACTCACTGCACGAGGCAGGACAATTTAGACCCTTTCCTATTTTATGAACAATATAAATTGTAACTTACCTAGTTACCTACCTTTTAAGTTTGTAAGTTTATGTTTTCTCTTATGCAAAATGTATTTACCAAATGCACTAGATAGATATATATTGTTACCGAGCTTTCCGGCTCCTGTCTCTTACATTAATGAAATAAAATAAAAAACATAAAATTGATGCTACTGTTTCACTCTTCACTACTTACATGTATAGTTAGGTTTTGTGGTTTTAGGTCTACGAGAGCCTCGTCTGACGATTATGGTACTGCTTTATAAACTATAACCAATAAGTTTATAATCCATATTAAATATGTAAAAATAAATTTGTGAAGTATATTATTGATATCGCATTTTAATTCGTCTAGATAAAAAATAATGTTATCTCCTATTTATTCAAAAATATAAATCATAATTAAAAAGTAAGTAGGTACCCATAAGGCCATAACTTTTAGCAAAAAATGTTATATTAAAGGAGTTAAGAGGATGTCTTATCCGCATATAGGTATTGTCTCTATCTTACGAAACTATATATAAAGGTACACCTACCTATTACCTATGTCCTATAACATAACAAATTTTATTTTGTTCATTGTTGGATTTAATATTTGAGTGACTGACCTAGTATGTACTACGTATACATTTTAATGCTAACAATATTATCTGTGACCTGTGTTTGTATATTATGTTAGTTTCTTAGAATATTTATATTATAAAATCGTAATATTTATACACCTACTCATATTTTGCTTAAAACTCAAAATATGGTAAAAAACCAACACGCAAAGTTTTATAAAGATATTTATTTTTACTTTTAGGTTTGGCAATATTGGTCAATCACTACAAATAAAAGCTAAAAATACAAAATTAATTCTTGTGAACACAAATTAGCTATGTTGTATGTTTGTAAGATACTACAACACATATAGATGAGACAATATGAAAATATAATGTTAATTGTATAAAGAATGATAATATTAATCATTTTTATTTATTATATTTATATCTGTTACAGCTTTTGGAGCAGTAAAAATGTTTCAATTGCTGAAAAAGAGCGTGGTTTGGTTGCAAATTATTTTGTATACAAAAATATATAATACTTCATAATTTTTGATAGCTGAAGTCTAAAAATGTATTATAAGGTTCTTCATTTGTTGTGTTTACAGACATTTAAAAATTCTTAAACACCTATAGAAAATAAATGTTACCTAAGAACATTTTTGTTAGTAGTGGTTTAAATAATGTATTGTTTATTAAATATCTTTAGAAATAGTCTGACACACAGTTTCTGTTCTGAATGGTTTTTCTTATGCAATATGATTTATAATAATATTATTAAATTCAAATTTAATACATAAATTACAGTCGAGCACACTAATGAGGTATATTTTAAATTTACTATACAGCATTTTATTCATGGTATTTCTGTAGTATATATACTACGTTTTTTTGATGGTCTTTTGACATAGAAATGCAAATTAGTTTTTAGCATATTTAAATTAAATACTTTTTAAAATGGTTCTAAATTTATTAAAAAAAATAAAACATAATCACTACAAAAGAATAAATGAAATTCTTAGCCAATTTATAAAAAAAAAAACATATTTTCTACAAAGATAATTTTTTATTACTTTCATATCGAGCTACCTAACGTTCTAACACGTTAAAGTATAATTAATTTAGTTTGTATTATATATATTATCATTGACCTTCAAGTCAATTCTATTGAATAAAAACACAATGATTTGTGTTAGCAATAGATATTGGGTTTAATTGGCATCATAGATTGTATAATGTATTTATCATTTATGTAATGGTACTTATATATTTTATAGAAATGCACTAACATTTCTATAAATTATAATTGATTGGTAATATGTATTGTTAATTTGTACACACAAAAAATAATTTTACAAGTAAATTAAATTGACAGATAAATTTGGGTAGTAAACATTTTAGTTAACACAATAAAATAATTGGTATTTGGCCAAATATTAAATATAGATTAAATAATTAACTTTCAAACATTTCAATACATCAGTTATTCTTTTAAACATAAATAACACTAATAACAACACAAGTTTGGGCCAAAAGTGATGATAACTTTAGTAATTTATAATTGATGCTAGAACACAATTTTTAATTATTTAATTTCGAAGATGGTGTTATATTGGTATTAACTAGCCGTCATTACATTTACATCGATTGATGGAGACGGTTTGTCAATGTTACTTTTATAATGTTGTCTTACCATTGATTTTGTTTAATAATATAATTCATAGTACTTGTACCTACGTCCATCTCTAGAATCTACAAAATAAACTGTGTGTAGTGTGTATGTTCATGACTAAATTTTCCATACGATCAAGGAGATGATGAAAATAAACATATTAACATATTTTAGAACTATTGTAAAAGATGAAAAACATAATAAAAATGAGATCTAATGATTATACTCTGTAATTTCTAAAATCCAGTAGCACCAAGCACATGGCGTATTTGTTCAAAACTCATCCAAAAAGTTAATGACCAGGGTGCCATTCTAATCCAGACGGGTAAAAATCCTTTGTAAAGAGCAAAAAACCCTTCATTTTCAATAGTCTTAATTAAGCAGTCCAAAGATCCTTTGTATATCAAACCACTAAAAAAAAAATAAAACATAAATAAAATTGATTCCTAAAAATGTATTTCTCAATACATTTATAGTAATTGAACTTACATTCCATTTTTGTCAGTTGGTTGATTCATAACACGTGTTTTTACAACATCTGCTGGAGTTCCTAATGTAGCTGCTACTAATCCAGCACATATACTGAAATAATAAACTATACTTAGAAATCTTAAAAAATTGTGGAAAATAATAAAAAAATTAATGTCTACCTAGAAAGACAATGTAGAAGATGTGAATCAGGTAATCCAGTTTTATGCATAATTACTTGCTTAGCTGTATCATAAGTAGTCAAATCACCAAGATTTACAAGTGCAGCACGTTGTACATTTGGAATTGAGCCTTTCCACAAACCACGGACACCACTTTCGGATACTATTTTTTTGAACGCATGTGCTGCACTTAACACTCTTGTATAAAATGATAAAATATTATGAAAGTTAATTTTAAATGATTGTACAATAACTATATACAGTGGAGCCAAAATTATACATCATGTGAAGCTTCATTTTTTTAATTATTAGATGACGAGGAAGTTTGTGTGAGTAGAGAATGGTTGGATAAAAATTTTTTATTTCACTTGACGACAAATTTTAGAGTTTGGTGCCACTGATTATATGTAGTTAAACAATAAATGATAGGTATACCTAGCAGGCTCTCCCATCAGACGCCGTTTGCCTTCCATCTGTATTTGAACTTTGATCAAATCAGCTGGACTAGCAAAATACTGAGCAATAACACCAGACATGACTCCGCTTATGGCCGATTTCCTGAAGTTAAATAATAAATCAGAGAATCTACCAATTTGTGTTGTTTATTTGTGAATACCAAATTGGAAATGATCCATCTTCGTTTTTTAATAATAATTTATCACGCATGGTTTCGTACGATACAATCCTAATACCAGAATACACTACATGTCTATAGAGTGCAGGTGTCACACCTTGCCACAATTTCAGGGCACCTTCTTCATTGACAATGCCAACAGCAGTTTTTAACATGCCTCTATACTGTGTAGGTTTGCTGCTAGTAGCTACTTCACCTTGTATTTGCAGACGGGTCTTGGTCAAATCCAATGGGTATGTCACTGCACAAGAAAAAATAACATAATATAAATAAGTATTTAGGTATGAGTTTGTGTCAGACTATTATTAGTTATTACGAATAAGTGCATAGCCACATTAGCATAAATATCAGGGGTGCTAAAAACCTCGAGTCTTAATTTTAACACCTCAAATTTTGCAATTAATTTCAATAATAATTAAGAACATGGACACATACCACTAAAATGAGTCAAGATAGATTTCGGACTTAGCAATTACTCAAATCTAATGATTTGTGCGTAATTCATAAGAGGATGTCGTTCCCACATGTGTTGTCTCCGCAAATTAACAGATTTTCGTTCACAAGATTCAATAGTGTCCTCTTAGTTTTAATATTGAGTGAATTGACCTATCATCAAATTTAAAGGTAAGATTATTATCTAAGGGCCCACATAGGATTTTATTGATATTATTTTTTAGCAAGTTATAGCTTTTTTGAAACTGTACATTTTAAAATTATCATAACTTACTTGAAAAATAAAAATATCAATTAAAGGCTACACGGGACCTTAAATAATATAATCTTACCTTTAAATATTATAATAAGTCAATTCTCACTAATATACTAACAGCACACTATTCAATCTGGTGATCTCTTAATATTGAAAAATTTTAAATAAATATGAAAAACAAGTAACCATTGTAATAAAATGTCTAGTATAATTGGGATTCTTGATTTAATGCAGTAAAAAACTTTGAAAAATGCATTTAAAATCTTAAAAAATAAATTCAAAATTCAAAATGTAAATGTACAAAATCTATTAAATTGTATTAATACAAATACCATCTATACTTATATTCAATGAAAAAAACGAGACTAAATTAAAAAAATGACCTATAAAGGATCAAAAAGAACTAAAAATTAAAAAAATTCACAACATGCAAAAATTGAGTTTGTTGGTATAGAATTCAAACTGTGTGTTAAGAAAACTATGTTTTAGGTTAAGCTAAATAGAATGAATTTTTCTAAAAACTCAGCATTATATAATATTGATTCATATCAATAAATTATTTTGTTGATATTTATAAAATGTAACAAATAAGGTATGGTAAGTGAACAATGTGAGGGACAAAGCCCGTCATAGCTTTGTTTCCTATACAATTTGTTTGGTGCTTGAGTCTCCCAAATATTTTTGGGTGATTTGCACCTACTTAGAAATTAAAAGAATCTTGTAAAAATACTCACATATTTCTGCAACACTGGCAGCCACCACAGACACAATATATGTACACCAGAATGAATCAGCATAGTTGTATACTTTGGTTCCAGGGGCTTTGTCTTTGATGGATACCACTTGTGTGAACACCATTATTGGTTTTATTAAACACTGTTATTATTATCATCAGACACGTTACTGAAATGTAAGTTACCGGTAACTGCTGCTGTATAACAAATAAATGATGAACATTATTGATTGAGTGATTGGTAAGTATGAACTGAGTTATTATAATTACTACCTAGTACCTACTGTAAAACCATGAGATTAGATAGAAAATAAAACACAAAGGTAGCTAGATAAAATACTGAGTAGGTACCTATATTCGGGAGAATAAGGAAGTCGATAATGTAGATTATGTAGGATTCTACTTTTTCTATTCAATATTTCTGTACACTATAAATACTTACCATTTAGAGGATTTGACCCTGTAAAGTTTGTTGTGTTTACTATTTTGTAGTTTAACACATTTGACATTCAAAGTCAAACATCATTCTAACGATTTCGAAAGAATTTCTAGATTGTAAACACTGATAAGGACAACCTGATGTTCTGTCTGTTCTGACCATATGGTTGTTTGATAACACTCGCTAAATGTCTTAATACTTAATAATAAACATGTGATTAAACCACAGAATAATCAATAGATTTAGATCTATTTTGAATAGTGCTTGATAAGAAAAAAAAATTAGAAGGGGGATGCAAAAGTGTTAAAATAATTTGACCATCTAATTATTATATGTCTTATTGATTAGGGAGGGTACCAACGAGAATATTTTTTTTAAAAAATGAGGGACTTCGTTCCCGCATCCGCACTGATTTTTAGACTTTCATTTTATGTTTATCACCTTAGACCAAATTAAAAATGAAGAACAGGTCTAATAGGCTTAACTTTAATAAAATACATTTGTTGGAAATTGTATTCATAGTATAAGTGTGAAGTAGGTATTTGATTAAATATTAATGTCATATGGGTGCAATATTACCTATCATTTATTTTAATCAATATTTGGTATAAGGTAGGTACTAGGTACTTAAGGTACTCGCACAATGAATACAGGTACCTCCGACCTGTACCTAGGTATCATTTAATAATAATAATAATAATAATAATACAAATAAGGCATTCACATTTCACAGTATAAACAAGTAGGTACATAAGGTACAAACATCACCTCTCCTCAAATTCCTGTGCTTGAGCTTGAGGCGAGATTATCTTCTTAGAGTAAAAAAAAATAAATATTATGTTAACGTGGAATTTTATGTGAAGAATAGCAGTACTCACTATACATTATACAGTACACTAATACCTGGAATCTAGGTGTTTTATTATGTAAATGTGAGTAGCTAGTATATTATATTATATAAGTATAAATAGTAGGTATAAATGTACAAATCGTAGAGTGATAAGTGAATATGTGATAAGTGATAACCTTTTATAACCTACATACTACAGAGTACAGGACGTGCCTACTTAACATGTAGGTACGACTAGACATACATAACCAGATAGGTACAATGAAAACTGAAAGGTGAAATTATATAGACTTGTGAAAACACATACAAATATACTGTATATGTAGTGTTATTGAGTGACTTTGGACATTTCCGATATTTCAGTCAGTTGCTGATCCAAATGGGGGGGGGGGGGGGAGAAATAAATACGACCGCACCCTTGAGCGACTTGAGCATATTATAATGAATCGTATTAAATGTATTTGATATTTTTTTGGTATTGGACAAATTTTAATTACCCCTTCTTCTACCACTTGATTAATTTTTGAATCCGCCATTGATTTCTGTACAAATCCTTTTTGTTGTTTAAGTATGGTTAGTTAAATATTTTTACTTATTTATTTTAATTTTCAATATTTTTATAGCACAATCCATTCAAATAAATGTAGAACAATAAGCGAATGCGATGTTTGGAGAAAAAATAAAATATGATTCACAGAATGAAAAAATCTCCCAGTGAAGGTACTTCGAAAATATCACATACTAAAGTTTTTTAAATTAAATTAATTTTTGTTATAGTGATTTTTCATTGTCTGTCTTTAAATTTTAAAACATCTTTACATTTACTATTTTTACATTATCTGCGTATAATACGTACACACATGTAGGTTATAAATATAAATTGCATTGGAAATATTTAGTACGTCGTAATAGCATAGAACAATATGGTAATAGCCAACTGGTAAGAGGTAAGACATGTATGTCCAGAGGTGTAGCCAGGGGGGCTTATTGCCTTCTAAAAAAGGAAATCTGCAATTAGTCAAACTTGATTCGCAATTATTTGCAATTAATTTGCTACTATTAGGTGGTATTTTGAAACCGATTAAACAAATTGGAGGGGATGGGAGCTGGCTAAAAATGTTTGTTAATTTATAAATTAAAATAATATGCGTATAGTGTATACAGTGTAAGTTATAAAATAGCTATGAAATAAAGTACATATTGAAATTGTAAGTCAGATCGATTCTCATACTTAAAACAACTTGCGACTAAGGTACATACTTATTTCTGCCAATAAATCAATGAAAACTTTAATAGAAGCACATCAAAAGTAATGAGGATCCAGGAATGAATATTTTGTAAACTTTTTTTTAAGTCGAGCAGGGTTCTAGGTAGGTACTCAATTTAATGGATCAGAATGCAAATCATGTATATTCTTTCATATAATAGGTTAGCTTATAGGTAGTTAAGACTGAATGTATCATATAATACTTAAATTACATATTATACATCATACACATAGTGCCACTGTGTCAGGTTATTTATAAACTATATTGTAGTCTTATAAATGAATATTTATACAATAGATACGTTATAAACGGTTTCAAAAGAGTTGTGTAGTCGTCCTTTTATAATACATAAATATTTATAATGTTGAACTGCAACAGTTCCAAAAAAAATAAAATATTTATGATATTATGTACTCAAACATCAATTGTATAAGGCATGATGACAATGTTAATAATTTTTTACTGTCGATTATACTGACTTTATGTGAACTTTACTCGACTTATCATACCAATAAGTAGGCACTTATATTCAATGACAAACCAATTAAACAAATTTAAATTTTAGTTCATAGTATATATTAGATGTATCTGGATTTCAGATGTGTACCTATTACCTACTACTTGCACAAGTTCGTGGGGTAAAATAATTGTAAGTTTTGACCGTTGCTCGTTGTTTTTAAGGTCACAAGTTTGACGTTTTGGAAGTAAATATAACTATGCTGTAATCCAAATGCCACTTTTGCAATCAGAGGCATAGCCAGGGGTAACCTCCAATCACCCCATGATGAAGTTTGTTTATTTAGCTTCATTAAAAAATATCAATAAAATGGATTCATTCATGTGTATGTAGTATTTAATTGTACATTTAACCCCACTAACCGACAAATTCTGGTTACACCTATGTTTGCATTCCTCGTGGTATTCGTACATAACGAGCTACAGGTTTTAACGAGAAAAATGCAGTGGTCCTATTAGCACTAAATAGTACCTTTTTTTTCCTTTTGAAACCGGGAACGGATGGGAACTGTTTAGCACAATACTGCCACCCGAACCCGTATCGTTTATTCGCCATGACAAATAGCAACATATAATAGCTATACGAGTACATACGTGGGGGCCTCTAACCACCCTAGATATTTGGCCTTCGGCCTACAAGTTCAGTCACCATACTATAATAATCGCGCCTGCCTGGCCCGCTCTGCATTCTCCTTCCGCCCGAGGATCTGCTCCACCATTTTGCCAAACGCCAACCTCTGTCCCTCCGCCATCGCCTAGATACATCGCCTCCTGAATAAATCATCTGGGAGGAGCTCCTGCCCCGGCCCCAGGATGATATCCGACACATCGTTGGGATGTAGTGGATGGCCGACGCATTGTTCCATCTCCCGTCTGTCTTCTGCCCAGAACGGACAGTTGAATAGGGTGTGCTCCACAGTGTCTTCCGGCTCATCACAGTGCATACAGTGGGGGTCATCTGCCCTCCTCCTCTTCCACAGGTAGCACTAAATAGTACCTACTAATACAGTTATACCTACAAAAGTGCTTTATACATATTCGTAGTTGTATGCATTTAAATATATAGGACATAATTATAACTATGTTTTAATTAATTTGCAGGTATAATCACTTTCAAGTGGAATGTCTCAAGATTTTTCAACCACAAGCCGTGGAATATACAAATGTTGAAATGTGAAATGTTGGATTTGGTATTAATAATATTAGAGCGAATAAGAGGATATTTTAAGATGACCACTCTCACCTCAAACGTGTAGGAAAGATTGTGAAGGATACAACACGTAATAGACACAAATAATGGCAAATTAGTGTAATGGAAATACTTAACTTTTATCAATGAACCTGTGCAAGTAATAACTACATGTCTGAGATGCAGGTATATTATATCTAATTATGGAAATTCGTCACGTTTTATCGGTTGGCCATTGAATTTATGCACTTGTTGCCTGTTGGTGTGATCAGTCGAGTTAAGTTCAAAATATAATGCCACTATAATCGACACTAATAAAATTATTTATTTGTTTAATTTTCATCGTGTCTCATACGATTGCTATTTGTATACATATTATTAATATTTATAGGTATTAGAGTATGAGCTTTACATAAGAATATATTAAAAATATTTATATTTGTATGCAAAACGAAGAAAAAGTTAGAGATAATTATATTATAAATTAATGAATCATTTATTTATTTATAATTTTCTTATAAGATAATTAATTATATTCATTAAACAATCGCCTAAGTGACTATCTTGGTTTAAAATGAATCAAAAAGAATATATAATTTCCACAAGGCCATTCTGTACTACTAGATGGAAGTCACGATATACTTCTCTGTTCTCTGTAATGAACAATTACTTTAAACTATTGACATTTTTGTCAGATTTTCCAAAAACTGAACATCACGATGCAAGTTTTAAGGCAAATTAATATTTTAAACAATTGAAATCTGCATACCTATACGATAGACTATAGGTAGTGATTAAAATAGTGATAAGTATTTTTAAACATGAAGACTAAAAATACGCAGTTTTGCAAAGTAAATCATTATATCTTATACTTTCCGCTCCACGTTTGCATATTTTAGAGGATATTATTTCAAATTTGAGAGATGCATTCAACATTGTATGGGAATTTGCAAAAAAAGTATGGTCAGATTTAAACTTAGATGCACCAAAAGAATCTAGAATACGAAAAAACCTCTTAAATATGAAAACAGTACAACTTCTATACTTTCTGGCTTACTGCTAAGATTTAACTGTGAAGTTTGATTATTTTTATGTAATGTGGACATTTTTTTAATTGATTCAAAAAATATGACCACAAATAACATGCACATTTTACAAGGATGGCTTAAATATTGACACACTGAAACTTCACAGAAATATGTTTCATGATATAATTAAAGGCCAAGGCTTAGTCAAGGCGGGTTTCCACTAATGCGTGTGCCGTATACACGAAAAATGTTCAGCTATGCCCAACAACACGGTAATTTGGATAATCGTGTGGTAACCTAACCTAAACAACCAATCACAGCAAATGATTTGTGTGCACGTATGCGCTGGCGTGTACAGTGGAAACCCGCCTTCATTTGTTTTATTAAACATTTTTAAAAATAAATCATATGAGTAATATTATGAGTTCCTAGTTAGTGTCTATAAAGTATATATAAGATTATAAAGTTAAGAGTCTTATCAAACTATTTAAAACTAAATTGATAGTACAACAACTAGAAATTTAGTTTCTATAATAATTTAAAAAGTAAAAATAATTTATATACCTAATATTAATATAATATTGAAAGTATAATTTTCAGTCAAGGTTTTCTGCTGTAGTTCGGTATAGGTATCTGTTAATCTATTAGGCATGTAGGCGATTTATAGGCACTTAAAAGATTATATTTAACACTTTAACAGCACTCAATATAGGCGTAAGTGAGATCACATGCACAGTTTATTTTTTTCCGTGCAATTTTTGAGAAGCAGTTTTTAAAGTATTTTTATTTTTACTGTTGGATTAATTACAAAGTTCCGTTGTATATTTACTTAAGGTATTTTATAGTTGTGACGTGTGTGTTGTCGGGTCGATAAATAGTTATTAGTCATTTGTTGTACATATCTGTTATATATTTTAGTATAAGAAAATATATAACACGTGAATAAATTACTTTTGATTAATTATTGTAACGAGCAAACCATGGGTATAGATTGAGGTGGTATTGGGCAATCAAGTTACTTGGATTTTGTCTGGTCAAAAAACACTACCTTCTCCATAAGAAAAAAATCAGATGACAACATCATGCCATGTAAAACATATTATTATTTATTCATATTTTTTTATATTTATATATTTCTTTATTTTCTTCGTATTTATTATTGTGTGTGGCGTGTGCCATAACTCATAAGCAATGTTTATCATGTTTTGTGACATTTCTGTGCAGTTATTTTAGCACGTGACAATTCAGCGCCTAGAATTTAGCACCGGATAATTTAGCATTGGCATACGATATTTAAATTAAAGAAAATTCAGCGAATCAGTGGAGTACGCAGATATTTTCAATTGTGGGGGGGGGGCATAACCCCTCCTTGTTATATATAACAATATTTTTATATATACGTAAAAAAAATACCAAGGGGTTGTTTGAACCGTAAGTAAAAATCTTTATTTATCAAAACCATTAAATAATAAATAATTTAACTCGTTAAATATGTGACAAAATAATATTATAGGTAAACTGATTATGTCACTATAATAGCGTATGTGTTTATATTCGATAGATAAAATGGAAAGTCTCGTTTAGTGAAAAAGGCTGCAAACGTATAAATGTTATTGACGATTTTAAATTTTCATTCTATGAATGTCTAAAAAATGATATCGGACGATGACGACGTGTAAAAGAACATGTTACAATACGAGTACCTATGTAAATCTTTTTATAAAAGTGAAAATGAAATAGTTATTGAAAAAAACATCACGCACAAGTATAAATCTGACGAAGTAAATATTTTAACCAGACAGACAGTGTATTTGAAAAATACTCTTTAAAGAACGCTCAAGAAAATCTTTGTGAGAGACCATCAAAGAAAATATATTTTTTTGTAGGAACTAAGACCAACTAGTATGGTATGATTTTTAACCAGGGCCCCTAGACAAAGTATTGATACAGGGATAACGGATTGGTCATAATTTAATTAATTACATCACATTTCTACTTTTCTAGTAGGTACTTACATTATTTATCATAAGTTACAAAATACTTAATAGGGGGACGAGGTGACCGAGTGGTCTGACTCTTCCGCTGCGACGCAGCCGGTCGCGGTTCGATCCTCGGCCACCGGGCGGCATTTTTCTCCGGACAAGTCGCGGTGACCGGAGAGCAAGTGCTGCCATCCCCCACCCCCGGGGCATGGCAGAAACCTACGGGTGCCCCATTCGAAATTCTGCCAAAACAAACACACACGTGTTCCCCCTACCGTTCCAAAAACCTACAAACCATCAATACAAAAACCTACAGTACCTAATGGCCTCAGTTGCCGGGCTCAGGATCAATTAAAAAAAAAAAAAAAAAAAAAATACTTAATAATGGTTTTTTGAAGTATTTAATATACACATCAAACATTTCAATGACTGACTGAGCTATCAATATAATATAAAGTAATAATAAAGAGTAAGTTTAGTAGGAGAAAATGTCACTAAAAACCAAACAAAATTACTAATAATATATACCATAAAATGATGAGTGATGACCCATCAGATGTTTCATGGGTTGATCGTATAACATTATGAATATTATACATATATACCTACTACCTACTAAACAGTGAATATATGTATTATATATTATTATTTAAGTTTATATTTGTAATCGAGACTAGTGAATGGTATATGCTTGATAATTGTTGTATACATTACAAAAGTAAAAACTGTATACATTTTCTTAAAAATAATTATTTATTACCAGTGTTCTTTCACTAGGTCAATAAAATCAATCATACAACTTTTTATTTCATAAAATCATGTAGAACTAGTATGCTAAATTCATCAAACATATTAATTGATTGTAAAAAACATATATAAAATGTTTAAAAGGATGAACTGTCGTGCTGGTGAGAGACTGTTTGAGAGTACAAATTTCAGAGAGCTGTTGGGTACTTGAATTTGTGACTGGCGACGCTTTCTTCATAAGCCCATTGAAAGTTCCATTTTCATTCTTTCCAGGTATTAAAATACAGCTAATGTAAATATTATTGACATTAGTAAAATAAACCAAAAATATAAAACATTCAGTACCATCGATGATAAATTGATGATTACATAGGTACTTACATATATTTAATACCTCCACGATACCTTCCGAGTACCGAATTATTATTTCATTTTCAAATTAAACTTAATATCGTTGGTATTATTAGTAGCATTGATCATATTATATATTTATTTAATCAATGTTCGTATAGGTACTTACTAGGAAGACAGACTCTAGATGTTTATTAATCCTTTTAATCTCCGTGTTCATTGCAATAGATATATTATGTTTTTTAAATATTATTTACAAATCCACTAAATTTGATCCCTACTTAAATTACTAAATTTGATAATTTTAGTTTAAAAAAAATGTAAAAAATGTAAATATGATTTAAAAATATTTTTCTAAAAATACTATATTCTTGTAAGAAAATGTATAACTGGATAACTTTAGACAATATAGAGTTCAAATAGATTTTCTAAAGTTTTGGTATCAGGGTTAACTTTAAGTAATTTCCGAATGTCTATTCAAGACCCCAAGTGACCTGTAAGGGTTTTTTCTTTACTGTAGTCAATAACTTGTATCAGAAAATTTTAAACTAAACTTTGAATTTGGTTCGTATGACGTTTGAACAAGCATATATATCAAACACAACTCTATAAGTCAAACAATCAAAAATATCATATGTAAAAAAATTGATTTCAACAAATTTCAAACAAAATCATTTTTTTAAGTTATTCAAAAGGTATTAATTAGAAACTAACAATATTACAATTTTACAATTTTTAGTTATCTTATTTATTCAAACTATATTCAAGTTATATTTATTTAAAAATGAACAACCTATATCTTTTGTACACCGTTTTAAATATTCTACATGACTACATGTGAACATTTTTAGCTTTACAATTATTGAATACACGTAGATTATAAATTCATAGAAATTATAAACTTATTTATATGGCCTTTGTTCTAAACATATTTAATTATATTCATTATTTTATTTGTAAACCTTAAAGTACCTATTCTTAAAGTCTTGAATCAGAAGAACATTATAATAAATATATAGTTAACAAATTGTAAATTAAATCAAAAGTTTATATACAATAAACAATAATAAATAAGATTTTCTGAAAATAAAAAAAACTAGTGTAATATAATTCTTAAGCACATATAGGTATATTATGTGGTAGGTTCATTATACAATACATATATTGTGGGCTGTGGTACGTTATTAATAACTTATTATCATAATTTCTGTAATATCTTAATGGCTTTGAAAATCATTATTCAACAATTAACACCATGATTGGATATTATATTTAAGCTATAGATATAGGGTTTTAGTATAAAAAACAACAATTTTTAAAAATAATCCTAATAATGTTTAATTGTATGTACCTAACCAAGAATTAGGTTGTATGCCTATTAAACAACGAAGTTTGTTTGAAAACAATTTAACTTTGGAACATAATACTTTAAAACCGAGTACAGGGGTATACACTCTGAAAATACTATTCAATATGTTTACAAAATATTATTTATGTTTTATTTTTAACCTAATCAATGGTTTTTAACATTTATATTGAACTTATTATAGCATAATATATTCTTTGACTATTGAATTTTGTTGAAAACTTTTTGACTTATATTTACATATTATACATTTATACATTTGTGAAAATGATTTATACAACGAACAATGGACAGATTAAGTCATCAAATATTTACAGAAGTCTACTATTCTAATCAAAAAAACAAAATGAAATAATAATAAATAAGAGCTTGAAAAGTTTTTAAATTATTGTCTTGAATTCTTGTTTTGGATTTAAAGAATTATTTGTTATTGAACATTTTACGTTAAAATGCATTAAAAAATTAAGTTTTAGAGTAAAATGTTTTTAGGTTTCTGTGAACTGTGTAATTTAAATACGCAATTAATTATCCATTTATTTTTTTAATTTAATTTTGTTGGTTAGGTATAGCTCAGAAATGTGTAAAAAAAATGTTTTCGGGAACTTAAATATTATGTGCTATCACAGTTTGACAGCAGGAAAGCTGTGTATATCATTTAATTCACATTAAATTTATATGGTACCAATAATAAATTATAAGATCATATTCGTATTTTGTACACGAAAGCATGTTCTTCGCGTACGAATGTCGTATTGTTCATAATTTTTTTTTACGGTAACGATACAAAGCTTTACTTCGTCAACGATAACGATGTATATACATTAATATACAATACAAATGTACATGATATAAAATACATAAATTACAAAATGTTGTCATATAAACACAAAGCGTTTGACATACGCGGCACCCGGTATATCTCGGTATATGGTATATGGTATTATATGACCCACGCTACCTTCGTGGCTCTGTCCGTGGACAAATGGCTGGGCCCAATTACGCTGACCGAAGCCGTTGGCATTTGGGCCTCCGGGCCGGGTCAATCGGGATCGTACTTGCAGTCGATGTGCACTAGCGCAGCAGTGGACAGCAACGTGAGCAACGTGAGCGAAATAAGTATAGTGGCCAGCACGACGATTTGCCCGTTCCGGAACAGCGACCGTGCCGAGACGTACAGCAGACAGGCGTGCAACAGACAAGCGGCCAGCCACAGCACCGAGAGCGCCACCGCGGACCGGACGGTGGGCCCCAGAAACCGGAACGGTTGCAGTCGAGGGTCGCACAGCTGTTGCGGTCGGTAACCGCTGAAACCGTGGCTCATGTAAATGCTGCCGGCTGTATAACATAATATTATGTCAAATCAATGAAAAATGTTAATATTTTAATACAATTGTATAACAAACATATTCTGTAATACAGCGCGTGATGTTAATATTGATGCCTCCCCAAAATGGCAAGTACTCTCTGGTGCCGCGGCGTGTAAGTAGGTACCAGTACCTAACACCTCCCCCCCTTGTTGCGTCACTGTATATGTTAACTAATGTAATTGGAAAGCCAACTGATCCATGTTCGTGATGCGGTAAAAATATTTATTTAATGCAGTTCTCATTAATGAAATATAATATTACCGATGGAGTCATAGGCATCACTAAGGGGTATTGAGGGGTGTTTTTACTACCACAGCAAATATTTTAATTAGAAAAATGTATTAATTATATATGATGTTTATTATTAAAGTCATAAAGAAAATTATTCGTTTTTATATATGTTAGTCGTGACTATATTGAAGTATGAAGTAAAAATACCACGGTTAAACATTTTTTGTTTTTATGTACCTATTACAATCAACAAATTCTAAGATGGTGTGATAACGTAGTTTTTTTCATATATTTTGTTTAGTTTTATCTAACAACGTTTTACAGATTTTTTTCTTGTATGAGTTCTGTAAGATTTCCTAACAAGTTCAATGCATGGGAATAATTGTTTTTCTAGACTACAGAAGTCTAAAACGGGTTTTGCTTTACAACCAAGGGTATTTAAATTCTGGGCTATATTATTGTGTAATTTGCAAAAATTAAAATTATTAACAATATTAACAGTTTTAATTTATTCTGTGTTTATTTTAAGAAGGTATGAGTTTTGAGCGGTTAAAAATGATACCAGAAGTCGTAAGTCGTAATTTTTTTTATCAGTTTTATCTTTTAATTGTGATAATTTAACCATTGTCCATTCATTTTTATTTAAAAATCTTAAAATATTCTGTAACCAAGGGATCACAAGAATTGAATTATAGTTATTTAAAAAAAAAAGGCTCTGAGGAGTTATGTCCCCACATACTCTCCACATAATCACGCTACTGGGTGCAATTGTATAAAATTACGTTTTTATCAATTTATTTATTTATTTTGAGTTTTGCGGACAGTAAATCACTTCAGAGCCAGATGAATGAATGTATTTCGTTTGTTTAAATTCCGATCTGTGGCACAAAAGATCTTAATCAGTCATTTTATTAAAAAATATTACGAATAACTCAAACAAAGGTTCCTCAATTGCTTTTACTCGAACGAAAAATTAAGACAATAACGAAAATAATAATTTATCTTTTTTTTAATTACAAATTCTTCCTTGGTTCTTTATAATATTAATCAAAAATATATGTTGGCATTTAGGTAAAACGTATTTAATATTTATTGATAATGTCATTAATTGGTTTATCATAATTCGTAAAGCATTCATAATGGAACATAAAAGAACATAAAGTAACATGACCCAAGAAATATTGATCTTTGACCTTGTACCGTATATGTTATATGAACGTTTTATACAGCTAACAGGATTCAACATTCAAAAGCGATTACGTAAAATTAAAAGAGGTAGAACATTTAATAACCCCATATTTTACTTTATTGAGAATTTTACAATATATTCTTTGCTTATTATTCTCTTTATTTTAAATAAAATAATATTTATACGATTAAAAAACAATAATAATACCATGCCGAAATAGTCACAATAGTCATAATGTATAATAACATAATATACATTTGTACGATTATGTATTTGAATATTGAAATAGTTTAAAACTAATTAAAATATAAAAATATGTTTATTTATCTTCAAGTTGTTAGAAAACAAAAAAAATATATTTACATAGAATTTGCATAATAATGAATAATGATTATTCAATAAAAATGTTTTTAAGGAAAATTAAAATAATATATTATAATATACATTAATATGATATCTATAATTCATGAAATAAAAGTAAAAAGAATAATTCTCATGAAAATGTTATTTATCGTTAGTTGATCTTATTATACCAAATATCTAATTTATTTACATACAGAATTATTGTTTGACAGTTAATTTGCATAATCTTAAAAAAAAAAAAAAATTAAAAGTGAAAATGTTTAAAACAACGTTGTTCAGAACTATTTTGAACTTATATAAAACTAATATTTTGTGGTTCCTTTATTATGATAAGAACCACGAATATAATTTATGCTTTGTATCAATATATACTTTCAAACTGCCATAAGCGAGAGCTTGGAAGTAATATTTATTTTAAACATTGAATACTTAAGTTATTTCATCAGAAGTTAATTTCATATGCATATTAAATATACTACAAGTACAGACAATTAAAATTCATTAAAAAACTAGCGATTTGGATTAATTTAGTCTCCATCTATTCGTTATATTTTTTTCCGATTCGTTTCAGACTTAAATTCTATCATTAGTCTGCTCATTTCCCTCGTATCGGCCAGCCTAAATACTTTTCTGTAGTAATTATTACTTTCTACTATCTTCTTAATTATTATCCTTAATCCCGATCTGTTTGTATTTTAACTATTAACTATACAAATTACAAATATATATGTATTATACAGATATTTTTTTTTATTTGTTACCAGCATGGCACTATGGTAACTCCATAATTAATATTATGGTATTATATATGTAAATAATACCATGAAATATGACATTTTATAATGAAATATAGAATATAATAATATTAGTGCTTGATATCTGAATAAAGCTACGAAGGCCAATTAATAATGAGATTATGTAAGAGTAAAGATAACAAATCGTGTGGCAATATAGATAATTAAAAGCAGAGGTATACAAAATATTCACTATGGCATAGTTAAGTGTTTGTTATAGGTACTGCTGTTAGGAGAGTAAATTATAAACATTTTAAAAATAAAAATCATTTAAGATGTATTAAGTGTATAAATATAGTGCATAAGGTTGATGTACCTATTCAAATAAACAAATATAATGCATAACAGTATTTGTTGATAATTTATAATCTAATTAAATGATAATATAATATGTATAATATTTTTAGATAACTGTTTCATAAAATCTGTTAGTTTATAATTTCAAATAATGATTGCGTACTACTTATTATAATATTATTTTCATAGTAACCACAAAATAAATCGAAATGATTAAAAGCGGTTTATAATATAATTGTAGTTCAATGGTTAGGTATTGCTATTTGTTTGTATGCAGGTATATGTAACAGTTCGGTCAGTTCATAATATAATCATTGTTACGTATACGTATATAACTACTATACCTAATCAGTGTGTTCTAGAATATGGCATAGTGCATTTATTCGTATACATATTTTTTTATAAGATCAAACTTTACGACCGTTTGAAAATATGAATAAATTAACTGTAACAACAATATTATTTATCTGCAATATTGGAAATATTATCAGCGTGGATCCTTTGGCTTATAAATACGGACATCTCGTATTTTCCACACTAGTATGTATTATCTAATGATATTCATATGAATGAATAATTATAATAATAATCACTAAATAATCTTTATGTTCTACCGGTTGTATGCAACGACGATTGAAATTACAAAAATTGCTTTTATGTTTAAACACAAATATTTGCCATTAGATATCAATCTGTGCTTTGAAATGTTGAATATCATCAAATCAGATAGTTGATAACTAGATTGTTAACTATTATTATAGTTCATATTATTTTTACAGTTAAAAAACCATGATAACAATAACTTGCGAATTATAGAAAGTATACATTTTGTAGGTGGTAAAACGAGCATACTCACAAATTATATTGTTGCCACTAGTATATGTACCAATTATCGAATTAGGATAATGATCTATATAATAAGATTACAATTATCTATAGTATAAAATACTATTAATGTATAACATATATTATACTTAGACTGCGTAGTCATATATATGTGCATGTCTCTAAAGTAGGTAGGTGCCTTAGAACTTCTGTGACTAATTTATGGACATATGGTTGACAATAATTGATAAAAATCTGTATTTCGCATTTATTTACTTCTACTCTTAAAACGATTGTGTAATTTTGTTTGTTATTAATATTTTATTGTTATGATAAATAATATATTTGAAAAATCTCTTAATATGTTATGAAAATTAAAATACTGATATTCTTATAAAACATAAATTCATAATGCATCTATCAACATTTAATAAATTATGATTTCAGAATAAATATTTAAGACTATTTGTTTTATATGATTTAGTTGTACAGACACGGTGATCGGTCAATTGAGCATACTTATACAAACGACCCATACGCTAATAAATCTTATTGGCCTATGGGATTTGGCCAACTAACGCCAGTAAGTAATTAATTTAATTGAGCATTTGAAAATCTGAAAAAAGATAATGAGTATTGTCTTTATCTTACAATAATACCATTAGTTTTTTTATCTGCGATAACGACTTTAAACGCTGATGTATGCTATATATATATATTAATTTGTTATAACGTCTCTTTAATACAAATAAATTTAAAATTGTATATATTCATATTGTGTTGTGTATCAATGTGTTATATTTTAAATTTGTGAAAATTGCAAAAATTCACATGATGTCATACTATATTATAATATATATTAGAAAAAAATACAAATAGTAATCAAACAAAATTTAAGATTTATAACATTACAGTTTATTATACTTATTGTGTGTGGGATGGTATAGTATGAAAGTTGGATATATAACAAAAAAATGTTATAGTAGGTACTCATCGTTTTGTGCATCATCATCAACCTTAAAACGATGGACTTACTACAATATGTGCCAATATGTGGGTTATGTTTTTTGCCTTTTAGTCTGGAATAGAAAAACAATTTAAATTGGGAAAATGGTTGAAAAAACGGTACAGCGAATGGTTGCCGGAAGTGTATTCTGCAGAAGACGTTTATGTACGGAGCTCTGACTACGATCGGACCATAACGAGTGCCCAGGCTAATCTAGCCGGTTTGTATCCTCCCGTGGGACCTGACGATTGGAACATGGAACCTGGAAAGCACATTCAACTAGTTCCGATACACACTGTGCCGAAATCCATGGATAACGTATGTATATTTTATGTATAGTGGCTTGGGCGTGTTTGTTTTATCAGAATGAATTAATAATGTTTTCAAAATTAATATTTTGTGTTTGTTAATTTCGGCGATGTGTTTATTTTATCTCGTAATAAAACAATATATTCTACCACGGTAGTTATTTAAAACGAAAAACACGATAAGCTAGAAAAAGTCACGTATTCATAATTTGTGCATGCAGACTAAGTAAAAATCGAGAGTGGACTATATACAAGGAGAAATTAGTTAGGCTAGGTTTCAAGACGGATGGTTAGAGTGCTTTTAGTTTTTTTAATGTATTTTTTTCTCAAGTAGACAGACTGACGCATTGAGGTCATGACGTAATATTCAATTTGTCGTGAAAATGTAAGTTTTTTCATCTATTCAGCTCAGTTTCGTCTAACGACACCGCTAAAGTTCATTTGGATTTTGGGTACCAATAAACTCAAAATAATTGAGCTCATGTAGAAAATATCAAATAGTAAGCATGACATGACTTTGTTTGTCTTAACCATTTGCCATTTTGTACACATTTTTGAGGTCTGGTAGATTTTAAATACGAGTACCTATACATTTTGTTTTCGATTTAATTGTTGTATTTGATACTTGTATAGGTACATGTCTCGTGTGTTATAAAAACACAAAAATATGCATAAATATATGTTGCGGTTCATTTTTTAATCATTATATTCGTCTTAGTATTACAACTTTATCATAATGTTTGTATTGAATTTCTTTTAGTTATTGTCAATGTCAGCATCTTGTCCACTTTATTCACAGGAGATGGACAACGTACTAAACGATTTCGAGGTACAAAAATTTTACACACAGTTTAGTTTGGCGTTCAAATATATAGAAAAAAATAGCAACTTGGAAATGGGTAAAAAAACAGTTATGAAATCTACTACGGTACTATATGATGCACTTCTTGTAGAGGTAAATATTAAACATATACTACTATAGGTGCTTTAATAAATTATATGTATATTGTAAATTTATAAATATACTATGCTTACTGATTCATCATATTCAGGGCCGTATTTACAATATTTGCGCTCTGGGGCGACCATCATTTTACCCCCCCCCCACCAAAAAATAGATCCACTTTTTTGATTTTTCTTAACACATTTTTAGTTCTTAATTCTTTATGGTTAAGTCATGGTTGTCTATCTACAACTGTGTTTAAGTTAAAATAATATAAATTATATTCTATGCTAGCACTTACCCATTATCATTGCACTGCTAAGTTCACAAGGGTCGTGTCATAGTACAAAGTCTTTCCAAAAAAAAAGTATTTATTGATACAATACTACACCGGGTTACAGCAGTGCCTGCCCCCCGAAATAGATCAATATTTGGCCGCCCGTGGAAAATGTTTCCAATCCCCCCCTCTAAATACGGCCCTGAACCATGTGTTAGATATAGTAATTTTTAAAGTAGATTTTTGCGTTTTTTATAATTTTACATTCTATTATGACGATAAATTTTATATTATAATGTTGGTAGAAATTAAAATATTTCACCATTTCTTTTTTATTTCGGTGCATCATAATTCATAATGTAATTATTATTAGTCTATAACGACAGCTGCACATATACATTTTTTTGCTTAGAATTTAATATTTTCATATTTTATGTTTATTAATAATCAGTTTTATTTTATTTTATTGACAATTTAATTATTTTAAACTTAATACATAGGTCATATACTTTTGTAACTTCGTTTTATATTTTAAGACAAATATATAGAAGTGTTGAAAAATCAATTACTAGTTACTAATTACTAGTTACTCATGCCTTATGTACTGAAAGTAAAACTAATTAAACTTATATTTTAATATGGAAATACTGCTAGGTATACAGTTATTATTGAAATATTATGTTTTTAATTTTTACATTAATAAATAATAATAGCATTTTATTAATTAAAAAAGAAGTTTGTTTATGGAGATACTGTGATAGTATATTTGATGTTCTATGTTCAAATAATACATATATATAAAGCTTGTATCTGGAATATTTCATTTCCGTATTTGCCTTCTTTCCCTCTTCAATAAACAAGCCTATAGTTTCCGTTAAGCATTCATTTTATACTGTACTACTCTATTACTACTATCTTATGTAATGAACTCTTCCCGTTTTGTAAAATAAAATAAATTTTCATTATAAGTTTTAATTGTTTACCTAATTAACAAAAAAAAAAATACTAACCATTTTAGGATTAGCTAGGTTGTTGTTTAATAAGTGTTTCTTTTATTTATTTGACTATGTTCCATTTACTGATTATTTCTCAAAAAAGTATATTTAATTTGGGTATTTTATTTTATTAGTCCATTTTAACCAAGAATAATTTTATTTTTTTCTTCTTTGTATTTTATAGTGATTGTGACACTTAATTTGCACAATTTTTAATTTTGATAAATATAAGAATAGGTGATGATTTTGTTTTATAGTCACAGTTCAACTACACGTTACCGGAGTGGACTAAAAGAATATTTCCTGAATCATTATTAACAATAGTTAAAGAAAATGTAGAATTGGCGACACACACTAATACTATGAAAAGATTAAAAGCTGGCAAGTGTTTTTCTAAATTCTAAATAATCATAATAATTTATTTGTCAAATAAATATACTGCATGGATTTATGGGAATAAAAAGAACAGCGACTTTTAAGATCTTTAAACTCAATAAAGTAAAATATAAGTGATATAATTAGGTAGGAATCAGTTTTTTTTTAATGGCCTTAATTTGGTTTTCTATCAGAGAAACAGACTGTCTTATTTTGAATCCTGATTGGATAGCCGTTAATTTATATTTTATTTTTCTTTCTAAAAATCTTCTTTTCAGGATATCAAACAATCATATATTATGTGTGATTTATATACCTTATGATTGTTAGGTTGGACCAATGTCAGGTCCACAATTGTGTAACTGTGTAAGGTATACCTACTTACAAATATAAAAACTTCACTGAAATAATTTCAAACCTGCCACCTATTCTGGTTTAAATTAAAAACTTCAAAATTATGTATTAAAGAATCCATTATAGAAAAATTATTGAAAACCGCATGGGTCAAAACCACACACAAATTTCAGTATTTGATTCAAATATCCTAGAACCACACAGTGCACGCACATAATTATTACAAGATTTTCAAATGATGTATAATTGTTATTTGTTACAATATATACAATATAAGTAACAGCCCAGAATTCATTAACGTTAAATAGTAAAAATATTATTTTTGACTAATCCATAATGGCCAAATGTACAAATTCTAATAATACACCAACGTATGTATCCAATTAGATACTATATTATTTATTATAGTACCTATAATAGTCAAGTGATAATTATAGCTCATATATGTATAAAATGTTTAAGTTCTTTGAAAATAATTAAGCCACCTAAGATGATCGAAGGATTCAATTTTATCATAAAATCCGATCAATGTGTTATTTATTTTTCAACGTTATTAAAAAAAGTATATTCTATACCTATTTATTGAAATTAATTTATTTGATGTGTATATGTTGACATGTTATGGATTCTAAAGAATCTGTGTGGTGGTCTCGAGCCATTTTCGTAAGTGCTTTTAGGATATTGATTTTATCAAATGCAAGTGGAATATCGAGTCATCTTTGTGCGTGGTATAGGGTTATGAATGTTGTGCGGTATTGGCTGGTTATGAATTTTGTCGGCCATTGGGCCATGTGAGGCAATGGCAAGCATAAAAAATGACCAAAAATATAAAACTGAAATTGAAATACGTACCCCGAGAATTACAGAATTTACAGCATTCATTTTATGACATAATATGTTTTAAACGCGAATGTATTAGATAATTTAATACGTTGTATCTTGTATGTATAACACCCATGTTGTTGAGGAAAAATGAATTTCCGATTAGCCAATTATCGACAAATGTTTTATGTATTAGTTTATTTCTCAAGTGTCAAAAGTATAACAAAGCTACAAAGTATATTTTATGAGTTGTATTTGTATTATATAATATAATGGTTATAGACTACAGTGATATTAGAATAAAGGTTTGGTTTCAGGTCCTTTACTTAACGAGATTGTAACTCATATGTACGAAAAGAAAAATGGTACCCTGAGTCCTAACAGAATGCTTTGGGTTTATTCAGCTCATGATATGACTATAGCTAATTTACTCAACGCGTTTGAACTATACGAACATTTACTGGTGCCCTATGCAGCTGTCTTGATGATTGAACTTCGGTTAAACACTACAGGAAATTATGTTGTCACGGTGAGTTTTGCACACATAAATATTAAGTATGTAGGTGCTATAATGTATAATATATATAAATACATTTATAAATTCAGTACCTATATATAAATCAGTATGAACTACTTTTTTTTCATCGATTAACTAAACCAAAACTGTATCAATCTTTATACGGTTTTGTTTTCCTATTATTTTTTGGTGAATTATTTTATATTTTAGATATCGTATCGAAACACAAGTGACCACGAACCATATTTACTGCATGTACCTGGTTGTGATTCAATCGCTTGTGAACTAGATATATTTATTGATGTTTTAAGACCATTAATATCAGTTGACTGGGATGTTGAGTGCAAATCTGCTGTAGAAAATAATATTCCAACATTTTTCAGTGAGTCAAACACGTATTTTTTAATTTGTATTTCAAACTGAAGCTGTTAAAAATATAATGGCTTATGTTTTAAATGTAATTTATTAAAATGGTTTTAATGATTATATCTATAATTAATTTAATGTTGAACTCTAATTTATCAAAAAAAAAGGAGATAAATTTAAATATTATGCTGAAGGCTCGAACAAAATTATTAAAAATCAGGACTATATATTTTATAATTTTTTTTTTCATTTAAACTGTTTGTTTCAATAAGTTTCAACAAATATTTTATAATTATATTTATAATTTATCATTCATGTGTTTTTTCCATGTTTTAAATGTAATTTATTAAAATGGTTTTAATGATTATATCTATAATTAATTTAATGTTGAACTCTAATTTATCAAAAAAAAGGAGATAAATTTAAATATTATGCTGAAGGCTCGAACAAAATTATTAAAAATCAGGACTATATATTTTATATTTATATTTTATAATTTTTTTTTCATTTAAACTGTGTGTTTCAATTAGTTTCAACAAATATTTTATAATTATATTTATAATTTATCATTCATGTGTTTTTTTCCATGAGTTCTATATACGGTACACCGCAATAACTTATAAATATTATAGACACCCAATTATTTTAAAATTGTATTATTTTGTTTTTCCAGATTATTTATCAGTCATTATAGCTATTGTAATTATGTTAATATCGTATATGATTGCTGTAAAAATACTATCTTTCTTTAAGAAAAAGTCAAGTTACCAAACATGTGAGTAGGTATTTCATATTATTATGTAGTTTGTATGATTTAAAATATTAAATAGATATTAAAAATAATCAACTCTAATTTAAGAAAATGAGAAATCTAAATAAATAATACTAAATAAAAATAATTAGAAACTATAAAAATGTTAAATTAAACAATTCAAACACAAAAAAAATTGTATTATGCTAAACAAATACAGTTTTTTAACTTTGCAATGATTTATCCAATCATGTGAATATTTTACGCTCTTCAAATTTCCAAGACATGTTAAATGAGAATATGAGATAATCGTTGTTATTAATAAAAGGTTTTCCTACTTATATAATAATACTCTTGTCTATTTAACACTTCACACGAGATAAAATGGTGGCTTTATGCTCATATGTCTGCTCCCGTGATCGATAGCGAACGTTTAATAATAATAATAATATCTCATACTACCTTAACCGTATAAAAAAATAATAAATATTATATATTTTATGTAACACACTGAACCGGGAGAGGTTTAGTGATTATTATTATCGTTAACGTTATCCAATATAATTAAGTTAGAATAGCATCCGATATATCACGGAAAAAAAAACAGAAAATAATATTTATGTTGCACACGTCATATTATAACAATTGTTTATTTAAATTTGCACTTTACATTTCAATAATTTATCAAATTTACTTATTGTACTACTTGTTGTATAGATTGTAAATATTACATTAAACAAAAAAAATATTTATACAATTCAAACGATTTACTGAGTATAATATCATATCCGTCCATAGTTCCATCGCTCATGTTCGTATATTATGTCGTTTGATGTTTAAATTAATTATTCCTGAATTAAAGATTTCATCATTTACTCTAATATGGGAGAAAATGATTTTTTTTGTATATAAATAATTTTTGACGGTTAAATTATGAACGACCCTCTACAGTGTTTGATGTATTTCAGTAATGAATAATAAAATAGCCTGAACAAGTCATATTAGTGTCGTTTGACAAATCTATATCTACTGATAAAACATTTATCATATTATTTTTGTTTCATATAGCCTGATTTTTATTTGGTATTAACTGTTATAATTTATAGTTCCTACTAAATGACAATTACTGGACCATTATACATATTATACCTGGTATTTTTTTTGTAATTTTTTACAATGTCTAGACATTATGAATAATATCAGATGTATTCATATATTTCCGGTAACATGAACAAAAAAACACAAATTTATAATTAACATTTACTTACAAAAAATAAAAATAATAAACAATATAAAAAAGACGAAATTATCGCCATATTTATTAGATTCTAGTTCTTTAAACTGATTTTATCATTTATAAAAGGTCTATAATTATTTTGTATGGATATTATATTTAATTATAAATTTTAATAATCTAAGCCCCGGTTTTAAAATGTGGGTAAAATAACAAGAATAATTACTAATTAGGCACAGCTGGTTGTGTTAATAAATAGTTTTTTTTATTTTTTTATTTTTTTTTTATTTTTTTTAAGTAAAACCATTTATTAAATATAATAGAAATACTAGTACAATTAGTATACTAAATAATCATTTTTAAAAAAAAAAAAAAAAACATTTTGGTTTAGCTACCTTCTTTAAGCGTAGCTTGAGTTGAAGGTAGCGAGTTATTACAAAGTAATTTCCTTAGAGATTAAAATATAGCATATACAATTTAGTATTTAAAAATATGACAAAAATAAACAATAAAAAAACAATAAAGAAGAAGTTATAAACCAGATACTTGAATTTACAAATTATTTATAAAAACATTAGTTAAATATTTATTTATATTAATATTATTACTTAATCTAAGATACCTTTTGACATTAATTTCTAGGTAATTGAAATAAGTTGGCCCTAAATAGTCTACAAAATTCTGACCAATACATTTATTTGAATAACTGACATTTAGATTGTATTTTAAAGTTTCACGTTTATTTATTAACGGATCGAATTTAGAATGATTTTTTAAAGTAAAAGATATAGAATATTTTTTATATAACAGATTTAGAGGAAGTTACTATTACTTCTTTATTGTCTCCACAAATTATAATTGTTTTAATAAAAGGCGTACAAAATATGATTATACACCTAATTTAATTAAATTAAAAAAAATATATAATTAAAAAAAATCGAAAAAGTAAAACGTAGTCGTTACATTTTGAAATATTTAAATATTGTAATTATTTTAAAGCAAAAATAATATTAATTATCATAATGATAACTATTGAGTTGGTTTTGGCTTTAGTTAATTAAAAATATAACCTTAAAAAATTTAAATACTAGTTAACTGTTATTAGAAAATATATAATAAACGTACTTCACTAATTAGTTTAAATTTAATGACATATTTTCATTTAATACCTATATTCTATGAGGAAATATTTGTATTTTAAGTTGATTGGGTAAATTCTAAATAACAATTATTTAAAGAACTATATGTAATCACATTCATTATTTACATAATATTCATAAATAAATATAAATACAACAACAGTGTTATATTGTAAATGAATTATTGGTTCATTTACTGCTATTACAGTGTATTCGTTTATCTTTCAAAATTTAAATTGAATACATTTGGGTTTTAATTTATTAATGCTTAACTACGCAGGATTGTTTACATTTAAATATATATATACCACATCATTTAAATTTATTGATTAATACAATTAATTTATAAATTATATTTGTCTGAAAATCTATTATTCTATGAAAATATTTTAATGTTTACCTAAATTTTAATTGTTAATATTACTTCTTTTTTTATTTATGTTAGTTATTTTTTATATTATAATGTTTAGACGATAACTTGTTTTGTTTTGTTTTTATTTTATCATCGATTTGTTTGCTTATTTATATTTTTTAATGTAAGTTAAAATAATTTAAATGTATACTACCAATCTCTAACACAGCTCAGCTTAAATGGAATTGATAATCATACATTTGCAATTGTTGTTTCTATATTGTTAATTTTTGATGATTATAAAAAAATAAAAATACAACTTTATTTTCACATTTTAAACTATTGTCAAGTAAAATTCAAATTACATTCTAAAGAATTAAACATACTTAGGTAATATATATATATATATTCAAGGCTTATCATTAATGAGTTAAAAACCTAATTTACTTTTAACTTACTTATACAACGAGTTACTTTTAATTTGAAATTCAAATTTTTTCCATGATATGTAGTTACTTATAATTTTGGTAATTAATTGTATAGTCATATGAGGTTAATTTTTTTCCTAGTTTAAACCCCGTCGATTAAAAGTAAGTTTTGCTTAGTACAAATTATTGTTTTTTATAGAAATAAAAATATTAGAAACTCCCGTATTATACTATACAGGTTATATGTATAGTAAATACTAAATCGTGGTCTGTCGAAGTGTTTAATGCACTGTTCCTGGATTTCATTAGGGATTAAAATAAAGTATATAAATATCCATAGAAAATTACTGTCTCATTCAAAACATATTAATTTGAAATCTCACAATAATAACACTACCAGATAACCTAGTTCAACATTTAAAGCAACGTTGATGACGTGATCTATATAAAAAGAAATCTTGACAATGAATTTTTAATATTCTTAAATTGGTATAGGTATCTATGTTTGCAAGTAAAACTTATGAGGAATCTTGTTTTTTGATTGATTATAAACTTTATCATCTATGTTTGAAGGAATTTTTTTTTTAAATTATCCTTAAACTTCAACTAATTAATATGATTCTATCATTGAGGAGTCCTCTCTTTCAATCATTTATTCTGTCAAAAATAATGCATTATTTCAGTTTTTGTGTATGATTACTTTTATCAAATTTGAGTATCGTAATTTGGCATAAAATATAAATATTAAGCTAAGAAATGTATGTAGGAAATTTATTTTAAATTGAGTTGAGTTCCCCAACTATTTAACTTCTATTTATTTCATTAAACATTAAAATAATGTAACTTAAAATTTTCAAGTTAACTTATATTCTTATAAAATAACTCAACAAGCGATTTAAAAAAAAATTGTTAACTTTCATATAGGTACAATGTACAGTATACATGTATTAGGGAAATTAAGCATTTCGAATGGTATGAAATGGTGTGCATTATTAAATTTAATACTTAAGAACTTTACAGCGTCTTATACTATTAAATATATTATATACCTATTATTTCTCAATAATTAATGAGAATTTGTGAAAATCGTCTGCTTATAAAATACCATCTATGTTCGCATATAGCTAATCACATTCCAATCGATAGAGAATAGTTGTATGATACTTTGAGAACACCCCAACGCTACCTACCTGAACATTTTTAGAACTAAAAGTTTATACTCACTAAATTAAATAAGTGTTATATTTAAAATGATTTTTTTTTATTATTTTGCTTCGCTTTAGATTATTTAAAAAATAATATTAAAATATTTAACCACCGTGATTTATATATTTTGTAAGGAATTTTTGTACAAGTGTAAAATTGTATATGTGGAGCACAAATCGAATATTACCATACTTACGTATAATAAATGTTTTTTTAGAGATGCATTTTTATTAACTTCAGACAATTGTTCAATAAATGTATTGAAAAAATGTTTACAATATATTATTATTTATTATCTTTCGAAAAATGCATTGCAAAAAATTAATGGAATCATATTGTAGAAAGACGTTTGGTGCAATTCAATGCAAAAGTTATGTTGGACGTTTTTTCCAAATATACAATCATTCATTCATCGATTGAAAATGTTATAATTACATATTTCAATATTTAAATTTTAAAAGGCAATATTAAATCTAATATAAAACTTTTAAAATGATCAACTATTTCGTTGTTTATTTTTAATTTATATTGGTGGTATACTGATGAATAACTTTATTTACGACTTTAACTTCATTCTCGTGCCTAATCTAAACATTTTATGAATTCCTATAAAAAAGACATTCACGTATATAATTATAAGTTTATAAATAAAAAAAAATACTACAGCTAGTTATTATATTATTTTTCAGTTTGATTTTGCCAATTGGATATGTATCACTGAAATAAGATTACTGCAACTTACTAACCGATTAATAAGTTATAAACTTATAAGTATTTAATTATATTAAAGTTATTTTAGTTTATATTTACTTAAGATCTATGCCGTGTGATCATGTTATGATTTAATATTATACATTCGATTCTGCTGTTATTTGATTTATTAAATGATTTATTGTCTATTGTGTTATAAAATTACGATGATAGGTATAGATTTTTATAATTCGTAATATCGTTTTATTATTATTTATCCATTTATTTGTAACCGTAAAATTATATTAGCGATATTAAAAAAGTATACAGCTCAATTTCTTCAAAGTAGTCTATGAATAAAAATAAAAATGTATGAGTAAAATTTAGGAATAAAAAAATCGAATCAATATAATTGAAGAGTGCTTATTTATTATAATTATTATTATTATATTATTGGAGTGTTATTTCTGTGTTTACAATAAATCATTTGTATAACTATTATTTTTTTTCTAAAACAAATATTGAAATATATGTATAAAGTTACCTATACATGAGATTTAACTTTATTATTAAAATATTTTATAACTTTTTAAGTAGAATGTGATTAGATGTATCTTCTATATAATACTCTTGTAAACATTTTTTTATATATAAAGTGACTTTTTTAATAATAAACATTCAATGTATTTTTTAATAATAAGTATTTAAAGTTAAGTTGGACAAGTTTTACAGAGCATTATAAATTTCACAGGATACCCCTTGCTATACTTCATACATATGAATTTAACTTAAAAAGCTTATAAATAAAAACTTAATGGTATGATATTTATTAGAAAATGTTCTTGTATACATTAGAAATTATGTTTGGCTTACGCTGTGAACAAATAATTTGTAATCTTAAGTTATTTTAGTTTTTATCTTATTTACTTCTGTGGATTCTTGTTAGATTATATTTTATTCGTAGGCATTGAATATTCATGTTTATTAATTGAACGTGCAAATTATTTAGTAAGTAAATATAAGGTAGAATTTCGTTTATGTTAGAAAGTTATCGGGTTGAAGACCATGGTTCTTTAGGCGTTACTGTCGGCAATTTAGATTGATTGCTTGCTTTTGTCAGACAGGTGGAAGCCATTCATTGCTAATTGACTACATTAAAATATTAGTTAATTAAATGAGAATATTGTGTCCCAATGAGTAGACATATTAATCAAATAATTCACTCATACAGTATAATATCCGCAATGACTATTATGTTTCAATATTTATAATTTACATTTGTTTTTTTAATACATAATGAACTGCACATATTTTTTAATTAAAAAACATTCTTATCGAAATTGTTGTAAAGCTGTTGCACTGGTTAGGTATATTTGCCAAGAAGAAATCAAAACGGATTTAGAACAACATTTTAGAGAGTTATTAACATGACCTAGTAGGTGATGAGTGATGACATAAAAAGGCAGTATTTATCTGAATTCCGTATATTGCGTATTCAAGTAGAATGTGATCAAAAATATTTACTTATAAAAAATGTATTTATCGTTCCATTAACATAGATGTTAATAATAATTGTACAGTCATTTAAATGATTTGTGAATAGTGTATCAATGTTAGTAATAAACACAAGGAGAAAATGGTTTTGTGAGTTGCAATTTTGTTTGTAAATTATTTGAAATTGCTTGCTATAATTTTACATATAAAAATGATATACTGTGCATGTAATGGTCTAAATGTATTTTAACGACGATCATTTAAGTTGTAGTCTTACAATCTATATAATGTTAACAATAACTTTTTAAATTATATGCATACATAGTGAACACAGTAATAAATAGAAAAAATATTTTTTTTAGTTGACCTGAAATGTAATGATCATCAAAAGCATTAACACAATATTATTTATTTACAACATGTTCCTTAATCAGTCTGTTTTTAATATTTGAGGTTATGTATATTTCTTTAAATAACCTAATTAGGTAGTTATACGTAATGTAGTAGGACGAATTACCTGGTAATTTAGAAAATACATTTTATACTCAAATATTTTCATTTTCCATAGGTAACCATATGTTTTTGTATAAGTTGTTTTTTTATTGTGTCAAACCATCGCAGAACGATTTTAATTAAAAACACATGGCATACTTAAAGTGGTATGTTTACTGTTAAAATTAATAATTGCATTCCATAAAATATGTTATCGATTAATACATTTAAATATTTAATATAATTTATGGTTTTGTTAATTATTATGGTCTTATAGAAAAATGTTGTTATTTCATTAGAATTTGTTCTAATTTTATATGGTACTTAGGTGTTGTTTTACATTTACACTTATTGATATACTATAAATGTTTAATATTGAAGATTCCATTATTTCAATGGCTATTTAGATACAATTGAATCATAGCATATTGATGAAAGACATATAGACTTATAGCATGTTTTGTCCTAATTATATAGTATAATTTAATAACTAAATTTTATAACTAAATGGGCATATCATAACCTATACAGACTATTTTCAATATTGTAATACGATCATATTTATTATTGTCACTGAACACCTGTACATATTATACGAATTTAATAAAATTTTGTGGATAGATATTTTTCAAACACGTTTTAGTGAACATTAGCCATGAATGTATTTATTTTTATTTTTAAGGACATTTTTTTGTAAATTGTACTTAATTTTTCTTAAATTTGAGATTTTAAAATTATATATATTTTTGTTATATTAGATTAACCTTGTACAGATCAGCTCGTTCAGTCTACACAAGCATGTAAACATGTCACACATGCTTTTACAGACATACCTATACCGTAGGAAATACATGCTCGTTGCCCGTAGGCAAAACACTCAAAGTTATATAATATTAATGTTAGTATCACAATTCACTAGAACTAGAAGGTGTGAATATGGCGTGTTATTGTAATAATGTAATATACGTGTTCTATTATTAATTTATTCAAAATGTACAGTATATTTTGAATGAATTATGAGTTACACTGCACTTTTTTGATACGATATTTGATTGTTTTAAGTCAACTTTGATATTTTTTGGGCGTATTTGCAT
The DNA here is from genome assembly GCF_001856785.1 of Myzus persicae. Lineage (NCBI taxonomy): Eukaryota > Metazoa > Arthropoda > Insecta > Hemiptera > Aphididae > Myzus > Myzus persicae. The sequence continues at coordinate 272,891 of NW_019101374.1, forward strand.
ACATTTTTTAGAGTTTCAGACCATAAACATACCACTTATTCATTAATAACTATGTTAATGTATGTAATATAATATAATATATTATAGTATTAAACACACCTGCAGCAATAACTGTCAGAATTCCAGCCGGTATTGCTAAGCCCAAGTTCATTTTCCCCTTTTCTTCTATAGTGGCGACCATACCCATAACTAACCCGGTAATACCGCAAACTATCTGAAAAAAAAATATAATTATAACTATACAATGATTACAAAAAAACTAAAATTATATAGGGAGAGCACGTATTGCGTTTTTAATAATATATTTGTGAAGGGTTCAAGTAGTATATTATGTATTACTAGGTACCGTAAATAAATCAAAGGAAATATATGTATGTAGAAAGAGAGTGAGTTAGTGAGAGGACATGAAATACTCCTAAGCAATTTATTCACCACTAACGTCGTGATTCGTGAGGGTAAATTATATTTAAACTCCCGTGGATTTTTTTAGGTACATATTTTTTTTCGCTAATTTTGTACCTATATATATTTCATAACATCAAGTTGATTTCTATTTTAATTCTGTGTATTTTATGATCAGGGAGAATTATATTATCTAGTATTGGTAGGTATTATGGAATTAGGCATTTATGCTGTAGGTGAAGTCGAATACACATTATTATTAAATGTATAATTTATACTAATAGAAATACTGAACTGAAAAAGATTTATATGTATTTAGGTTAAATATATGTATATGTATTTATACGGAGTAATCCACGGAGTAAGACCCTCGGGAGTTTTTTAATTTAAATTGAAAGAAAAAATATTTTTTATACGGAATTTTTTTTAATTTTTTTTTTATTATTAGAATCATGAATTTTTTTACAAACCAATTAAAAACTATTGTACTAAGATTGGAATGTAACACAAAAAAGAATTTTAATTACAACTAATAACAAACTGAATTCAATTAAAATATAAATATATAATACTATTACATTTTTTATACTGCAGTATAATATATCTAAAAACTATGTATGACATTGTTTTGCTAAGTCCATCATAGCTTTAATCAGTCTGTCGTATAATAAGTAGAAAAAAACATTACATCCTGTTGAAAATCTTAATGGTATGCCAATTCGTTGTTTTTTAAGGCTTCATACTTGAAAGTATAATATATATATATAAGTATGATATACAACCAATAAAAATTGTTATTTTATATTTATAAACGTTTAATTTAAACGAATGAAGAAAAGATCTTTCACCCACGGAATTTGTTTTAATACTCTTAAACTAAATTCCAACGGATGGTTTTTACTTTTTAATTTAGTTTTTTACGTAGTAGACGTCTATAGAGTATAGATGTAATTTTTTCTTATCTAAGACCATATATTATGTACCTATATTGTTCAAGAGGTATTTGAACTATTTATAAATGACGTGCAATGAATTTCATAAAAAACGAAAAAAAAAATAGATGCAACTAAAAAGGTATTTTCTGAGAAAAAGGGGTCAAATTTGACACTGTTATATTTTGATGTCAATTTAAGAATGTATATTTTTTAAAGGTATGTGGTGTTATGAGGGATAAATCTTTTTACGAGATCACCGTTGATGTATCAACGACATCGCTGACTTTATGAAAATAAGTTAATATCTCATAAATTCTTCACAGAAAAAATGATACCGAGCACAAAGTTCAGTGGTATTGTCTCGGGCTTTGTCTCGTGTGGTTCCATATTTTATATCGATTTAATGACGAATTTCAGTCACACATAATACCCACCGTGTTCCCGACATTCTATTTATTTCATCCGTGTGAATGAGACTGATTGAAAAACAATATTTCGAACATAATGTTTGTTGGCTAGTCGTGAATAGCATAATATACGAAAAATATTATAATGTATTAGGCACGAAAATCGTGGTCTTTATTGCACAAGCGAGCGCAAGGCATGTTTTCACCGTAATTATTATTGCTGTTGTTTTTTTTTTCTTATCGGAATATAAATAATATAATATATTTTATTGTTCGTCGAAACAAACGCGAGGTGTACGTTATTATTTTAAAACGGACAAAACTAAACGGACGTCGTACAGAGCGTTGCGACTCAAAATGACCCCCGAGATTATATTATTTTATATTATAATATGTGAAAGCTTTTCACGTGGCCGAATACCTGCCGCGTGCGTACCTATATGCACATTGCACATTAATTATTTCCGTGTTTCAGCAAGCGTATAATCGCATCTCTCATTTGAAACCCTATACAAAATACTAAGTGCTTCTACTAATAATACGTACCTGGTAAACTCCAGTGTATTAATCAAACGTAAAAATAGCAAACATAAAACAAAGACGAGTTTCTAAGAACTTTTAGAATTAATATTAAAAGTACACGTGTTAAAGGAACTGTGATAAAATTCTATTATGCAATGGTACATAATGTATTTTTCTTTTTATACAGTAACATTATTTATGGTACATTAATCAATGATTTTCCGAAGCCGAATAATGTATCATAAAATCTAGAAAAAATATAATAAAATTCGAGGTAGGTGTTAAACGTAACAGCATTTTTAAGCACAAAACGTGTCTACAGTTTCGTTATGAAGATAAACGGTTTATTTTTTTGAATGTCTCGTCCTAGTCAAAATTAAATTTTAAACAACGTTCCATTGCACTAAAACAATAAATAAACTGCCACAATGGTGGAAGCATTTTACGCCGCTTTAAGCAAATTGTAAAGTAAAAGTTCGGTTTTGAATGGCTCCGATAACGAGCGAGATAAATACCGAGCCACGCCAGAGGATTGTCCGCGGCTTTAACTCATATATCTTCAACGGGACGATCCCGTCATTTGTCATCTTTTATTTGACACCTTAGATAATCTTTGACGTTCACCAGGTGAAAATATTTTCACGATTTTAATTTAATTTTCACACCGATATTCGTACATATTTGTTTGGCATTTGAATTTCTAAAATTCGAATTGATCTATATTGAAATGCGTACACATATATTGGTATATAATTATTATATTGTGTTATACAACGGACTTGTGTTAAACTGAGTGTTATTATACGATTTCTAAAGTTTGACAATATATTATTTGTAGTGAAGAAGTGCATAAACTATCACGTCACGCAATGTTTTTCAAAAGTATGAATCGTCAAATACGTCATACAGTGCTCAAACGTTTTACTCAAATTGTTATTTTCTAGATGCTTCGGCTTAACAATAAATCACATTAGACAAATTAAATTTTACCCGTCATCGAATGCCGTCAATTTTTTCAATTTCTTAATAAATTACAAAGGGGTGTTTATTTATAATACGAATATTTGCGTAACGCTTTATGTATGGGTTCGTTTAAATTACTTTTTTCGCGTTTGACGTACACGAAACATAATTCCTTTAGCCTTTCGGTCAAGATAATTACATCGGGATTTGAGTGTATCGATTTTTCAATATTATCGATATCCACAATAGATACCTGAAGTACACGAAGTCGGAGGACTACGGCGAACGGGTAAATCTTCGGTTGAGACGTATAGATCATTTTATCGTCTAATAACATGTTGTCTTCGTCGAGTATGATCACTTGTTCTTTCTTATGGTTCATCCGGACCGCCTGCAATCATAATAATACTATATATATATACATTCAAATGCGTGCACATAATACATTTGTTATAGTTTTACGTACGACATAAGCGTTTAACCACTATTCCGGGTGACAAACAACAGTCGGAATCGGTTAAAAAGGATTTCTATCGCGAAACGTACGATAATAAATAATGTTGTTTATCATATTTTAAATGTCGTTATTGCTCGTCAAGATGTGTTGTACTATAAAATGAGATTTATACACTTCAACGTATCGATGGATAGAGTATTGTAGTAATATGCGTTCTATTGGAACGTTTGTACGAGAATAAACGAGGTATAAATATGTCTCGTATTGGATGACGAGTACGATAATCGGAAATTGTGTGGACTAAATCGAATAAAAAATAACCAAATAAGCGTTTCTGTTTACTCTTACCGGTATACCTTCCTCTCTTTTCTATCTCACTTTTGAAACATAATAAACTGATTAAATATATACATATATATTTCCGACTATTATTAATTGCCTGAAGTGGTGTTCTATTACTATAGGTATTCGGTTCTACCTGTATAGGGTTACAGAATTAAAATAAATCAAATTTATTATCTATAATTTAACCGAATACAATATATTCTATAGCAATAGCACGAATAAAAGGTTGAAGCATTAAACAAATTTCTCCATTATTTTTTTTTCGCAGAAATATGATACACATGAAGATTTTTATCGTCACCGGACTTAGAAATTTATGTGTCGCCTTTTTGAAAGGGGTGGTTTCTAAAAAACATTGTATAGTTTATATCTGTCGAAAATTGCAATATCATAAATCCAATGAATATCTTATAAGGGGTTGTCGTGTAACTATTACTTGTCGTGAATGGACGTGTTTTCAGTAATTTATTTTTAACCTTTTGTGGTTCATTTTATTCAAAACACAGAAAATACAAAAACCAAAAAATGTTAAAGAATACCATCTTTTATAGTTAAAAATAAAGTCATTAGTGTTGTATAAAGTTTGCATAGAATAAGGAAAGAAAACATTTTAAAACAAAAACAACTTGTCAATAACTTTACCTATAATATTACCTTTTAAAATGATTAATTAATTGTTTATTCAATTACAATATAAAATGAATACAGGCACAGTATTTGTTTTAATTGATAATTTTATAAATTCTAATATTCATACCTAAATAAACAACTAAAATAATTGAATAAATTATTTTTTTCCTTCAAATTTACAGACGCATAATAAAATAATTTAATATAACCGTAACAGTTAATGTTATACCTAGTTATCATATTAATAGCCTTATGCTTGAGTATTTTAAAACCGTGGAGGATATAAATTTCAAAGGTTGAATAATTACTAATTAGTATTAAGCAGGTATAGAAATAATTATAATGTTATAATTAGTAACTACATTTTTGGTACCGAAACACATTATGATTTGTGTAACACGGCGTGTTGAATAGGCAATTTAGGTGACCTCCTGTAGGCAGTAATGTCATTATGGTATTCTACGTAGGTAGTGCTTTTTATTAATTATATCCCATACTCGACCTCTCATTCACAAGAACTTGAAATAGACGTCATACAAAAGAATATTTATTCATAATAATTGATATCATTGATTATATTTCCATCACATTGCGCAATATTATTATGTGAAGCATAAACGAAAAAGTGCGAACATTATTGATGGAAAATTGTTTTTTTTTTTTTTTTAAACTTTGTTTCCAGTGCCCTGGTGAAGTATTTTGATTGTGAATCAATTGCACAACACTACAAGTCACAAAACTGTCCAATGTCCTACACACGTCCGACAAAGTGTCATTTAAATAACTGATAAGAATAACGAAAAAAATAGGGCAATAACTATATCGTCATTCGAGTAATGACTTGGACTGTAATATAGTGAACAAAAAATGAAAATGATCGAGTTTGAGGTGAAATTCTTACGTCAGACGTTGGACGTCTTTCGACTATCCGTTTATAGGTAATACAGTATTATTATAAATAATAATAACACTATTATTATCGACATTTTCATAAAATATGATTTTAGTGCGCGGGTGCACTATCAAAAATATTTCATTAAAATTGATTATAAAAATTTCTCAGGTAGTAAATATTGTACGACAATATTTTCGGCATCGGGGTGGGTCACTCATAGATCCAGTAGTGAACCTTTGTTCATCATATAAAAATTATAGGTTTATATACAATTATTTTACATATTTTATTATTCAAATAGTTTACATATAAAATATAATACATATTGGCGTTTCGACATCCGACATAAAAAACATCTCTGTTGTGATCATAATTTTTGACTAGCAAAAAATATATATTTTTCAAAGTGCAATCGTGCGTGATTATCACAATATATTTACTTGTTCTATAAACCTGTGTTACTGTGTTAGGCATGCTCCTCGTGTTTCAATCGTATAATATACTATCAATAATAATATCGTAAAAGTAAAACAAATAAAAATTTGAGTTATATTATTTATGATGCGGGGTAAGACAGGGTAATTCATTTATTGCATCAACGTTATTACGTTTTTTCCGTGGGGCTCTGTTTTTATAAGATCATAATAAACATTAATACAATAAATATGTAATAAATACTATAGGTCTTTAAACTCTTTCTAAATATAATGAACCATTATAACTTAATGTCCACAATTTTTACTACCAATTAAAATATTTATTAAATAATAATGACACAATTAATATACAATTAAGTCCTAAACAACTCTATGCAAGGTCGATTGACTTTTGATTTTGTTTTCTTTCGTAATCAATAACGTGGTTTTTCGTAATTTTTGTTATGATGACCAACCCACCCCTAAAAAAATATTGAACATATATTATTAAAATATGTCCCTATGATAATTATACGTTGTCATTCCAATTTCATATCTGATAAATCAAAACCAAATTGCATAAACTACACGACAATATTGTTAGCACACATTTTATGCGGACTGCGTGAGACTAATAAATGAACTTTCTGTCCCGAAACTCGACAATTGTATTGCCTGACATTCCTTTTTATTATTAACTCAAGTGGAAAAAAATTTAGTAACAGAAAAACATAGATACGGAAAATAATAGTTTCGTCGAGTTTTTGTTTCACATATTATAGGCGCCAACTACGTATAATTATTATTTATTATACGTAGAACTAATTTTAATAGAACCTATCTTAAATCAAATTATTTTACGAACACAAAGAAACTTTTTTAAATGTTATAATTTTATAAGGTATAATAAGGTCACCTTTAAGTGAATCACATACCTATGCACTAAATTACACTCCGTTAGCACTTCTCACATCAATATCAAAGTTAACATTTCCAGCTTCATCGTTATTGTTGAGAGGTGTCTCTGACCCCTCCTTTTCACATACTATTCTATATAAGTCAAGTAATTTATGTCACCACATTTGCCCTTTTAATTTTATACGAGCATGTGACGCTGCAGGTTGCGAACAAATTTAAAATTAAAAAAAGTGAAAACTGTAGGTACACATATGAAATATATTTTTAATATAATCTCAACGAAAAAGTTCGTTCAAATAGAAATATTAAATATTTAACGAGCACTCAAAAATGAGTATACATTTTTTTAGGTGGGTGCTCATTTTAATCATATTAAAAAATTAATATGTTATAGAGTGGATATTAGAGACAAACCAGGACTATTTTCATTTCTAACAGACTTATAGTGTTGGACACCCGTTGTGTAAATGAGATTGTATTACATTTTTAATTAAATTAAAAATTCGTTAACATAAAAAACTTATAAAAATTCTACGTAGAGTACAAAAATGTCCGAAATTCGTTGAACATTTTTACGATGTCAGTATTATAAAATAACCGATGAAAATGTCAATATTCTCTAGGTTTTAATTTTTTCAAATTAGAACAAATTAGTAATGGTCTATTAAAGTTCATGTGATATAAATTTTACAGTTTTTATGGCATTTGTTGCAATTTTTATGGAAAATTCTAAAAATGACATCAATACATAGAGAACCAACCATTTTTGTAAGATATTGTGTCGATTGTTATGTGGTCATATAAAACTTATGAAGCAGCTTTTCTACCAAAAAACATGATCAAATATACCAAATAATAAAAAATACATCATTGTTAAACCAATACATTTCTCGCTTCTCTTAGAAATTTAAAAATATATAACAAGATCTATATAAAAGATAAGACACTTTATGTATAGAATTTTAAGTAAAACAAAATAAATTATTCTGAAGATGACAAAACTGTCGTATTGTGGTTGATATCGAAAGAAAGCTGACAACTGTGGAAAGATAGACGTGACAGGAAAAAAATAAAAAAAGAACCGTACAAGAAAAATAAATACGTTTATAAAAGACATTAAATAAATCTGTGTTAACTTGGTTATTTAATTATTTTCTTCTTGGCTAGAACTTTGATAAAAAAAATGATGCAACTTTATAGGTTTTGTCGATTATAGGACTTTATAGGAGCGCTGAACTCTAAACATATTATTAAAAGTCAATTTTACTTTTCTTGAAAATAATATTAAATACAATGTACAATATACATGTGATACATTATAAATATATAATTACAATACAATATTTGTTCCCCGACAATACACATATATTAATTTTTCAAAAATTTTTCACATAAAAATATTTAAGTCATACTTTGAAGGAGACGATTATTTTTTTTGAATTTATTTTTTCGTTCACAAAATACAATCATTAAAGGCGAGCACTACGACAATTATTGTATTGTAGCTCCGGAACACCGAAATACAGAGAAAGACGAATGACTTCCTTTCTAAACATCCGGTATGATACTATTAATACAACCGTTATGTCAAAGCAAATACCGCCTTTAAAAATAAAAACAAAATCGTTGTAAGATTTCCGATATTCATAAGACCTAATCAAACCATAATTTATTGTTATTGTAAAGTGATAAACTCCTTTGTTATCTAGAAATTTAAATACCGAAATATTTGCAAAAATATCGAACGTTGAAAAAAACCATGCTGATAACTCATCACCTATATCATCGTTTAAAAGTTTATAAATATGTTCAAAAACGACCCAAAATCCCTGAGATATTATTGGAATGATGGTCATAATAAATAGGTAACTATAAATTAAAAATGACACACCTTAGGCAGGACGCAGAGAGGGCAGAATCAATACATCACGCACGTTTATCTCGATTCACTCACCTCATAAATCATTCCCTCTGCAAAACGATTATGTTTGCTTAAGTTTTAATAACTATTACCCATTATACGTAATGCGCTAAACACGTATAAAAGTCAATTAAAAGATATAAATTAGAATTAAAATGGAATATTAATATAATTAATCTCTACTACTATATAAAATGAAGTCGCTTTCTTTTGTTCGGGATAAATCACCAAACTACTTATTCAATCGCCGTTGAATTTTTTTTTAAACTAAAGAGGACATCACAGAGAAGGTTTTAGGCATAAATTTAGTCCGATAAAGTTAATAAATAATTGGTTATTATTAATTAAAATAAACATGTAAATTGTATACCGATAACTTTTTTAGTAAGGAATAGTCCCTACAGGCTGAAAATAAATCAAACTCGATTACCACAGATGCTTCTATTAGGCAGGTCGGTTTCGACGTGGAATAATAAACAATTATTATAATAATTTAATTTATCAAAAAAAAAAAAAAACAATTATTTTTATCTGAATATCTATTATTAGTGTTTATAATCAATGGTGTTACTATAGTCATTGGTAAAAAATAACTAATAACTAATCGGATTTTCACAAATTTCTTGCTAAGATGATTGAGTTACACTCATAGTCACTCATCGGCGTGTCCACAGTCAAAACAAAAAATAAAAAATATTATTCATATAGAGTATTTACCTAGCTTGAGGTACGATAGTAATAGTATATTATAATATAATATAATATAATATACCTGATAATATATTGCTCGCGTTATGACAAGCGAGTCTCCTCTATAGATTTGGCATTTTCAACGGGCAACGACGTGCACGGAATTATTATTAATAATACAATTTGAAATAAGCATCAATTTTTCTATTGACACAAGCGATATACATTTTTTCAACATTATGAAGAATCCGAGGTGGCGAAGCTTAATTTATATGGCTACATTACCTGCACGGAGACGTGACTAAAAGTGGTCTAATATAAAAATAATTACTTAACATACAGAAAATAAATATGAAATCAATATCTGAGAAATATTGCAATAGTGAAGCATTGCCGGGTCAGCTAGTATATGATATAATATGAAATGTACATAACAAATACCTATAATGCTGATTGTATACTAATAAATATGTTATTAAATAAACCATGAAATAAGATGCCTTAGTAATTAGGGCACATATATATTTTTATTTCAGTGAATCATTATATTTTTTAGTTTGATTTTAGTTACATGTACGGGAACACACACATATTCGGGGATTAATGATCTATAAAATTCACATCATATCATAAATTACTTATCGTGTCGATGGAGATAGTAAACCATCGATGGTATATGTCATCTAAATCATAATTTAAAGAATTTATGATTCAATTTCGATAGTGGTTTCCCGAGCAAAAAGAAAACCTACCAACGAAACCGAGTTTAGTTTTTTCACCTCCATTTCAGGAATATGTAGATTTAAATATTTAATCTGCCTGTGAGATGATGTGTAAGTGAAGACAATGTTACTCATGTCAATATTTATTACAATATCCAATACATTCAAAAACTATTTACTCTAAAATTAATTAACCAGCCCTTTATAATGTACAACGCTGTTTGAATAGAATATTAGAATATTTGTATTTCAGATTTTTCGGAAAAATACAGAGACCGTGACTTAATATATTATTCACCTCGGCGTAGGATAGTGCACTATTATTTGAACATATGAGGAAAGGTCTTCAAATTTAAAGAGTATTATACAAAGTGAATGTATGGATTATGACGTTAATGGTTAAATTATGTAATATGAGAAATTTCGTATGAAACGATTAAGTAAACAAAAGTAAAAATCCTATTAAAACAAATCTAGAAGTAACTTAGTTAAAAGATCTTGATGGTTAAAACTCAAGACGGATGTACTTAATGAAAACATGTTGACAAAGGGGCTATGGCATTTGAGATTTTTTTTTAACTCGAGTTGAAATAATTGAAAAAGTAGTAAGTTTAAAGATTCTATGCGTATACCTACGAACTTACATAAAAATCGGAAAAACCATTACACCGTCTTTACGGGACTTGAACATTTAAAAACATTGTAGATAATTTCTATCAGGTCAGTACATTGATAAATATTTTCGAATAAAATATTTGTAGCTGTGAAAATTTGAAGTTTCAAGATTGATCGTTTATTCCAAATTATAACAAAACAACCCAAATTGATTTTGTTATAGAAACCGGTATGCCGTAAATTTCATTTTTTCCCTCGCGATTGTTAATAGTTGTTTTTCCAAGAGTCTACGTGAAACTTTTACAATAAGTACTTCTTCTTTTTCTACAGAAAAAAAAATGATAACTGACAAAACTAACTAACTTAGTAAGACTAAAAAATAAACACACACCGTTGTAAATCAAATACGCGTTATTCGCTTCTTTCACGGAAATTTCATACAAATTTGAAAAGGTTACGAAAATATTTTATCTCATTTCTTTAACAATGAAAAATGAGAACAAGTTTAATATGGGACACCTTTCGTTTAGAAATTGTAAAAGGAATAATATGCGCTCATCGATTTTACGGGGAAAAACATCAACGACAATACAGAAATCGGTATTTTTTCTCGATGCAATACTTGATTTTCCGATCTGGTTCAATTTGCGTAGCCAATGTTGAAGTGTTTCCAATTTCACATTTCCACATGCATGTATATTAATATTTAATATATACATAACATTGACACGTTGCAGCTATTCAAAATATTAATGGCGTATTTGCGTAGTAATAGTGCAATGTTATAAATTACACGACTGCAGGTAATTTTAAAATTTTTATTTTCATTTCGGTCAGAATAATTTCAATGTATTTAATTTGAAAGTTTCGTAATAACCTCCACGGTATATAGGTACACGGTAATATCCCGCACTATACAGCGTTTACGGTTCCGATGATAAAATAAACAACATTGAAAAAATACTTAAAGATTTCATTACCTATATATAATTATTATAGGTAATTTAATGAAATCTACGACTTTAGAATTTCGTTTTTATATCAACCCCAAGCTACTTAGCTAAACGTTTTTCGAAATTAAATTACCAAAGTAATTTCCGATCAATACTCTTCACTATGCCCGGCCACAATATATACCGGAATATAAGGCCAAGTGTATAACAACGTTTAATGAGATCGCAATTAATTCTCTGTTTAATTAATCTTTAATTACTACAAACGTTTTTTACACTCGAAAAATAAACAAACATACCACGGATTGATTCGCCGTTCATTATAATATATATTAATTAAAACATGATCTGTTCCATTGTAAATGATAACAAGGCAAAATGGAATGCACTGCATAAACAGACATTACAAACATTTTTCACTGTAACAAATGGAAGGTATTATCTCAGTGAGATGATAATAGGTACCCATATAATATATTTTATAGTAGGTACCCACATGATTTGTATACTGTAGCAAAATAATGTGCCGTGATTTGATTGGTGTACGTTTATGGTTGCGGTAATAGTGGTTTTAAAAAATTGTTCAAGCTATTTATTTTACGAAAAAAATTGAACGTGCATCAAAAAACAAAACGAGAAATTGTTTACAACATATTATTATTATGAACGTAGGTTTCCGCATGATTGTTTCATGTTTGCTTATAATATCTCGTAATATTATAAAGTAATAGTAGTTGTAATATTTCCCTGTAAAAGATAAACGAACGCATTTTAAAACAAAACATCAAGACGCGATGAATGTTTGTTTATCAAAAGCAGGATATTCAAATTTAGTAAGTATACCTAGTGGGTATAGTGACTAAAATATATAAAATAATTATCAACAAGATATTCTTAGAAAACCGTGTGGCCACGTCAGATGTTCCATAGGACTCCTACCAGAACGTTTTTGTTTAGGTGGACGGAAAAGGGTATTTAACCCTGTCATTTACATCATCCATCCATCCATCCCTGCTTATTATTAATCATACAAAAGGCGTATAAATGGGAATATTATGTAAAACATTTATATATTCAAGAAGTTTAATGCGTTTTTAATTCCATTTTTAAATATACATGTTTTTATAAAGTTTGACTTCTAACTATACTTTACTGTAGACTTAAAACTTTCTACAAATACCTTATATACATATAATATTATAAACATACTATATAATATCAAAATACGAAAATCTTGTCTGTAATGCTGTAACGTGGAATACATTATAGTTCACTATGTCAAAATACAACTCTATGTAAGTAGGTATTTAAAAATAGGATATAAAGAAAAATAAGTATAATATATGTCCTAGAAATGCAAATAAAAATACCACTCCAATTTCAACTCGTGATCTAGAAAATATATGTGACTTTTAACCCGACAAGTATAAGTAGGAAAATAGGACGGTTATCTAGTAAACGGAAAAAGAAATGAGAAAAAGGTAGACATTTTTTTTTTAAACGTATGCTAAGCTATTCTGGTTTACTAAATTTAAAAATAATTCTCACATAGTTCGCTGTAATAAATTTGCGCGAGGGAGTGAAACAACTGCGTGGATATAAAAAGATCAGAGAATATCTTCAAGGCTGTATTTACTGTTAAATTATCATAATATATTTCTCGTTATTTTTTTGTCTCATTAAAATGCGTTCACTGAGTGAAAACACAATTACCAATTTAAAACATGTAAACATTATAATTGATACTGTTTCGCAAAACGATATACAATTAGTATTAGTATATATTATAAAATCATTATTCTTATTTAAAATTGTTTTAATAACTTGATATTATTATGTGTTGTGTATGTGCAATATTAATAGTACGATGAAAACAAGTACATAAGCCATCATCTATTCTCCATATTTATTTCGTTCAGCATTATGAATATACGTTTTTTATTATTGTGTATCGAAACGATTTCAAGAATAAAATACAATGCTTCAATACACATGAAAACATTGACTGTAAATCAGACTGAAAAGTACCTACTCAGCAATTAATTATAAGAACTTACAAACCATAAACCGCAAACTAATAAATAGTTTCAATATATATATATACGTAGAATAATTATAATATAATTTGATTCAAGGATGAATTATTGTGATGGCGCGTAACTTTCGGGAACAATATTCAGGAAAATTCACGAAAATATTTGTGAGGAATGCTTTAATCGTGGAAATTAATATTGACTGAAAAACACACTTCTTAGTAAAATCGAATTCCTAAAATTGACTCGAGTTTAATCGATTTAAGATTTTGTCTGGTAGTTCCGTCTGACATCCGAATAAGTATGTAATTTAAATAAGCAGTGCCCGTAGTTTAAGTGGTTCATCGGACATTCACACCAGGGTAGTGCCGAATGCACAAAGTCGATGAAGAAATTAATAATATTTTTTACTATTATCCTACATTTAGCTAGTATATCTTACATAAAAAAAAAAAAAACTGTCGAGCTATTATCAGAGCCCTGCGATTTAAATTTGCATCGACGGTTGTTGGGCTTTTATTATTAATACTTCAAACCACGGCGGCATACCTATACGACGGCGAATATAAGTCGGTATCGTCCTAAATCAAACTCTCACAACGCAATCACAAAATATCAAAATATTTCTTATATCCATAAAACAAACAACGCGCTTAATTTTTATCAACACTGACGTGTCCTATTATATTGTTCGTCCGAAATTAATGTGCAATCAATTTAAATTAACGATGGATACAGACAGAAAACTACAAACTACCGAATAGCTGGAGCGTTGGCCGAAATTCAATTATTATTTTATATTAAAGAATTGATTTTCACGCAATTGTATAATAGTTTGTAGCAATTATTTGTTATGGCAAGTATAAGTTTTTTTTATGATTCCCGAACGGCAATAAATAATAACAACGTTCGCCAGCAACTATACGTGCGATTCATTGATTTTTTTTTTTTTAGGTTTTATTTATATCGTTACGGTTATTATTTTATTTATATAATATGTTGTGTACGCGTTCGTCAAGGCGTATATCATAATAGCATTGTGCGTTCGCCATTATCGACTGCGTGCAGAATAATATTATAATATTATTCTAATATACCGTTGTGATATATATCGTTACGCCGCTCGAACGCACCATCGCAAACATCGTAGCGATAATCGTCACGCGAATTAAGATCGTATACATATTATAATACATTTGTTTTATACAACAACTGTCGCTGCGCCGACGAGTCATCGCAATACGTCTAATTGTTTTTCGATCCCGGACAGAGGGTTCGCCGGCATTCGCTGTGTGTACTGTGCAACAACAACAACAATAATATGGTCGTCGTAGTTTTCGGATGTACAAGCAGGACCTATATGTGCCGGAGATTAAATGAATGCCGGGAAACGCATTAAACTAAGCAAAAATTGTTGTTCCGACAAATAGAAGTGACTGCGGCAATACATTTAATGACCGACAACGGCGGCGGCAGCGGCGGCGGCGGCGGCGGAAGATTCACGTGATGCTTTTCGCAATCTTCCCCCCCCCCCCCCCCCCCCATTAATGGATATACATGCGTCTTGAAACTGTGTGGGGGATTAACCTACAATGCGCTGTCGGCGGCATTTTATTGGTATTCGGTTTTAACGATTCCGCCGCCGCCGCTCTTGTCGATTTCTCGGACAAAAGTTCGCGGACGAAGATCGACAATCGCGAGAAACGCCGTGGTCCGTCTTATTGACGAAATTAATCTTGATAAATGGGATTGAAAAAAATTAAGGTCACTCTGCTGCGTAGTAGGCTTCGGGTTTCGGACTCGTCGGTGCAGAGTGGGTCGTCCGCCACGGTGGGTCGTCGTGGGTTAAATTTGAATCCGACGACGAATCGTTTAGTGCGAAAAATGATCTCGACCGGAGAGTAAACGCGGTTTCAGCCCCTATTTCGGATATTTTGGGTATAATTTATTTATAGTACCTTCGGCTATTTGGTAATTCGGTAACACCTATTAGTAACGTAGATAATTATCCGGTAGGTGCGCAGTTGAACTAATTTTCGCTAAAAACACTTTTATATTAGGTATATTATTTATTTTAATTGCTATATTAACTTATAACTGAGTTAGGAGAATTAATACCCCATATACGGCAATACCGTTAAATTATGTTAATACCTTCGTGGTGTGAATAGCTTAAAATTAGGTTAAATATTTAGAAATTTGTATAAATAGGTACGTGATGATGAAAAGTTTCAATTCCTTACGGTTAATATTTTTTGAATTACATCAAAATAACTATTTTTCGTTTAGATATAAAATATTTTCCAAAATGTCAAATACCTATGAAAGTATTACGCATAGGTAGTAATTTTGAATTTATGCAACAAAAACTCACGAGAAATCTTGTATTAAATTTTAAAGCATAAACTTTAAACGAATTTCGTCAACATTTAAGCTTCTAATTATATTTTTAAATTGCCTTGAGAACAACTTATAATTTATAAGACTGACAAAGTTTTGACCATTTTTTTATCAACATTTATTGTATTACCATAAAATTACAAAATCTATTTTGTTACAAACTGGTATAGATAGAAATATTCTCGATTTCCTTGATTATTTTAAGAAGTAGTCACTTAATTTTTATATACTTGACCGTCTGAATCAATTCATATATTTGTGAAAATTTGTAACTAAGATTTGGTAATATATGTTATACCGAATGATAGAAGTGGGTTAAGTATAGACAATAGATGGAATTGAAGAACTTTTTACTATCTCGACAATTTTTATGCATAAAAAAATGCACATCATTATAAAACCAATACATCTCTTGTGCCACTTAAAAATCTAAGATAATAATAATAAAAGCATCGCAATAAAATGATAGCATTTCGCCTTCTTATACATTGTGTATACTTGAATATTTCTTAAAATAACAACTATTTTTTTCATTTTTGTTATTTTTCAACTTGAAAGTTTGTCAATTTTATGGAAAAATGACCTAAGTTCGTCATGTATCCTGTTCTTTGTTGTAGACGAGCTAGGAGTTGTATTATGTTTGTACTTTTCTATAAATCTGATCTGAAAAAAAATCGAGTCGTGGTAACTTGTCGACTATAAAAATGGAAAATAACGAATTTGTTTTGGTTTTTACTCACAATGTACCTATATTGTGCATATTTTTTTTTACTTTTCGTTTTCCTATTATAACTATTGTATAGTTTTTAGACGAAACAACAGCCTGCGGTCTACTTTCAGTTATCAATAAACTGGGTTATGTACGTAAAGTTATTGAGATACATCTGCACCTATACATATATGTCTGCCACACAAATACGTTTTCCAAAAGTTTATTTCCCCGAAAAAAAAAGAACGCTATGTAGCTTTCAAATTTTGTTTCAGAATTTAATAAGACGAATTTAACAATAATGTTATTTATTTATTTAAGTACAAATAACAGTATTGCGTTGGAGTTTTCTCGAAATAATTTATTCGAGTTTTCTCGTACACGTCTTGTCTTTCGCCTGCATTTGTAAGGTAATAAAATCCTACGAACTCAATATAATAACAATAAATAATAACAATAATAATCCGCCGCCGCCGCCGCCGCCCGAATAGAGAATGTATACGTAGTTCGTCCGTAGTATATACTCTATTATTGGTGTTAGGTTTTACGAGGCCCGAGACAATTCTCAGACAATATAAGTCCTATCGCAGTGTGTGGAGAGTGCTGCCAATTGAAAAGCTAATGGCATTTGTCGGATCAAATCTAGCAAATACAGGACACAGGACGATCGCAAAATGCACATTGAAGATTGAACGCTTTTATGATAGTCGCCGTCCGGATGATCGTAATAATATCACAGTATAATTCTATGCGAGCTATCGAGTGTTCCGCGGAAGTGAAACGTGGGCGTCTCGAATCGAAGGAATTATAATACATATAATTATATGATACAAATCGATAACTATAATTATTTTATATCAGTCCATACCGATTGATAAGTATTGCAATTGTAATTTGGAAATTTTAACGAGTAACCGTACACAACGATGTTTTACAGCTTTCTACGCTGTTATTATTTTATAGATACCTATAACGTTCAATCGTTACACGCCTATAATTATAACATTAGTTTGATCGTTATTATTAATTGTTGGTGATATAATCACGGATAAAGAGGAAAAAGTTTACTCCTTATAATTGTCCGTGTACGAGCGTCTCTGTACTTTATGATTATATTTCATTATATTATTATGTATTTTACTTACTACACATAACGTGTCACTTTTATTACCCCCCCCCCCCCTCCGAGACACACACGCCCACATTGTGTCCATACATGGATAATATATGTGTTCCCAAAGTCACCAATGCCTGCATTGTTGCAATTATAAAAAAAAATTATTTTGCGGTATATGTGTTTTATACTTGACTGGCACTATTGTTGTCTATAATAAATCTTTTACTATTATTTCCTGCATTTACGCCGTACCTATTTCATGTACCAGACAGTATTTCTTATGTATATATATGCACATTGCACATATTATATTCTCGTTATACAGACGTCTGACATTTAAACTGAAAATAATATGTAAGCTCAGCACTTTAAATTTATAATTGGTCGGACAATTTATAATAATATAATATGCTTAATATGTAATATTATTAAAGTTCCTACCTATAATGTTATTGGTCATATTTCATTTTGAACTCATAAATCCCAATGCACGTTTGAATACCCGGGAATAATTGGCGGTGTTACCGAGTCATGATTTATCTTACTTATTTGTTGATATTTCCCCATAAAAAAAAAAAACTTTGTTTTGTTGAAATTGCGGTCACATGTTTATAAGGGTCAAACGAGTTTCCGCCATATTTGAATTGCAGTCAATCGTAGAGGAACAAATTAGTTTTCTACTTAAACGCCGATTATGTGTTTCAATATGGTGTCCCATTATACTGCGTTCATATAATACCATCGATACCATTCATTGCGATTTTCGTTGCAATTTTCGTCGCTAGATGGTTATTACCTGTATGCAGTATCTACCGTATTGTTCATTTTATGAAAATAATATATCGTCTGAAGTTTATCGACGTGAGTCCTCCTGAGCTATACGCCTCGTTGATTTTGTTTTGTCATGGTATAATATATATATTTTTTTTTTATTTAAGAGAAAAATAACCCTCGGCATTGTAGCCAATGGGAGTTCCATTGGTTTTCACAAAATATTTTAGATTAATAGTTAGTAGGGGAGACATTTTTTTTTTATATATTATACATGAATAATGCAATAAAAGTTTAAATTATAAAAATTAAATAAAAATAGTATTAACAGTAGTCGAATTTACATATATTTTCATCATATTAGTTTATCCAATTCGGTTCGCCGGAGCTACGAAGATAAATATGTTAGATATTTTAAGTTTGGGTAGTAGGCTTTCGAATATGTCCTCTGGTAATTGGTTTCGGTTCATAATATAGAAGTGTTCAATCTAGTATTGTGATTCACTCACATACTTAGATATCATGTAATTCAATTTTAGTATTTATATTCAACCAGATTTTTTAACCATCTTATACCATACATTTTATCTATTTCATGTAGGTAAGCAATTTAACTTAATCGAATTTGAATATTGATGTGACAATAATTATTTATTTTGACCTGATTCTGTTTGCAATAAATATACATTCCATTTTGTTTTCAACCACACGACTAATATTTATTATACACATTTTTTCCAAACTTAAATTTGATTAAATTTTAGACTATTTATTTAGAAATATATTATAAAAACCAAAATTTAATTCCATTAAGTAGATATTACATAAGAGTAGAAAGGCCATAAAACAAAGGTTTCATTTTAAAGAGAAATACATTTGGTGACTGGTGTTTGGTAACTTACACTTATAATAATAGTCTCTCTTGACCCTTGACAGTTACCTACTTACTGTTTTTAAATTATATTTGGATTAATAATTCTTTTAGTTCAGTTACATTAAATACATTTACTTTTGAGGTTTATTTTCACTCTCAAATATTATATTCTTTAAGTAAAGTACTATGACATTTGGCCAATTATATTAATAGTTACTGCCATATTAAATATAAAGGCATTTACCAATCAACAGTTCGAACTAAGTTATTCTCAATTTCTCGTAAAGTCGTAAGTATAAACAATAGACTTGTGTCCACATATTATGACGTCTTTAGACAATACGTCTCATATAATGCCATTGCGGCTGTACATCATCCTGTAATAGTATAATTGTAAGTGCTAAAAATATATGATGTCTGAGCTTACACTACAGAAAATATTAATGTGAACAGCCACAACACGAACCACTGAACAAACCTAAACATTTTTTGTTTTTTAAATAATAAAGCAATTAAATTTTTTTTTTAATAAACGAATATAGTTTATAATAAATGCGGGTCAAACTATAATCGAGTTAACTTTGTTTTAC
Organism: Myzus persicae; assembly: GCF_001856785.1. NCBI lineage: Eukaryota > Metazoa > Arthropoda > Insecta > Hemiptera > Aphididae > Myzus > Myzus persicae. The sequence continues at coordinate 293,176 of NW_019101374.1, forward strand.
GACCAGCACTAGATTAAAAACATTAATAATATATATTTATGGTAGGAATAACAGGTAAAAGAGGAGAAACGTATTATTTTACCCCGGGAAAGCCGCGAGCGTGTTTTATATCGAAGACAAAGAGGTGCAACAGAAATTTCACATTTTCAGATTTCTGTATACAATTTCGTTGACTCTGAACGGGTCTAGAGACTGTTTTACAAAATACGTTATGCGTACTTACAACGAACATTAAATGAAAATTAACGAACAATATAGTAGTAATAATTTAACAGTATGCACGCATGTCGCATCAGGGGTTTATCTTTGAACACGCCACTATAGCTGCGCTATTCAGACTTCGCTACTTCAGAGCAATTTTTTACGAATGTTTTAAGAACTCCACATAATCATCATTGTAGCAATCTATAATCATGAAATTACAAGAGGACACAACATAACCAACCGCAACGAGAATGTCTACGGTTTTATGTCCAAACGAGACGTTGTCACTTGTTAATCTTGTAAATGTTTGTCCTGTTGTTACGAGTATAGGGTGTTGTGCAGTGTTTATCCCCGTCCACCAGCTGTATAGCCAACCTGCCAGAACTTTAGAACTTATATAGGTAATTGTGTAATTTGAATATGCATTAATGAATAAAGTTGAACAAGCCCATTTACCCATTTAACTCGCAAAATAATTTTCATAAATTATAAGTTTTTTAATTTGAAATAGGTATATAATTCTAAAACGACACAAAATATAAAACGCTTGGTTTTTTTTTTTTAGTATCAAGTTAAAATCAACCATCACAGAATATTATATTAATTATCTATTGAAACATTTTTTGACATCCGATGAGATAATATTCCGTTTAAATATTTAGAATAAAATGTAGTCACTACCCCCGAGTCCGGACCAGGTAATACATAAAAAAAATGACAAACAATTTCATCTTAACTTCTTCTTATGAATTCAAAATCCAAAATTAAAATTACTCGTATAGGTGTACTGCAAGTGATTTTTTCAACCGTAAACACTTATTATAGCTTAAAAAGTTTTTGTAACATTTTTTTTTACAAAATTCAAATTCTTTACAACAGAAAATTTTGAAATTCGTTAAATTTGAAAAAAATCTAATTGTATAAACTAGATATACAAATTATGTAAAATGTTTCCAATTGGATACGGCAAGACTTCATGGTATTAACTGCTTTCCATTGTAATGAACCATTATACCATGACAATAAAAATGTACAAAATAATTTTTTAGCCATCTATTAAATAGTTATAGTATTTTCAATGATGTATATAAGTAAATTTTTAAGTAGTACAAGATAATGGGAATTAAAAGTTTAAACTTTATGCAGCAGTCGTTAAATTAAGTTTTTATGGAGATGTATAACTAATTTAAGGTCTTGAGCGGAGCAAAAACAATGAATAGTTATGTGTTGTTTTATTCTGAAACCCTTTTACTGTAGTGCTCTTGGCAGGTATTCGTGCCATACTTTTCAAATTAGAGTAAAATTATTATTTTACGAGAGTGTATCAATTCGAGTGGGTATTTAAGCTCATAAGAATACAATCAAAAACTTTTAATTTATATGTTTAAGAGTAACTATTTGTCAAATGAGCGCATATGATCCGTAATTCGCAACACATCGTATGTTAGAAGTTATATTACTTATAACCATTTATTTGGATGAGCGATGAACCACGGTACAAGTTTGCGTAATAATAACTGTTCTTTTTTTAAATATATACAACTTAAAAGCAATAATTAGCAAATTAAAAAAAAAAAATGTATGGCGTTTTTTAACTGTTTTATTAATTTTGAAACATTGAAAACTTTTGGAATGATTTTTGTTTTTAATCATCTAATAATTAATATTTTAATTAAAAAATTCTAGGGGTTTCCGGTATTCTCACAGTTTTCATGAAAACTTTTATGAGTCTGTCGATATTTCTTTAAAGTAGGTACCACCTGCGTTAAACTATCATTAAATCTACAAAAATAGTACATGAAACTTAAGTATCTGCAGTTTTACTTAGTCTGAAAAAATATGTTCGGAAAAAAATACATCGTTTTAAATATTCAACACGTTTTCAATTTGCTCATTTGATAAATCCTTTTTTTCTCTACAAAAATACTACGAGCTTTTATGTGATAGAACACGTCAGCTTAATACACATAATTCATGGTTAAACGGTCCATTTAACAGTGGCCAACTCGCAGGGAATGTCTGCTATTTATTATACTCCACAATTATTATTAAATAACTGCAATATTTCATATTGTTAGTCATCGTTATTTGTTATAATATTATTTGAGTTTAATTTATTGACCTGTAATTTGTAAATTATTCAGGTAATATAAGAGACATAAAAAAAATGTAAGCGTGTTTTTTTTCGCCTGTCTTAAAATATATAACGGCGTCCAATTGCTGATCGCCTAATAGAATGGTACATATAATAATATTATCGCGGAATGAATAGGAGATCAGGCCTGTAGATTGTACAATTCATTTTCATTTATAATTTAATTTATACGCATTTCACACGTTGCAAAAAGCCCCGCGAAAAGTGTAAAAATCGAATCAAATAAGTATAAAAATATTCTTTAAATCGTAATTTTAATTTTTACTGATCCGCGGGTAGGTACACTTACCTACCCACCCACTCTGATATGGTATATTATGCGTATCGTTATGATGCAGTATCGGTTTGATATCGCTATTCCTGTTGAACATTATCGGCTCTATAAATCCACGGAATATTGTTTTAAGTACGAGTATAATACCGAGATTCGACATGTTATCTTATTATAGTACAATGTTTACATTATACCGACAACCACTACGTGCCATATCGTCTCGACAAGGACGTATCGTAAGTACAGATCGACAACAGATGATCGTTTGACTGGATGTGTGTTAAATTTGAACTTAATAATAAGCCACATTGCGTACGAAAAACGAATCTGAGCGAAAACGGTCTGTCAGAGTATATGTTATTGCCAAGTGTGATATTTCATGATGTGGTAATATATTGCTGTTACGGTAATTTATTTTAGTTTAAGCACCCATAGTAGGTTGAATTCATTTTTGTCAATACCGTCATTCTTCACTTGAACATATTGGTCGATTACGTATCAGTTCTTGCTTTTAAAATGTCTATAAAAAAAAAATGGAGCCTATGTATTTTTAGTATTATTAAATAGCTAAAACCTATGTTAAAACCTTATTAGGAACCTATTCATTTGAACTGTTTTTAATGTATTCACAATCTATACATTTACAAGTAACTTTGATGACTAAATTAAATTATAAATCGAAAGTATTTACGTATACTGGTAGCCATTCAGCATTGCCACCCGAGTGCGGAATCTTGTGTTCAATTTTCAAGTATTTGACAGAGAAAACAATTTTTATCGATATTTAACGACAAAAATCACTAAGAATAAACCGTCAAATACATACATAAATAGCTCACAGTATTTTGAAAATATTATCATGTTTATAAAATGCTAGTAAAAACCATAGTTGAACATTTCATGTAGGTATTCGTTTTTGAGTAACACCAAAAAAACGAAATCGATTTTGTCTGGGAATTCCTCAATTTTTTTTTTTGTTTATCCAGGTAATTATTGTAAAAAAAAGGGGGAACTCCGATTTTGACAGCTTAAAAGTACAAATTAGATCCAATTTTATACCTGTAGAAACCACCCACAGAGTTGACAATTGTAGCAGTTTTTTCTACTGTTATTCGTGTACATCACAATTCACAATAAAACACACATCATCGTAAAATCAATAGAAAATGGGTATAATTAATAAATTATAAATCAAAGAACCAAATAGAAAAATACCAATTGAGTTAAAGATTAGTACCTTAAGGTAATATACATTTTGAGTAGGTAGTAAAAATACTTTATTTTTATACAAAGGAAAAAATACAATTACGAGAATTTGAAAACGTAATCGGAAATATAATTTATAAATAAAACTCTCGTCACTGGGCATATAAATAAATAAAATATTCATACAAGAAAACTAAATGAATAATAAGAATGAAAATGTAATTTCACTCTTGATTTTTTTTTATTTATATATAAACATTCCATAATTTTCGAAATCTGGGAGATGAAAAGCACAGAGTACCTACTTCATACTCGTAGTAGGTATATATTTGAATTTAAAATTATATATTTATTATTATTTGTTTGAAACACATTAAATATTATTTTCATAATTATATAGGAGATTTGAGATCTAATAAATATTTACTGCTGATTTCTTATCGGTAAACTTAATTTATAAAAGTTACTGTCACCTAATCACTTTCAAGCGTATTAACAAGCCAGCTGAAGTTGGAGGCCGAGAGGATGTACACAAAGTGAGAAGGACCATGTATTAAAATATTGAGATTTTTTAAAAATAATTTAAGGAATGTACGTACAAACTTATAGTATTCAATTTTCAAAAAAGAAATACTGTATAAATTATTGTTGGACATGCGATTTTTTTCACATTTTGATTTTCGATAATTTTTTTGTATTCAATTTGTATTTTATTTGTAATATTTGAATATTATTAGATTACAGTGTACTATACACTCGCGGTTATAGGAATTATGTCTAGGGTAGGTTATGAAGGTGATGGTGATTGGAAAATTGAATTGATTTATTATAATGTTTAATAGTTTAAAAAAAATTGTCTGAATATAATACGCGTACTGGATTAAATAAAGTAGTTCTGATTTTATCAAAAGGAAAGTTTGTATCGCTACGTAATTCTACTAAAATCATTTGGAAAAAAGTCCATGTACCTGAAAATAATTTGGTTCTTGGGCATTTATTATACATGAAAATTTCAATCAGAAATCAGAAATTTAATAAATGTCTTATTAAAGCATAAAATGGTGGACAGCGTGTTGTTGATGGACCACCCCGTATTCTATTTAGGTGGTAACTAGTTTATACGTCAACACTCGGTGTGCCCCTATTTTTTTTTTTTTACAACAAAGTTTCAATCTAATTACTTTGTAGGACCAAAAAAATCCATAAATAATTGAGTTTTAGTAGTCAATTACGTGGAAAAGCTTTGTTTTGCAATTGTAAATATAAACAATACGAACAGTTGTATGTACATGATGATATAAAATATTAATTTTGTATAATGTATGAAAAGAATTAGTTTTATACCCATTTTATATTTATTTCATATTTGAAAATATTCCAATAATCATATTATGATGTTCACTCCATAAACATTTAAATATTTACCGTATAGAGTTCGTTTTTTTTTTTGCATCGTATCGATTTGTTTTTGTTGAACAAATTTTTATTTCTAATATAAACTTAAAGTGTTACTACTTACTGGAGTCGTTTTAGAAGTTTTGAACAATTTTTACTTCGCTAATGAATTTATACAAAAATATTGAATTCTGAATGTTTCTTTTGCACTTTAATGTATGTATTTGTGTAGAACGTAAAATGTTATTATACAATTTATGTTCAGTGCACATCAACTTTGAATACGACATTTAAAAGATAAGTCAGAAGAGAACATATTATACCGAACTGTCAACTGGCTCTAAATCATGATTTCGAGTAATACAAATATATCGTCTATATCATTGTACCAAATAAATGAGGCATATTCAAAACGAGATTGTACTAAAAGAATAAATACACTGGTTCTAGGACGACTCCTCAGAATAATTCTTGGCAATATCGTTTAAAAAAAATTTAACTCGACAAAGCTTTATTTTTTTATACACCGTATATGTGTGCTTGGAAAGATTTTGTTTTGTCTCACTGCACAGCAGACGAAGGTCTTTTACGATGTCAAGTCGGAAGCTGAACGGTACTACTATTATTAAAATTTATTTCATATAGTCATTTGATATAGAATTTTGTTTTATCATAAGAGGAGACTTTTAGAAAACTCGATAATTAATTTGAACAATAATGAATAATTACATGTTGTTGCGTGCATTTAAGTAGCAACTATTAATTAATATAAACAACTAAGAAAAGTACTATACTATACTCCAAAGCAGAGCAACTATAGACTCGATTTTCGATCGATAAGAGCGGCTATGTGAAACTTTTCGGGCTGTTTAACTACCAAAATTGTTCATGGAAAAATAAGATATCTTCGAGAAATCAATATAAATTCCTCGCTTCACGTAGAGATTTAAACATTTTAGAGTGTTTTGTACTCATTGGTAAGATGAAAATTAATATATTGTATAAAAAATATACTTAAATCAATTGTATAAGTAAACAATACAAAAAATTTTAATTACAATATGAAAACAAAATTGTCACAGAAAGTAAGGTATTTCGATATTATTATAAATTAAAGATAATTGTTTAGTATCTACTGGTTTGGTATTAATTGAACACTGTATAATATTAATTTACCTAATTATTGACTATAAAATAATTTATTAAAAAATTAAAAATTAAAAATTTACTATAAAATACTTATATGTTTTTTATTAACCCGAATTTATCAAATGTATCATTACATTCATTAACAATTTATTTATTATGACTACTTAAGGTGATGTATAGCACACCATTTACAAGTTTATTAATTAGTTTCAGATTTCTATTTTAGTCATTACTCATGCGAAATATCCAAAATTACAAAGTAAAACTTTGTACGCGGTATAAATATTTGAACAACAACGCATTAAGCATTACATCTATTTTATATATTATAGATTAAATTAATAACAATACTTTTATAGCGTTCGTGGACAAATAGCTTTGTAGAAGAATTTTAGGTTATAAAGTAAGTATATCATGTGTATTTGTATAGAGAAGTCATTATTTAATAATTAATATTATGCCTCCACATCACTGGATCACTGTCGTACCACTTTATTTCTCAAGTAAGTGCAATTATCTTACATACATTTGTTGTTTATGTGAAATTAAAACAAAACCAAAATTCAAGTCTTAAAAACATTCTATTATTATTGTAAGCTAAATATCTGTGAACGAATTAAATCATTTTATTATAGTTTTTAATGATACACTCCATTGCAGTAATATAATAATTAATATAATACCTGTGTGAGTACAAACTGCATAGTTATTTTTTTTAAACATTTAACGTTAATAATTTTTCAATCAAAGAATTCATTTTTATTTTAAACCGGATATTTTATTTCAAACACGTGAACAGTGTTAAAAAAACATGTCGGAATTTCACTGGTACTATACACGGTGAGATACCAATACACTATATTATTCAGTTTTATCATATACCAACTTACCGTATGAGCATATGAGGTATCCCTATATTCCCTATAGAATAATAGAGCAGAGGTCTTCAACCCCCGTCCCACCTCGTCTTCAGTTGTGGCCCGTGAACACATTTCAAACATAATTTGTATTTTTTAATAAATGTTCAATCATTTAATACCTACGTTATGTTTTTATTACCAGTGGGAATCGAGAGATTGTTTAAAAATAATAAGTGGCCCGTTACCAAAAAAAGTTATCGATACAATGTTCTTGTACAAAATAAAAAATACAAATTAATTGAACTTATTAAATTATTTTAGTTTTTAATACGAATATATCTGAATGACAATCACATAAAAATGATTGAAATCAATTATTTGTCTTATTTATGTTATCAAAATGTATCACTATAGTAGGAAAGTCTAAAACGGTGAGTTTTTAAATTGTTAGTAAGCTAGTAATGTCACAGTACTCATCATTATAATATTGCATGTCTAGTATATATCGTGGCAGTTTGGATAATGTCAAACACACTTTCTAATAATCTTAAAACTTTCCAAACGTTACATACTGACATTTATTTCGATGTTTGGCTTAAATGCATAACCCAACACGTGTTTTTTGCCCATTGATTAGTGTTACTTGTTTGTGTACATAAAATAACACACACAATTAATACACACTAAACATGTTATAGAAATATAAATATTTACATGGTATTTAATAATCATCACGAATATTGACTTTTAAAATATTCTCAAATTCTATGGAATAAAACTCTCAATCAATAATCCTGACCCCTTTAACAGTTGTAAGTACTGACTAGCAAGTAATAACTATTCGGGGAGAACAAAACAAACATCATTATCATCATGTCGATATGACAAATAAATATTTGAAAACCATACACTTGAGAAATATATGAAAAATAAATGATTCAAATATCCATGACTGAAAATCACAATGGAAAATTTAAAATGAAAACGTAGGGTTGCAAAATTGAATTATAAATTTGAGTACAAATTCGCCAATAAATATAAACGCATACAAAAATCTATAAATCAGTCGACAATCAATCAATCAATACTCGTATGTTTCTATCAGTATTTAATATTCTTCTTTTTTCTCCCTTCGCTCCCTGCTATAAAGGGTCGGCTACCCTTGCATTATACCTCCATAGGACCATACCGTTCACCTCTTATTTACTCACTTTATCGGTATAATATCTTCCAAAATATTCAAATATTCAAATATGAAAAATTGCATAATATAATGAATATCTATATACATGTAATAATACATCACAATTTGTTCTAATAGACCATTATTGATTGTTACACATCAAATAGACCAACGTTAACTAATTTAATGACTAGGTAGGTATAGCCAGTGCGTCAGACATCATCATTGATGTGGTGGTGTAATTTTCAGTATCAATTAAACCTTCAACAGTTCAGCGTCGACAACCATTATGGACTACGGTATAATATGTTGTGTTATATGATCGTTTTATGGACGCACATCAGGCGAACGAGAGACAATTCGTAATCATCATCCAAAATACACACCGTGTAATGCGAAAAGAAAAATATGAAAGTTGCATGGTTTTCGAGTCACTGTAGCTCAATTTCGAAGTCCTGGAATCTTTTTCAAAACCAAACTTAAAATAACACTCACTCCTCAATAACAACTTATAGGCCGCATTGCTATAATTCTGAACAAAACGGATGAACGCGGACGATTTCAAAAACGATTCCCATTTGTTAGAATTTTATCATCGTGCATTTAGTGGGCCCCATAAAAAATCCCGATGACCACTGTCGACAATAGTTATGTGTTTTTTTATGGCTCCTCAAATGAAAAATATATTCTCAGTAGATCTTTATCAACAAAAGTTTGGCCACACCCGCAGTCATATACTTTTTCACATATTGTTCTTATTTGAAATTTTACTACCTATGTAAGCTTACACGGGCTCAGCAAAATTCCAAGATCTCTAAAACATAATAGACTTTAGTCTCGTATAAAATCATCTCAAAATAAATTAATAAATACTCTACACCAGGCATGTCGAACGCGCGGCCATCGAATCTTTTTTTTTGCGGCTTTCGGCCACCAGATCGTCGGGCAATCAAATTGAAATAAAGAGCAACAGACATTTAAAAAAAAAAAAAATTAAATATATACAGTTTATGTTCCGTGCGTGCAACTACATTTACGCAGAGAGAAATATATTTTGGTATTCATTATAATATATTATATTATGTTACCTACGCGTGGTGGTTACGCAGTACGCACTTTCCCTGCACAATTTGTATGAAATGTTTTTTTCGATAAGGTTTTTTGTGCGGCCCGCATAGTATTCCATTCAATATTTTTGACCCATATAATATATACCTACGTTTATAATGTCTGCTCTACACTTATCATGACCGACATTATGTTTATTCAATTTGAATTGTATTTATTTGTGTACGTCATAACCTGTGTTTGTGTTTGTAACAGTAAAAACAAGTAGCCGGAAAGCTCTGGTAAAAAAAGAAAAATATATATATATATGGATATTAAAAATTAAACCCATCCTCACGTTATATAAGTGATTATGAACTAACATTTTTGCGTTAATCTACTAGAGAAAACATATAATTTATCAAACCAAAGATTTCGCGTAATCCCTGCAGAGACAGCTCATGGCTAGCAAATATAATTGGGCATCGAACAAATTGTTAATGTTTAATTTTTGTCATCGCAAATTCACAACCACAAAATCATTTTATAACCAAAGTCTTCGCGTAAAATACATTCACCAGTGTAGGTTTAGACTCTAAACCTGTATATACAGAGTATATCGACCATTGTTTTTGGATTGGCTTAAGGGCGGAATTAATATTGTGACACCACTATAAGATCAATATATAGGTGTATACATTTATAAAGCGTGACAACCAATGAAATATAGAACATATAAAATCGCGGAGTGAAAGATGCAATACCTAAAAAAAAAAAAAAAAGGAAGTATACAGGAGTTATACTACTGAATGGGGGTGGATGTCTGTAAACTTGAAAGTAATAATAAATCATTCTATTTGAAAAAACAATTCTAAGTATAGTTGAGCTTATCTCCTAAAAAGAATCTAATTTTCTCGTTTTTTTTTTTATTTTAAATAAAGATAAAATATATATAGCGGCGCACGATTGAGATGTATTTTTGATACTTGCTGCAGGGAAGTAAGTTGTGCCTGGAGTGCTTTCTTATATAAGCAAAGAGACTATTATTAATTTAAACCCATTAATAGTATACAACTGAACAAATAAATAAAATATTACAACTTAGAACTGTTAACTCGTCATAAACATTATTATTGGGAAATAAATGTCTCATGGGAATTGAATAGTACCTACTCCCTACTCCCATACATAAAGTAATAAGGTAATGGATTTTCCATTTTCCTGTCACTTCAAATTAGTTAATTCACCTGGGACATCATTTATTAACTACTAACGTGGAAAAATGGGTTACAAAACTATAACTACACGAAAGTTTGATGGTTGAACATTTGAAGCTTAATCAACGTACCAATTTTAGTGTACATAACCAGTGCCTATTTCCAAATTATTTTAACCCTTAAATATTTTATAATTAAATAAACAACCACTTTATAAGCCGTTTTGTTAATTTTAATAAGAACTCAAAATGAATATTTTTTTCAATCACATTTTGACTATCAATTAGTAATAATTGTAATTAATATATTCTGTATGACTACAAAATAGTCAAAATAGTATTCGTCCCACTTCTTTTTTTTTTAATTTTAAGGATTTTTTTTACCCAAAAACTTTAAAACTACATTTGTAAATTACCATATTATGTGTCTAATTTTCAATCGCAAGAGAAAGATTTATATGACTTTTAGGGCATTCATTCTACATAAATACATAACCATTGCTAGCGACCCAAAATAAAACACAAAAAAAAATTAAAAAGTATAATATATCATTGTTAAACATTCAAACCAATATAATATAGTATATATAAAGCTTCCTAGTTTCTATTAAATATCTAAAAATAAGAGAACAAGGATCTTCGATTGTATTTTGAGTTAGCTTTATTTGCTTTATCGATTTCAATACATAGCCATTTTTAAGTATTTAATATTTTTTAAAACTACATATCATAACTTGTATTGAACATTTATTTTATTTGTTAATACCTAACCATATATATAGATTATTATTATGATTTTTAAAATTGGTATGTACATTTTATTCCTTAAAATATAGATTATTATTATTTAAATTTGAACTCGAAATCAAATTGTTACCATATGTATATTTCTTTAACGACCATCGGATTGATAGATGACTGTAATACTACCCATACTGGGTAGCGTTTTAATGTGATACATTGTAGAAAAAAAAATAAAAGCATACGCTACTACTATCCAAGGAAAAAAAACTGAATCCCGAACGAGGTTAGAAAGAGTACATAAAATAGTAGGTACTACCGTACTCAATGTCATTATAGTCCATCATTTCTTCAGTAACGGTTCTAAAATAGTCGATATATTAAAAAGAGCTTAATATGTATACTGCTGCTACTTGATTTAAGCTAAAAATAAAACATATTCAAATAGTTCTAATCAACTTCCTGTTAATTGTGAGTACTAAAAACTTAACGAACAAAGGCTTTCATAATTTATTTAATCCCACTGTTGCTTGTGTTAATATAACTATAATTACAATATTGCGATATATCTTATCCTCCAAACACTAATATCAATTGTTTTTTTTATTAACTTATATAATTACCTACTTTAGTCTTTAAGTATATTAATATTACAATTTACAACTAATTTGATGTCTCGCTATGTTTATAATCAATACTCATTGCTGAAAATAAATTATTATAAATACATTCTCTCTTTTACTTGGAAAAAAATATTGTTTTGCTTATATTTGTAAATATCAATATCTTAAAATGTATTTATTCTGTTTCTATAAAGGATATTATCGTATAACAGTATACGATTTCCAATTCATTTTAAAACCATATAAATGTTATGTTAACATACCTTTATAAACTGTAATACGTAAACAATTATATTGTATTTCATACCAGTCTTTTTCTTGAAAATTTTTCTAAATAGAAAGTTTCTAATAGAAGTTAAATTTCCATATAACAAATTGTTAAATTGTCAACCTAAACTACATAATACCTATCTTATTCATTTTTATTCCTTCCTATGAATAATATTACAATAAATTGAACAAATACATCTAAGCGGTTACACTGTTACATAAATGACGAACATATCATTCTTACATTTTAATATTTTTTTTATTTTTATACACGGATACGTACAACCACCTGCACGTGTATATAATGAATTAATATTTGAAAAAAAAAGGGTAATGACATCATTCCTCCGTTACTTAGGCTCCCGTCGTAATTAGGATTCTGTGCTCCCGCTGCAGGTAAACACACATTGATATGCTACCTGCTCAGTCTTCCTCTCTTTTTTTTTTCGTCTTATATTTATATCCATTAATAATGCTCATTATAAAGCAAAATCGCCAAAAACTGATTTATTCGAATAATGTGCTGCCATTAAAAAGAACGGTCCTCTACATCAAATGCGCTACTAAATAATATGATATTGATATATGAACTTATAGTAGTATTATGTACTTATAGTATGTACACAAAAACGCTATTAGTAAACATCATTCCTCATCACGATGAATAAAATGTAAAATGTGCCATAATCCAGTAAGCAGTCAGCTCATTTAGGTCCACTTTTCGTACACCTCGCATTATAATCCTATACATAATAATGAAACCTTTAAAGGCTTTAGGCTAAAAGTTAAAACAATTTCAGATCCCGAACAAAACGAGGACCAGGAATTTATTTTATATATTTTTTTAACAACTTCCACAGGTTTTCAATTTTTATTTACAACCGTTAATGCGCATTAGAATTAATTCGATTTCATCAATCGTATTAAATATTAAACGAGCATTAGCCTAATACCCGAATCAACTTAATCCAATGCATAGGTATTAACGATTACGTATAAACGGGGACAATGGAAAACGATATTTTTTTCCAACAAAAGTGCTCGCAAAAATGTTATAATTCTTAAACGTTTAAAAATATTGAACATGGATACAATACCGATAAATTACAATTATAAATAAGTCCTAATGTATCTTATTTTTTTCTATGCTACGTATTATACCTATTGTGGATTCAATCAAAATATGGTTTGCAACCGCAATTGAATTTAGGTAATTATTAAAAGCAATGATGAACAATATGGTGTTAAAAAGTAACATGGTAGGTACGTAATATTTGGTATACTATTATAAAAAGTTATTTATCAAATTTCATTTTTTTGTAAAAATGTGTGATTTAACTGCGTATAATAAGCCACGTGTAAAAATTGTATACAAATAAATACTGAAACTGTAATAAATATGTTTGTCAACATCATTGATGTTTGAATGATAATTATTACAAATATTTAGTGTTGTTTATTTTATTTCAAAACTTATTACAAATAACAAAAAATAAGTATCCAACTAAAACCTTTTATAAATATCTAATACATGTTAATAATTTACAAGACAAGATGTTCTATCAAAATAGTATTTATTTTAGTCTTTAAAATTTAAACTACTAATATGATATTTAAAAATAATAGTTGATTAAATCACATAGATGATAGATGCAACGTAAATCTATCAGGATTAATTATAGATAAGTAATAACTAATAAGTATATAATCTAACTATAATATGTGCATTGATTGATATTTGTTTTAAGTTTGATCTTTAATATTTATTTACAAATTAAATCAATCTATGGTCTTATTACATGGATATTTCTTGGAAACGTCCAAATTTGAAAACCAAATTGGTAAGATTTTTTAAATTTTAATCCATTTAAATTTAATTTAGGTAGGTACTTGCAGTATTTGTATTTAATAAATTTCACATTACGTTTACATTACTAAAGAAGAAGAATTCCAAGTATTAACTTTGAGTATATGCGCTGTATTTATGTAGGTTCATTCAATATATTTTATGAATGAGTAGTCAACACACCCTTTGATTTCATATCTTCAAATTTATATAAATTATTTTATTTAATAATAATAGATTTAATGTACTTAACTCTTTGATGATACGATTTTTTTTTTAAATATTAAAATTTGAGTTCAACTTATAGTTAAAAAGTTAAATAAAGAATAATAATTAAACGACAACATTGTGTTGTATAAATCGAATATTATAAATAATGATAATGAACAATACATAAATATACTTACAAGATCATCCATGTTTTCACGTGGTAAATTTGGCGGGCAAATTTTTAAAACTCAACAATAATTATCAGTCATTTGTCTAGAGATTTAAACAAATGGAAAAAATGATTTTACACTTAGTGTCATAAAATAAATCTTTGTATTGTTAGGAAATAAAAACCTAACCAACTCGATTAGTGCCGAATTAAAAAAAAAAAAGATAAATTATATTTTTGGACGAGTTAAAGCGGTCAACGCTCACCTTCACACAAACGGGACTGAGAGGAAAATGATACTGAAGGGCTTGCCGTCGGGTGTTCATCATACACCTACACGCACCCTCTCTGTTGCATGGCTCATCCCCCAAATACCACCCCAACTTGAAAACATACTTACACGAATTCCAACGATGAAAATTATTTTATCATCTACAACTTGAAGAGGAGACAGAATTCACTTTTCTAGTTGTTATACCGTAGCCGAGTGTAACCAGCTATTTTTTTTTCAAATTAAATTCCTTTGGCGAAATAGTAAATAAAAAAAATATTTTATACGACACTTTATTTAAATGAATATTTACGTAAAACCATCGAGTTAGCAATACGTTATCCAATGTGGTTATACCTAATACCAGTAATACCTATGCTTAACCGCTAACCATAGACGAGTCAATGTTCTATTTATATATAGTTATTTTAGTTACTTTATACAAACTGCTGAGTTTCAAATGTACTTAATGTGATTAAAATCATTTTCACATATTTATGAACACTTGAAAGTTTTTCAAAATAAATATAACCTTAGTGTTGTATTGCTATCGTATATTTTTCTGCGAAGAACTTCTCTCGCGTTTTTATATTATACATAAAAAGTTTAAAAACTCATCTGTTTTCTCTACATATGAAGCTGACTATTTGTATATTATAATGTTTCAGATATTGAGAAATATAAAATCAACTGTCTTTAAATCATTCAGTAATCGTACGTGTTTAACGCATAAAACAAGTACCTATATTTTAATTTTTTATTTGATTACATATATTCGTATTATTACAATTTCAATGAGTAGATTACATTTTGAATTATAAACGATTTCAATTTGTCCATTATTTACATTGTTTGACATAATTTGACCAGTCAACTTAGTTTATATGTATTGTGAAACAAATTTGAAATTATGTGGGCAGGAGAAAGTATAAATGCTTTGTCTAATTATTCTACGCATGTCAAACACGTTTTAATAAAGAAAATCGGCCATGATGTTCAATTACATTCACATTTTTCTAAAAAAAACTATACCTACATATTTCTAAAACTGTATGCTTACATGGACAGGTAAACCGACACTTAAAAACATTATACTATAAAAAACCAAAATAAATAGTAGTAAAAATGTCTGTCTCTCGAGAATCATTTGCTAAGTTACAAAGTAATCGATTTTGTTCAAAACGAATGTGCAGTAAATTTAACATTTTTTGTTCTGCAGTTTTTCAACTGTGGTCTGGGGTTTAAAACTACTGGTAAAATAAAAAAAGCCTGTTTTACGTACAATCTGTTTTCTATTTCCAATGTATGTGAGTATACATATATATATATATGGATACTATTGGACAGGAAAAACATGAAACTTTTAGGGCATTTTTACAGCTCCATAAAGGATTTTCTCCAAAAAAATAAATAAAAATAAATCACATCATTATTATACCACCAAGACCATCAATAAATTGGGGTAGCTCGGACTCTCTAGATCCCCCCCCCCCCCCGGGAATGTAGAATGTCGTCGGTATTACTTAAATATATTTTGCAATTATATATACGTACACCTTCATCAAACAGTATTTATGTATAATATATGTATGTGTCTCTAAAATATTCTCATGGTAAACATATAAACGCCTGCAGCTAAGAAAAATGTTGATTTACAATTGTAATTGAATTCGGATGCGGATCCTAAAACAACTATGTATAGGTACAATATACAGGATAGGTACACCCAGAGAAATAGAAAACCACCCTGGTACAACGTCATAATGCCGTATAAACAGCAATTATGAATTCACTATAACACCGCTTTATGAAATTGTAATTCCAGGAACATTTGAATAGTCAAATGAATGGCTTACACTAATGTTACCTATACACAGTGAATAAAATATTGCCTCGAATGAATTATACTCTATTCAACTCGTTAACAAATTACCTCCGCCGAAGACGATACGACAACAATAATGCGATATCGGGTATATATCATACCGGGTGATTCTTTTATCGTTGGACACTCCTTATTTCAAAAATTAAAAATGTTAGTGGATGATTTTTTTCTGAAATGATTTCTAGTCATTAAAAAACATTAGTTAAAAAAATATTTTTTTTTTTTCAATATTTTTTATCCTTAACATTTTTTGAGGTTTTTACTATTTTAAACGACATAATACATAGTTTTAATTTCATATTCCATAGAGCAGAATATTTTTGAAAGTATTTCGATACATAAAAATCGAATTTAGGAGACATGTGGTTTATGAGTTGTTGGTATTTAAAATTATTTAGATGAGCTTATAGTGTAGTTAAATATCTATAAGTCATATAAACTACTCAACCCAAATTCGATTTTTAACCATCGAAATACTCGGCAAAATATTCTGCGAAATTAAAAAGGTGTGTTTAATTCAAAAAAGTTTAAAAGTTAAAAAAATTATACGGATAAAAAAATATTTAAAAATATAATTTTTTAATAAATACGTTGTTGTATAACGAGTACCGACTTAGGATCATACAGAAAAATATTTTCAAAAACAATACTTTTTGAATCATGAGTGCCCTGCGTTCAATGAATCACTCAGAATATCAATATATTATATAAATCAAATTGCAACTAATTCGATGTAGGTATGACATTCAAATTTAAAATTTTACCTACAAGTGGCTACAAGCCTACAACACAAACAATCGATCATTAATTGTTCGTTTATTAAATGTGTATGCTGTTATGATAATGTTTCCATATAAACTTAACATTTTCTTTCTTCTAAATGCGGTGGAATTGTGAAAACTGAAAAGACGATTTTTTTCAGAGGCTAAACCTAAAACCATAATATAATATTTACCTACGTTTGAAACGATTTCGTACGAGTTTACGTCCACAGTATAGTTTATCCTTTAAAACTATCAACGAATATATGAGTACAAAAAAACACACAGTACGTGTTTTACGAATGACTTGTTTTTCATTGGTGCGTATAAGAAGTCTTTATAGAAGCTTAGGACCTCAACTATTCTTCAATATAAATAAAAGACAATCTTTAATAATATGAATTCGTGGTTATATATAGTGTTGTGTGTATAATATCTTATAAAGTTATAACAATATAATAGTGATTAGATGATATATATATATATGTAATAATAATACATAATTCACCCAATAGGTGTATAAAATTACATTATAAACTTACCTATAGAATATTAATCATGTTTGAATTTCTGAATTTCGGTACAGATTACAATCTTTGCCTGTTTTTGTTTCGAATACACGACCGCTTTTACCTTTGTAGAATTGCCTTTTGCTGCTGCAGATATATCTACCTAGCCAAAATTAATTAGGTACCTATTTCAATATAACAACAACTATACATCCAACTGCAGTATTGTCTTAAATGAATATACCTACATTAAAAGTTTCATTATTACCATTGCGATGTTGATGAGTTTTTCAAACTTACAACAAACAAAATCCGACCAAAGTGCAAAATGTAAGTCAATAACTCACCTATACCTATATGCATTCACAAATAACTGTCAAATCTGCTCTATTATTGATAGTTATTGATGTTAAGTACCTACCGATACAAAAATTAAAAATGTTCTAAATATTGCACCTAGATATTGTTTTTACATATAAATAGCTCCTATACGGTGCCACGGGCTACAATGGTACAATCTATACATGTCAACTGAAACTGATTTGTTGAGTATTTTCATTATACTCATTAGATACTTATTTTTTTATTAAATAGTTACAAACTCATTTGACCTATAATATACAAAATAACTTTATTCGTTTTGGAGTCTGTTAAAAACACAGTAGGTACCTTAAACCTTTGACCACTAACAACTTATAATATTATGTCCAATACATAAATTATGTAAACTATGGTGATCTAGCGCTCTAGTGGTGGCGGCGCTGGTTGCAATATTAAATGGAAAAGGCTATAATAGTTTATAAGTTACCTACGTAAGAGCGACGCACAGCCATTCCCGCGTTCGTGCAAGTTCTGCACAAACAAAAATTAATGCTTAAAACTTTTGTCTATTGAACTTAAACTCTAAAACATTTAATGTCTAAAGATATAAATATATATATATAAATTGAAAGTACACGATTAAAATTCAATATAGTACCATATATACTTACCAATATAAAGTGAACAGATATTTTTTATTTGCCTGAAAATTACAAGTGTATTGGAGTCTCATTTGCCTCACCCCCAAAATCGCCACTGCTATGGTATAGTTACAACAATGAATACTATACTTGGAGGCGATTATCGTTTTGTCTTTTTCGTCGGATCCTGTACGAGCTATTATAGCCATCTATACCTACTTGTTTTCATTTTTTGATGCATGTATTTTGATACATAAGAATCGAATTTAGGACATGTTGTGTACGAGTTATAAGTATTTAAATTATTTAGATGGACTTAGTGTACCTATAGTGATACTCAATTACCAGTTTACAACGCAAAATGTAGGGCTACTACTCCACTCGTTTAGTTTAAACTTTAAATATTTATAATCCATAAACTACTCATCCTAAATTCAATTTTTGTGTATCGAAATACTCTGAAAAATATTCTGCTAAATTAAAACGGTATGTTATAGTTAAAAAAGTTATAAGGATAAGAAATATTTAAGAATTTAATTTTTTGATAAAAAAGTTGTTTTATAACGACTTAGAACCACGTAGAAAAATATTTTCAAACCAATACTCCTAGAGGCACCTACCTGCTTGTTTTCAGTTATTAGTCTTCGCATTGGAATTATATGAATACATTATACTTTCCAGCATGAGAGTCAACAGGTTGCGTCTGGTTGCTGTTAAGCCTTGTGACTGGATTATTTTGGGGCCTTTCTCCAGCCCCACCCCACGAATGTGTTCTGTATAATCGATTTTCGTTTCGCCACGATGGCCTGCACCTGCAGTTTTCCTTTTTTTACTTGGAGAATCCAAATCTCCATCTGATTACACGGTTTTAGCTTCAATTTCGTCACCCCTTTGTCTGTGATCGATCCGCTGTCTCTGGATGCCTTGTCAAGTTGAATATATTTTGTTAGTTTGTAAGTTGATGAGCGGTTTTCTGAGCGGTAGTATTTGAGCGGTTGACTAATTTTTGAAAGAAAGTTCTTGCTCCGTTTAGAATTGTGAATGTGTCTATAAATATGTCTATATAGGTACTAAAATCTTGGAGAGACATGCAAAGTTTTCTTAAAGTTATCAATATAGTTTCACAGTATACCAAATACCAATTATTGCATTACGCGATTTGGTGTGAAGGAAGTACACTTACTGCTTAGTATAATATTCTGACAGTTAAAAACTTTCTATTACATAATAATATATCATTAAAACAAAGTTGAAGGTAGCATTGCTATACAATATTGATTTATATCCATCCGATGGCATGTTTAGTCTGTAATATATAATTTTGATTCATATTTAAGACAATTAATGAGAAATAACGCCTCATATGCCACGTTTCCACTCATACATATTTTGTAATCATTGAATCATATACGACAAATACAAAGACGAATTTAATTTATTCAATGATATTTCATAGAGGTGTACTGTGTACGTCAAACAAAAAAACTGAGTAATAGTACCTAACTAACAAATTGGTAATATTCCTAGAATTTGATATTTTGATATCTAGGTTTGATTTCCCCCGTGAATACACTTTAGGGTTCAAACGTAGACTCCAAATATTTCGTGTTAAGATAAGCATAGCCGTATAGGTAGACATGTATAGTAATATTAAGAAGTCACACTACTCATACTCCTTTTTATAGGCACCTTTTTTAATGAATTTACGCAACTGAGGTGAGAACCATGATAAGTAATATAATAATTACTATTTTACCTCAGTTGCATTCTTTAGGTATTTTACAATATTTTTTAATGTAAAAAAACACTGTTTTTATATGAGTAGGTAGGTAAAATTCATTATTAGGTAACTACGGGGCTTCAAAACATTATAACAGAAATAAATGAAAAAAAAAATAAACGAAAATAATTAACTACAATTTAGTACAATATAATATTATTAAACACAATATTACAGATTCATAATAAACAACAAAAGTGAAATGAAATGCAAATAACGTTATCCTAAAAACGTACCTATATGTGCTTATTTGTTTGCATTAAAAACCCTACTAATTTCATAATTCTCGCATAACAGAGTGGTTAGTAAATTATGCTACAAATAAAAATAGAATTTATTGAAAAAAAATTTGAATTCCCTATTTATTTTTAAGTCATTAAGTTAAGCAACAAAAGAAAAATTAAAATAACGTTTAAAAATTTGAAAAGGTCAAACGAAAAAAATCAAATAAAGTTAAACCTTAATATTGTATATCATTTAATAAATACCCACAAACGTAAAAACGATATTTTTTCAATTTAAGCTCTGTTTAGTTAGTACAGATTAAAGATGTCATAAGAATGACTATAATGACGAGTAAAGCAACTATATAACTTTCACAATATTGTGTGTTATTTTTTCGGTGTGTGTCCCTTGTCTCATTTTGGAACAGAATTTATTTGTAGGTAGTTCAATATTTCAATCTTCAATTTCGAAGATGGTTTACGGCATAATTTGTGTTTCTATTTACTTAAAGCCGAAAGTACAATAACAATTCGTCGTGTAGGTAAGTGTTTGAACTTGGAAGTTGTAGTGATTTCTGGGTTCATTCGCTGCCCCTCCCCCCTAATAATTTGGTGGTAGGTTTGTGTGATACATCTGATACATTTATAACGTCAAAATAATTAAGTGGACTTGATTAAGCTCACTAGGCCTTCGACTTGTGTTGACTATCTTCTAAATCATGCTAGGTGCTCTACTCGCATTTAAAAGGGTCCTGGCTCGACGGCCAATAATAAAATTCTATATTATTTCTAGTTCCTGCTGAATGGCATTATTATGCGAATAATCGGTAAACACGTGCTTTTTCCTCCTTTGCCCTCGATTAGATTATTTCCGACTCGCACGTACATCATCAATACTGACCATTAATACATGAATCATACAATATGTATAGTTTATTACCCATACTATATGTACTAAAATTATGAAATAACTACCCTAGGTCTTGGACAAGGCCGTATCTGGAGGGGGGGGGGTAAATAAGTTAATAGTAAAATAACTATATATTAATAAATTAAAAATTAAAATAAAAAACATTGTACCTAATACTAAGTGGACTAAACTGACATAATACTCGGTGGGTTGAAAACCACAACGGAATTCAAAGATTATAATACATTTTTATAGCATACCCCCCCCCCCCAAATTAATTTCTAATTACGGCCTTGGTCTTGGAGTACTAAGTGGAGAATAGGTACAAAGAAATTCACTAAACTCACAAGAAATATTTGGTTTTTTTAAATAAAAATTGTAATTGTATTGTAAATTTCATCAAAATTTGAACTTAAAATTAAAACGTTGTCTTCAATATTTTTTGATTGCTATGAGAACAAGATATTAAGAACCTTGCAGTAAAAACCTTTGCATTAAAATTATATTAATTCTATTTAAAATCGAATTTACATGAATTTCGAGCTATACAATAATTTACTAATGTTCGTAATTCCAATGAAATTTTCAAAACATTTAGACTAATTTTAAGCTATTTAAAGGCATTTCTAATTTCTTTTTTAGTTTTTTTTTTAAGGTGTATATAAATTGATAGGCTTCATCAAAAAGGTTGAAATTTAATACAATAAAAATATAAAAAGTACACCTGCACAATTTTTTTTATATAAGCATTTAAAAAGTACAAATTTCAATAAAATTTGTTAAGATTAAGAAAATGTTTAAACATTTTGAATTAAAATTATAAACATCTTGATTTATACCAATGTAATTAACAGCTAAATTGATTTGTGATCTTGAAAATTAGTAATTTATTTTCCTTTAAGTTACCCTAGTTACATTTTTTTATTTATAACTCAGTTATGTGTAAAAATTAGTGTAAGCTTACAGATCAGTTCAAGGGTTCAATATAAAGAAAATGATGAATTAATCAAAATTATATATTAGGTACAATAATAACATTTTTTATCATATCAATACAAGTTAATTACATAGGTTCAGGCATTTCTATATCTCTACACGTGGAGCTTTCTAATTCACGGCGAATATCCGGTGTAATAGTATGATGTGATTTTGTTCTAAGTAACTTTAACAATGCTTTTTTCTGTTCAGAACTTATATCCGTCTTATAACGTTGAACAAATGTTAAAAATGACTGATGCCACAAAACTGGTAATTCTCTGCTATCATGCTCAAATCTAATAAATAAAATAGTTATTAAATAATTCATAACATTTTAAAATTACTATTCACATTATCATACCCGAGAAAATGGAAAACAACTGCATCGACAACCCTATATGGAAGGGCATATTTTTTATCAAAAAGTATTCTGAGAAATATTGATGTAGCTCCATTATATTCCATCTCAGCTAATTTCAATATAGCTGCTGCTGAATGTAACATTGGTATAGAATTTTTGCCTATAACTGATCCAATGATAATCGCTTCTCGTAAAGTACAAGTACCACTCTAATTGAAAAAATATAAAATTATTAATAAAATAATAAGTTTAAAGTGTTACCATTAAATACCTACTTCACACAAGGGAATAAGTATTCCTTTCATGAAAGCTCCAGGTTTGAACAAAGCTTTTTTCAATGCTTGATAAAGATGAAAATTCAATTTTTTATACTCATCTATATCATCTCTAACTCTAGGTAGCAAAACAAGATTGTAGAATCGTTGAGCCATATTTTCTTTTAAATTAGAGGCGAATATACGAATACCCTGATACATTGCTGCAGCACTCCATGTAGAAGGCTCTAAATCAAAAACATGAATAATTAATAAATGTCTCAAAGTTGACAAGCTCAAATGTAACTAACCAGTTATGTACAAAATTTGCTCCCAATTTCGCAATTTTGGAATCAATTTGAATGCTTTAGGCAATTTGCCACTCCGATACATGGTTAGCACTTGTTTAACACCTTTATACATCTGTATTACACGCGGATCTACATCTTGCAATTGAACACCTGACAATGATATTCAATAATACAAAAATATTAATTATTATAACCTATTTTTAATCAGAAAATAATGTGATCCAAACTAATATTCAGTTCAATAGTATACAATTTCAAGAAAACACTAAGGTATATGATTATATCCATTTTTTTTATTTTTTTTTAACTAAGATGATTTAAAAAGTGTTTTAAACATACTTTCAGCATCTGTAAATTGAGTTTGCATTTCAGTTTGTTTTTCAGTAATTTTTTCCATGATCATATCAGCTAAAGTTAATCGAGCTTCAGGTTTCTTAGACATAAACATTTCTAAAGCTTTTTCATCATCTGCATTGATTTCCTTTGAAAAAAGACAGTTAACATAAAATATATGAGAATATTACTTTTACTTTCATTATATTTACCAGTTGTTCATAATAATCTTCAGCTTCTCCTTCGCCAAACATGGGTTTTTCTTCTTCATCTTCTTCTGAATCAGAGCCCGACCCTAATGATGTGAGTAGATTCTTGTTTGTTCCCTCTAAGATAACAGAATAAAACATGTATATTTAAAGTAAACACTAAACCCATGGAGTTACATATCTTTTATATTTTCAACTACTGTCATTTAACTTACCAATTTCAGTTATTTCTTGCTTTTGTTCTCTTACTTGATCCAATATACGTCTGGACAATTGTGAACCAATAACCTGAGTTATAAAATTATCCAATAATAAATTAAAATTTATACATTTAAACAGCTATACAGTGTACATCTTTAGTCATTACCTCTTCGCTTTCATCCTGTCGTAACCGTATCTTTGGTTCTTTCTTTTTTGATACTACCCGATCACCAACTATCTGATCGGCCAAGTTAGGATATGGCTTGTCTACTCCGCTCCTCATATTCTTTTTTTTTGTCTTTCCCATTTTGTTTAAATTTTAATATAATTAAGAATAAAAAAAAACAATTCTCAAAATGTCACGTGTGAAAAATTAAGATAGGTACTGAACTTGTATCTTTTATCAATTATAAATTATAATAATAACAATTAAAATTGAACCAGACTGTTGTAAATAAAACGTTGATACCCGGGTGCATGTGAGTGATAAGAGAAAATGATAAGAGTGGTAAATGGCGGTTACCCTGTAACCAACCTGAGGTGGTGTCACGATTTAAGATATAATTCATTTTTAAATTTGATCTACGTTTCAGTGTTAAATTAAACTTATAATTGTAAATTATTCATTTGACGAATATTTTATATCAAAAAATATTACAATAAAATGTGAGTAATATACAGTGACGCCCTCCGCCTACAGGCTCAGGTTGCAAAACTCGAGGTGATCCAGACCTCTCGTAAGTCGTAAGGTTAGGTAAACTAGAATGATGTGAGAATGCGTAAAAACAGCAATATATAGATCCTAATTAGGTCATAACTTCGAAACTAAGTCCCACCGCAGAATTCAGAGTTCACCATCACCATCGTTTTTAGTATAAATCTAAAAAAAATTGGCAAAAAAAGGGTGTCCAGTAAAGTAACAAAATACCAAAAGAAGAATTAAGATATAAATTTATTATAACATTATAACGATTAATGGACTATGGAATCTATATCATGATCACGGTTAGACCGATGATGTTACCGTTTCAAATCTCTCAATTTTCGAAGATTATCTTATAAGGCTGAAGTTATCACTATAATAATCTCAAAAAGGGATGATTAATCGACTCTTCGGATGAATACTCTTTAAATTTAAACACAAATATAACAATATATTAAGCATACGGTTTTTTTTTTAAATTTATAAATTCTTTTAATAATAGTTAGTAAAAAGTTTTCAAAAATATGCTTTTATATTATCGAACGATAAAATTAAATGAAGTTCAATAACTTATCAAATTGTTTACAATATTTATTATTTGGTCACACTGTTTTTGTGTGCAATAATGCTTTTTTTTATAGGGGTCGTCCATATTGTTTTTGTTGTGAAAAAATCACTAAAAATTCTTGTTATTAATGTTATTATCGCATATTTGCGTATTTGTTTGTAATTTTTGGTGATTTCTTTCAATTTAACATTTTAACGTACGTTAAGACGTCTCATGTAGCGTATAATGCAGACTCTGCTGGATGATTGTATTCGACGACGTACGACAAGATCGTCAAAACTCCATCGTATGTAATCTCGGTAAGTAAAAAATTTAAGTCCTAACTCCAAAGCATCTGAGCACCAACACTACATTTACTGAAAGAATATTCTAATCAATTTGTATCAAATAATTTTCCGAAGATCACTTATAAGTTCCTGCAACTATGAAACATAGTATTGTACTATGGTTTTATAGATTCATTGTGTAAGTTCATCCATTTGAAGTTAACAACCAAATCTAGCATGCATCTTATAGTACCTATTATCAAAAAACATTCTTCCTTGAAATCTATATACTTCCCATTAATATCTATCAACAAAATACTATAATATTACAACAATAATATTGTTTGATTTGATTATTCAAAGTTCATACTTCATGTAGGATTAAAATGTTACATATTAGGATTAGGTACCTACAATGAGTAATACAGCTTATCTGCTTATATTATCAATTTTTTAATATATAACTTAAATTTCCCTCATGTATCTAAAGTCTCATGATTTAGTATGAATGAACATGTAATTTCTTTTTGGATTTTTTCGTAACTTGGGACTAAATTCTTTAAATAACAATCCTACACCCAGAACACCCCAAAATATTATTTTTAATAATTAAATATTATAATTACAGTTATTGATTTAATCTATAAATATTGTTTGGTTATTGAGTGTCAATTAATAACTATTTCGTAAGGCTGCAAATGTATCAATTTTATAATAGAAAGTAACGACCATTTTAAGTACACAAATTGATATATTGTACAGTTACATAATGTGTAATAGTTTACAGTTATATAGTACATTTATTGAGACTTATTATTAATTATTTTCAACAATACATCAAAAACAATTTAAATAGCAATTTATCTACAGTCTTAGTACTTTAAGCTTTATTAAACTAGGTATATTATCTTTATTTCTATGAGTCTATTTGCAGAATACTATACCCATAAAAGAAATGTAATCTTGTTCTAAAACAACAGAAAACAAAAAATGACAAAGGTCTATTTAAACACAATTCAAAGAGCAAATAAATACAAAACAATAATAACCATTATCAATTAAGTGAAACTGGATTATTGTGGTTTATTGAGATTCAGTTAATTTCATATTACCTAATCTTTACCTTTAAGTAATTACTTTTTTAATCTAATGAAGATTTGTAACTGATAAAGAATTTGACATTTTAAAAAGAACAAATTGAGTAATTAGAAGGATTAAGTTTTATGCAACTGGATATAGGTAACCTGGTAACCTAGGTAAACTAAGAATGTCAATCTTACAAAAAGTCTTATTAAAAATTAATATCATTATATAATTTTAAAATTTAAACATATTTATAACATAATAATAATGGCTTAATATATTTTAGTATTTCCATTCATATTGACTAAAAAGGGTGAATGGTACATGTTCAAAATCTAATTTTATACTGGGTAGTTTGTTTGGAATACATGTTTCAAAATCAAATATTTATTATGTACTTATATTTTGTTTCTAAATAAACTAAAAATAAGTTTATTGTCAAGAACAGACCTATTTAAACATTTTTTATATGAATTTATTAATTAAGAGGATGTCAGCACACTGTTTTCTCTCTCTCTCTGACCCATGTGCTACAGAGACAAAACACATTCAAGCCGTATCATATCTTTTTTGCTTTTAAGTAATCTTGCGAAAAAAATCACCCATTACTAAAACGATAGATAATAATAGTTTTGAAGGTATGATTTATCAATAAGTCTAAATATTATCTCAAAACACTTTGAATCATTTAAATTTTCAAAATTTTTTTTTTTTTTGAAAATCTAATAGGTACAAAGTCAAATTTTAATAAAATAGAACACCGATAAATCATACTCTCAAAAATATTATTCTCTTCAGTTTTTGATGATTTTACATTAAAATTATTCAAAAATTATAAAAACGATTTTTGGGGAAAGCGTTTTATCTATGTAGCATTGTTGCAAGTGGGTCTGAAAGAAAAAAAAATATTATTCTAGCATTCTCTCAACAGAAATTGTCTGTACTTATTAGCTATAGCGTGTTTTTATTTATGTTATTATTTCTTATGTATGTTACTTATTATTGTTTGATAATAATCTGAAAGTGAGTTTTTAAAAAAATAATAATTCGGTCAAATAATTTAAATTTAGTGTATCAAGTCAGGTTAATGAACTCTTTTGTTTATGGCTAAGTGTAAATTTATTCTGGCTTATTTAAGTATTCAAAAAACCCATGAGATTATCAATGCGAATTTGGTAGTTCAGTTTTTATTTTTACAGTAAATGTAATGAAAGTAAACATCATATTAAATTAATACCTACTTACCTTAGAGTAAAACCTTTTTCTACTGAAGAAAGATTTTGTTTAGTTTGTTAATACTTATTTTCGATTAAGAAGGTAAAATTATTCTGTTTATTGGAAAATAAATCTAGCTTTTGTATACTTCCCTAAGAGAATCGGAGGTATGAAAAATTAGTCTACATCAACTTTAATTTCTAGATTTTTATATTCAACTATTATAGATCAATACATATTATAATCAATTCACAATATAATACAACAGTTATTATAAAATAAATCACAGTATTTTGTTTATTCACATAATAATCATTAATAATGAGAATACAAATTGGACTATATACATATAAACAGTTTATCATTTCACATTTTCTCAGCTATAGCAAATAGTCTTGTTAAATTGGATTTGAAGACACCTGACCCCATCCAGATTATGTAAAACCAGCTTTAAAATATTTGCAAATAAGTTTTGGATATGTTTAACCCCGAGTAAAACTATTTTATCAATGATTTAATCATAAAAAATAACTCACTATAAATAGCCATCTTCATAATTTTTTTTGATATGTAGACTCGGATGTCCTGATAAGTGATACTGCTGTATATATATGTAGTCTATGTAGTATGCAAATATTATTATTGTTCAAATGTATGTTGATTAAAAATTATATGTGTATTTAACTTTTTAATTATATGTTTTCAGGCTATGGATATTACAATTGTTAAGTGAAAATAAGTTGTAAAACAATAACTACTAAAATTGGAGAAAACAATGGAACAAAAGATTTGGATTTGGATATTATGTAGTGTTTTATTACTTGCAACAACTTGTAATTGTGCTAGCCGCAAAAAATCTGAAGAAGTCAAATGCCATTATTACAATCAAACTACTTGTGCCAATTCTGAAAATGAGGAAGGTTGTACTAGTATTCAAAATTGTAAAGCTGGGGATAATGACAAACCTTCATATTGTTATGCTGTATGGACAAATAATACTAAGACGAATAAATTAGAAATTAAGCTTAAGGTAATCTATCCTAATTTGTATAGAATAATAATAATTGTGTTAAATGTTATCATGATTTTATTTTAAAAACAATTTATAGGGTTGTTTCTTAAACAATGTTGAATGCCAAGGTCAAAAACAATGTAAAGAAAAAAAAGGAGAAATTGAACCTAATGGCCTATTGTTTTGTTGTTGTGAAGGAGATTATTGTAATTCAGAAATTATATGGGACCCTATCCCGACAACTCCTCGAATAGAGACAACATGTAAGTTATATACAAAATATCATTTATGCAAACAATTTAATAATAAATACATTTTTCTATCATAGCTGCAAAACCATTACGTGATGATAATGAATTAATACATACAATAGTGTTTTCTACCATACCTTTGGTAGCTGTAGCAAGTATGTTTCTATTTGTCTATTGGGTTTACAAGCGAAGAAAAATACCTCAATTTTCTCATGTAAGTAAATTAAATTCTTTTTCTTTTTTAGTAACTACTATTTGGTAAAATATTTTTTAACTCTTATACTTTGATAATTTAATAATTTTAGTTTTAATTATTATCATGTTTATTGTGTATCAAAATGTTTCATACACATACCCCGGTATTGATAAAATTTTTATATTTTTACGTGTTATCGTAGGCCTAAAAATAGTAAATTTGAGATACTTACTACACATGCATTTACAGTAATATACGCTGAATAACACTGACTCTAAAAAAGGATTAAAACCTTAATCTGGTCGAAATAATACTAATAGATAACAAATTTAAAATTGACGCCTTAAGAAGATGCTATACACGAATATGTTGTCTCCGCCTTACACGAGAGTAACATATCAAATTTTACGTTCAGCAGATCACGTTTAGCTCAGTTACCTTAAAAATTAGAGTGAATTGACCTCTTATTAAAATTAAAGGTAAAATTATAACGGAGGGCCCCTTATGGGCTTTTTATCATATTTTAATTTTAAAGAGAATTATGAATATTTTAAGTTCTACAAACAATTTTCAATTTTTAAATACTCATAACTCTCTTTAAAATTAAAATATGATAAGAAGCCCTCCGTAATAATTTTACCTTTAATCTTAATAAGA
Organism: Myzus persicae; assembly: GCF_001856785.1. Taxonomy (NCBI): domain Eukaryota; kingdom Metazoa; phylum Arthropoda; class Insecta; order Hemiptera; family Aphididae; genus Myzus; species Myzus persicae. Next base: position 323,624 of record NW_019101374.1, read on the forward strand.
GGTCAATTCACTCTAATTTTTAAACTAACTGAGCTGAACGTAAAATTTGATATGTTACTCTAAACAAAATGACACCTTGAGGTGTAATCAGCAATGATCACGTTAAAAATAACTATACTTTAAAATTGTATTCAATTTGATCAAATTTAAAGGTTGAAAAATATTGTACTAGTATCTTTCATCTGTTTTCATTAATTTAATTTTGTGGTAAAAACATGCCTTAATATTTGTATTGTATTTTAGATTACAAAACAAAAAAAAAAATTTAATCCACACACTTAATAAGAATTTATAATTAGGTCCATAGTGTGTATGAATAACCAATTTGACACAACTTTATATTTTCAGTATATTTCTGTTCTCGTTTATAAATTAAAACCCAAAATCAAGGAAACTTTGTCGTTTACCAAACATTTTCTTGAATTTCAGTATCACCAAACACCTTAGTTAAAATTATTATTTTTAATAAATCTATGATCTACTTAAAGCAATTAGAATTAATTTGCTAAGCAATTAGAATTAATTTGCTTTAACTAAATAATTCAAATTAAAAAAGAAAAATTCTTTAATATCCTTGTATTAATTATTCAATAATCAATTCATCGCCTTTTGTGTAGTTTTCCTATTCTACAATTCATGCGTAATAAAAATAATATACTGTGATTTACAATTGGTTTTTTTTTTTTTTAACATTTCTTACTTTGGAATTTAAATCTTTAGTGGGTAAGTTAAGCTAATAATGTTCATCACACAAACTGTTTAATTTAATTTTGTTTAATTTGTATGACAAATTATTTTCTGTGTATTTAGGTTCCGTCGTCTGATAGCTCCCACTTGGGAAATTGTTCACCTATTCTTAGCAATCGTCCAATACAACTAGTTGAAGTGAAGGCAAGGGGTCGCTATGGTGCTGTTTGGAAAGCTCTTCATAAGAAAGATACAGTAGCTGTTAAAATATTCCCTCCTCAGGTAACAATTTCATATAATTACTTTTTTTTTTATCTAGCTAATATCATTATTTTTATTTAAGGATAAAAACTCATGGTTGGTTGAACAAGACATATATCAATTACCACACATGCAACATGACAATATGCTATCCTTTATTGGGGCTGAAAAACATGCTAGTGTTATTGAAGGCGCCAAAAATGAATATTGGCTGATTACTGCTTACCATGATTATGGATCATTATGTGACTACTTAAAATCGAATATATTAACTTGGGATCAGCTCTGTCATATTGCCCAATCTATGACAAGGTAAAATATTTATTAGTTTGTTTAACATCTCCAGATTTTTTAATCACTCTCTTGTTTCAGTGGTTTGATGCATTTACATGAAGAGATCCCATCAGAACGTTCAGATCAGTATAAGCCAGCCATTGCACATAGAGATTTTAAAAGCAACAATGTTTTACTTAAACATGATTTAACTGCATGTATCGCTGATTTTGGTCTCGCCCTAGTTTTTCAACCCGGCAAGTCATGTGGTGATATACATGGGCAGGTAAAACCCATTATTACCTCCAACGATAAGGGGTAAAATTAATTTTCGTTAATCATTCAGGTTGGCACAAGAAGATACATGGCACCAGAAGTACTAGAAGGGGCTATCAATTTTTCAAGGGACGCATTTTTAAGAATAGACATGTATGCATGTGGATTAGTACTATGGGAATTGGCAACTAGATGTACAGCACAACAAGGTGCTATACCAGATTATAGATTACCTTTTGAAGAAGAGGTTGGACAACATCCATCATTGGAAGACATGCAAGAATGTGTAGTACATAAAAAACTAAGACCGGCTTTCAAAGATAGCTGGAAATCACATCCAGTAAGAAGTTATTAAAAATTATCTTAAAATGTTACATCTATTATTATATGGTACTGTTAAAATTATTTTTAGGGTTTGATAGCTCTATGTGATACAATGGAGGAATGTTGGGATCACGATGCTGAAGCTAGGTTGTCAGCATCATGTGTAATGGAACGCATTACATGGCAATGTCGTCAATATAATGGGACTGCAGTAACATCGTTAGCACAATAAAATATTTTATTTATATAATAGAATAATATACATCAGCAACCTAGCTTCTACAGAAGAAGACATTGGTGTTTCCTTTTATGTAAGTTAACTATCTAAGTTACTTTGTATACTCCTTAAGTAATTTGATTGTTGATGTACATAAGTAGTAAGTGAATACGTCCAAACCCACCCACCTCTTCCCACATCCTAATGTTTTCTTTTTAACCTAATCAATATAGATACAATCTATAACCCTCACATAAACAATATTTGCTATAACTATAGCAAAATAATCTCATAGTTATGGTAATGTATAATCATATACAAAACATTATGGGAGGGGGAATTTTCCAAAAGAACGATCACTTACTACTTAAATATATTTAGGTGTATATCAGTTTTTTTCATTAATTGTTGTAAACAATCCAGAAAACACTAAAAGAGGATCTGGAATGGAATAATATTGTATTCTGCATTTTGGAAAAAATCAATTTTGTTGAAATTTAGTTTTATTGATTTATACAATATTATTTAAATATTAAATACATTTTGATTAATAAAATTCAATCATCAGTTATTTAATATATTTGTCGTACATTGTTAGTCTGTTTAAAAACAGAGTACCATAATTATACTGTTTTAGTTTTCAATATTTTTGTCATGAATTTTCTTATTTGTATCACATATGATGACAAAATATATAACTGAAATTGATTTTCTCTATTTGTATGTGTATCTTAAATTAATACCATTATAGTTAATAATTATTATATTCTTCTACCTCAAGTTTTATCCACCCTTATCTTAAAAAAATGTGCCAATATTCTTAAGGTGGTATTTACTGAGTGTAATATATATATTGTACATAATATTAGTCAAAAATAAGTTTTTAAATTTATTTATTAAACAAGTTTTATAGGAATACTTGTTAATTGCAACAAATTAAAATCTAAATGTTTAACCTAAAAATAATTACTTAACAACAATATTTTCACGTCCTAATTTACTTGATGTATGGAGTACATAGTTTTCGCAAGTTTAATTTTTAGATACTGTGAATATAACTATGTTAACAGAGCGCTTAGTCTTATTGTTATAATACTTATTGTCAATGTATTAAGGGTGCCTCGAGTAATTAACAGAAATAATAAAATATTAATGTACCTGTAAACTCCTCTGTATAGTTTAAATAAGCCTAAAATATTGTTACCTATGCCACAACAGTTCCACAAACAAATTGTACAATATTTTTTATTTGAACTACTTAACTAGTTGCAATTTATATGACATGGTAAATAAAATATATTAATTAACAGAATGAAAAAAAAATCTATTTTATCGGGCACCCCATATTTTTTTGGGAAAGATGGGGGAGGGGGGGTTAATGTTTGTAGCATAAACTCAATGTGGTTTTATATAATAAATTACTAAATATTTTTTAATTTGATAACTTATATAATTCACAAATTTTATTTTTTGTTTTAAAAATACCAACAGGCTAGTGACATAAAGTTTAAATTACCATAACAATTTAATAATAAGAATACTATTTTCCTCATGTTCTGAACAGTACATTATTTAAACTTAAAAATTGTAGCTAAGTAATTATTTCACATAATTTTTATTTTCTCTCCCTTGTACTCTTTTCATTATTGTTGCCATGTAATCTTTAATCTTAATTTATTTTAATCTGTAAATGTGCTGTATTTTATTTAAAAAAAATATATATTAGGTTTAAGGTTTTAAGATTTCTATATAAGCCTAACACAAAGTTAATGACACAGGTATTGAAATAAATTATAGCTAAAATATTATTGTGTAATGTTTAGATATTATGTAAGCAGGGCCGGCCAGCTGAAGCTATGGGTGAATGGGTGATGCGAAAAATTGCCCAGGGTATCACCCACAGAGGGGCTCAGAATTCAAAAATAAAAAGATTTTTATTTTAAGATTTATTTACATTTTTACATTTTAAATCATTTTTTTAATAATTTTTTTTTTTAAATGAGTTAGGTACTAAAATATCGTAAATGATTAGTGTAACATGCATACACTTCTAGGTTATAACAATAATGATGATATTTTACACTATTATATTATCAAACTTAGTTATGCTTTTTATATACCCTATTCAGCATAAGAACAGACCAGGTGGCAAACAAAAATACTTTGTTGTTGGTCAAAAAATCCCCACTTTGGCCGCCTCCACAAATATTCTCTCCCCCCGCCCTTAACAGCTATCTGTCGCTGTATACATGGCGAAGGTGGTTTATTATTATTCTGAATAGAAGTTGATAGATACTTAAAACTTATTGGTCTTCATAGTTACATTATAGGTACCTATTAACTTAAATATTTCTAATAAAATTAATGTTAAAAATCATAATTATTTATTTTATTAATAAAGTCACTTGTGAACTAAATTGAATTATTCTTATTAGTGTATGTTCATACAAATAAAAACGTATCGTATTAGGAAATTTGATCGGCCCTGTATATGAATCTTATAAATTAATTTAATTAGCTTGTTTATATTTGAAATAACATTATTAAAATTACTTAAAATCAAAGTAGTGTAACAATTTTAGATTTTATCTGTCATTGTTGTTTAATTTTGTTGTTTTTATTTGGCTATGGTTGTATAATTGTTTTATAAATAACATCTAGGTACTAATATTGTATAAAATAGTTCCTTTATTATGAATAAATTTCCTTTTTTATTTGTATTTTATAATTTGAATTATTATATATATATTTTTTTTTTGTTCCTTACAAAATATTTTATATAAGTTAATACAACTACAAGCAAACTCCAAGACTGCTGCTTCATACACAATAGTTGTTTACATTCAAAAAATAAATCTGCACATAATTTTTTTATGTAATTAACTACATATATGATGTACATAGAAAACAGAATGAATTGTAAAGATTTTTCATTTATATTTTAAACATTGTTAAAGAGTGTTTAATTTTTTTATTTTTCAAATAATGCAGACTTTATTTTATTACAACTATTACATTTATATGACGTATAATACCGATATATTTATATATGTGTGTACCCGTGAGTGTGTGTACGTGCATTTATGTTTATGTGTTTAATATAATGTAAAGCTTATAATAATTTTTGTTCTCATTTTTTCACGGTACAGGGTGTGGATATTTTGAAGGTTTTGTTTTAATGGATGGTTTGTTGCCAATTAAATGAAAAAAACTAAATACAAATTTGTGAAAAAGGGCAAAAATATTATTTTAATCAAATAATTTTTATTTTTTAACATTTTTGTGAGTTTTACCTTTTTAATGACTCACTAACGTCCTTGTAGCATTTAAAAAGACATGCAAATTTGGATAGTTATATTCCTTAATTTGTCTAAAACAATATTTGTATACAAAATAAATGTAATGTCATATTTTCATTAAAAGCCTAAAATAATTAGTATATTTAATTCATAAATTAGTTATTAAGTTTTTAAATAGTTAAAATGAAAAAATATTTACAGATTTATTTGTATAATCAAATTGTAAATACATTTATTGTGTGTGTAATATAATTAGATTTAAATACCTAATTTGTTATTTTTTCAAATCAGATCATTGTCACTTTCTGACAAACTAGACTCACTGCTGCTGGAACCTGTACTATCTGATTCCTCATCCACTATAAATTCAAATTGAATATTTAAGTGTGTTATCTTAGAGAAGTTACAACAGTAAATTTCACTGTCTGAACACATATGCACATAATATGGTAAAAATCCAATTCATTTTGATTACATGGTTGAAATCTTAATATCGTATATATTATATCTTGTATAAATGACTGAAAAAAACAGATGGAAGTTAACACACCAAGTTTATATTGATGTTCAAAGTTTTGAGAAAGATAATTAAAAAAAAGGTTCTTAAAAATTGAATATAGCTTTGTGTCAGCACTCAGCGAACATAAATGTTGTTACTAATTATGTTTATTATAATAGATGATAGTTGCACTTTGCACATTTGTTCCTCAATTCCAACAGTGTATTTTATAACCATTCAGTGTTTTGAGCTATTGGATTTAATTCTATATGATGTGTTACTGTGTTTGATGGCAATTTACTGTTGCATGGTCCAAATATTTATAAATATTTTAACAGGTATAATGCAGTGTACTCACTCATGCTCATTTTTTTTGTAAGTAGTTCGTGAAATGTCATCATTGTCTCATTTGCTTGTTCAAAGCTCAAAACTATAAATAAATAATGTAAAATAAAATCCAAATATGTACATTCATGCAGTTTAGTATTTTACTTGCATTGCAGTAATCCAACGCAGTACTATAGTTTTTTGCCACCAATGCACTATGCATCTGTAATATAATTAAATAATGTTCTACTAGTACATTTTTTTTAATTTGATAGTGTCTTAAATCTTAATTATGATTAATATGATTACTATTACTATAACATTACTTTTATGAAGAAATCCACTGGTGCTCTTTTGGGTTCAGACATTTTTACTTTGTATACCTATTGTTTATACATACATTGTTGTGGTTTCTATAGAAACGAATGACCTCATCGTCTTGAAATTAGTTCCTCAGTCCTCTCTTTTATCTTCCTAATTTTGACTGTGTATAACCTAAATAATATTATTATTTATGTATGTACATTATACATATCTTACTAACATACATTTTAAGGTACTTAACCTAACTTAGAGAATATTGCAGGATATAATGATAAAAATTGCCAAGTTAGTTTATCAGTTGTCCTGTGCCAGTAGTGCTAATAAAATTATCATTTTATGAAAAATATTACTTCACAGTATTTTTGTCCTACCTGGCTACCTATGTATAAATGTATTACTCTGAATTCTGATATTAGAGTTTAGTTTATGTATATGAATATCAGAATATAGCTTTATGTCGCTGCCTATTTTTGTATTTTTTGAGTTGCACATGTGAAGATAACAATTTATCATACTTGTACAACACCCGCAATGCATTTACCCAAACTAAAAAAAATTGTCAAAATTCTAATTTCAGACGTTAATCAAAATTAGATAGGTACATTAAAAAGGGTAAAATGGCTATAACTTTAAATTAAAAAATTTCGCAATTTCTTACCAGCACTTGAAAAAGCATGCACAAACACTCTTTCAAAAAAAAAGGCTACCCCTTTCAGTAGTTGTATACCAAACATTATTGTGGATTTATACTCGGATTTTCCAACTAACAACGTATGAGAAAGTTTCTATTCAATTATTAAATTTTTCTGTTTGAAAATTTTTTATCGCCAATAATTAAAAAAAAACTAATATAATTCGAAATTTTATATGCCTCTAAATAGCTCACAAAATGTCAAAATTGTAAGGTGTGTTTTCCATACAAATCTAAATTATGCATTATGCATACTGTTCTTTTCTTCAGTTACACCAAAAAAACAAAATTGATATTGTCGAGAATTGGTATTAATTATTTTTCTTTTGTTTCGACACCCCACACAGCGTCAGACATTTTACCGAGTAAATAAAAAAAACTTCAACAGCCTTAAACAGTTATGAAGTTAATAGTAATAATGTAAGCTGTAAAGAAAATCAAGTTGGCTAAAAGTTTTTTCGGTTGTCAGATAGAAATATAAATCAGTCAACACAAAAATTAAAAACTAATTTTGTTTTTAACTATGAAAATATAGCAACAACTGTCGATTACTCATACTTCAACTGTCTAAAAGGCAAAAGCTAGAGTAAGTTATCAGCTGCGAGCTTTGTAAATCTAATCATACATGGTGATCATATTACAATATGATATTATAATTTATCATCCTAGTAGTCCGTGCATATTATAGCTGATACAAGTCCCAATAAATATTTTGACTACCTAATTTTGGTTTTCACAATCGGATTAGGTAGGTACTTATTAAAAGAATTAGGTAAATGAAATATGCAAAATTTTAATCCGACTAATATTACGTTAGTTTAATATCGTGATTTTGCCGATTATTTTAAACGGCATGAAAGAGAAACTATGAGGGATGGGTCTCCCCCTAATTACCCCACGCCTCCCTTGTGGAACGGCCCTGATGCGTTGTGTCAAGGTAAAAGCAACATTGAACATCCTTTTCAGTTTGTTTTTTTTTCAAAAACACGGTGGCAGTAAAAGTTTCGTGCAACTTTTCTATAGATTGATAAATCATCACAAATTTTTCTTCACCCATCTAGAGAGGCAATTTTTCACATTTCTCAGTGAAAATTCTTGTATCTGAACTTGGTTTAAATAATTGGCTATTTTATGGGTTAATCTAGCTGTTTGCTCGAAATTTTTTGAGCCTTCAACGATTTATCATTAGCATTGCTGTCACATTTAAAGACACTCGTCCCACTGGTCCGCCCAAAGGCCAGAACCAAAGATTACCTATAAAAACATAGACGCCTACCTACTTACCTATTAAAATCCTATAATTTACCTACCTATTTATCATAATTTATATCCATGTATACGTAATACTTCATAAAATCAATGCAAAAAATTATGACCTGCAGTTCTTTGACTGTCTATTATTTTACTTTCTGAATTTGTTAATATTACTTAATATTTACTATTTAGGTAAATACTTAATTTAGGATAGGTATTCGGAAAAAATGACACCACTGCAGTCTACGATATCCACCTCATCCCTCCCACCATCGAATATATACACTCGGTCCCGGGACCTACTAATATGCTTTTCATATAGGTACTTGCTTTATTATGATTTATTTGTATTCAGTTCAAAGAATCTGTTCCATTACCAGCTATGTAGACATGTTGGTAAAATATGTTTAATGTATATATATACTATATAGTATAGATGTCCAATTATACGGCCACACATTATATACCTACGTGGTAAACGATGATTCAGACTTAAATAATTTTTAGGCCAAGTACACTTTCTAAACGACTTTTTTTACCCCTACCTAAAATTGTACTTGCAGCTATATCTAACAAAATAATAGGTATTCACTCATTCGCGTTTATTATATATACCTAACTACCTACCTATAAAAAAAAATAGAAAGTGATTTTGTTTCTAGGAATTAATTCAGCTCCTCGTCACTGGTATAGAAACTAGCTGCTGTTTTAATATTAAAACATGGATTATTGCCTGAAGTAGTTACAATATTAATATTTTTATTCAACTAAATGGCTATAACTCTTACCGAAAACCTTTACGTTTAAAAATAAAATGTAATACACAAAATGTTTGCAAATGCACTTTACACACAAAACTTAGATTTAATCGTCTTGACCTGTTATTATTTGGTCAGTTTTATATCCTACCACGAAATTATATTATAAGTTATTAATTATTATAATACTTTAATTACTGAATGTCATTCTATTCTTTATAATAGATAATTTAGATAGTTATATTAAATATTAATATTATTAAGAGTACGTCACACTCGTTTGGGTTGTCTCCGTCTCAGAAACGTATTGGTAGGTACATGGCTAAATATGTATTTTTATATTTTATACTTTTTATATTTTTTATTTTAATATGCATACATATATTTAGCCATGTGGAGGTACGCTACAACGTGCAACATATTCGCGTTCCGCTACACCAATTTTGGGTTGTTAGCTTTAACATAATAAATTAACCTTTAAATATTTTGAACTTTAAAGTGAGTAAGGACTAAGAACGTTATCTGTATTTGTTCAACCGTTTTTTTTTTTATGATATTTCAATTTTTAATTGTGTTGTGAGTAAATCATTGTAAAGAAGAGTGCCGTAAATAATCATTAACATGCGAATTATACAATATTGAAATTTAAGCTCCTCATATAATATTATTCGCTTAATAATTAAAATATTTTAAAAATCTACGGCATAAACACAGATAACATTCTTATCTTTAAGTTTGATAATAGGTCAGCAGCTCACTTTAATATTAAAGCTAACCACACAAAATTGGTTCTGCAGCGAAATACAAATTTGCGATGTTGTACCTATAGTGTTGTACGGTTGAAAAAGTGCAGGAAACAACACGTCGTGCTGATATGGCTTCCTAAACTTCATTAATACAAATTATAAATGTTATAAATTAAATAAATTGTACAATATTATATTATTTAGCATAATATATGATTAATTATTGTATCATATTATTCTTATTTGTCACGGTCGTCTGTCCCTTTCTATACCTATTTTTTTATATTATACTTATTATTTTTTTAAGTTGATTTTTTGTGGCACTAAAAATAACAGTGTGGTCAAATTGTTATCCAACTAATCATTCGAATAAACACATTGTATTTGAATGGTTTTTTTAAGCACATTTGAGGTGTTCTGGCTACCTGGGCCACACTCACTCAAATGGATAATGCATGCCCCATGGTCACACGGATTCAATTATTATTGTCTAACACTGATTTACACTCGAATAAAGAAAAAGAATTACTCGAATTATCATAAAAGTAGGTACTGTATACAGGGTGACTCGCCAATCACGCTCACCCCTTTTTTCTTCAATAATGCTGCATTTGCTCTAAGTACAATTTTTGGAATATTGATACTTAAAGACCATATTTTCAAATTCTTGAGATTTATTTTTGTTATACCTAATCCTCGAGGACTGACCTGTAGAAATACAAACTTCTGTTTTTCAAACGAGATCCCCCTTTTCGACTGTAAATTATGTAGTGGATAATTTTTCTGAAAAAATTGACGTAGTTTCCCATCAAAATTAAAATTCGACGAGTAATTTTTGATTTACTCAACTTTGTGCACTTAAGGTCTAAATATCCATATAGAAAGTCAACGATGATGAGTTCCGGAGATATTTTGGGCTATGATAGTTTGAATATTTTAATAATTAATATTCATCTGTTAGCATTTATAATTTATAAAAATGGTTCAGTATAATAGGTAAATACTAAATCCAAAATCCAATAGGTACCAATATATTGTACCTATAAGTTTCAATTTATATTTTTGTAAAATCTTTTTTTAAGGATTGTCTATTATCCTTAGTATAAACATTTCACTATTTTAGTAGCTGAAAAACTATCCGTTCAAGTTTTGTATCATCTATACATAACAATTTTCAAAATTGTATCCACTACCTAAATAATTTAAAGTAAAGGAGGTTTGAAAAAGATACAAATGTTTTTACCTCCACTAAATACTTAAGATACAAAATACCTACCCATTAATTAGTAGAAGAAAATCTCAATACTTTGGTCATAAAGTATATTTAAAAAAATCAAAAATCAGAATTTAAATAAACCCATAATCAAAGGAAAACGCGGGACTGCAGAGGTGAGATGCTTGGTGAATCTAATATTGTGTATAGTAATTAAAGTATTCGTTATCAAAGTCGTATTAGTGTATACTGTATAGGTATATAATGTGAAAATTTCCAATCTGCTCAAACGAGATTAAGATCGACGTATTATAATATAATATATATAATTTTAATCTAAAACAACAGTGGTAAAATATAATTTATTATATTATAATAATAAATATAATAGTTTTAAAAAAACAATACACCTACCATTGAACTCTAAATGTTTAAAGTTAATATGGAGTAAAATGATAACTTACCTCTGTTGAAAAGAAGTGAGTTAATTTTGTAAATTATTATCTGGGTCAGACATATTATATTGAGGCTGTCCAACTTTAATTTATTTTGAAACAATAAATATCTTACATAAAAAATACGTCCTATACTATTTCTTCCTATTTACACTAGCTGAAGTCGCTTAGGCCTTAGGCCTAAGCCAATTATATGTTTGTGACAACTGAATCTATTTATCTGTTTAGTTTTATTTAGAATCGAATTGTACTTATATATAGCGAGAAAACAAAAAAAAATTTACCCGTCTTAAATATGTGCATAAACGTGATTTTAAATAAAGAGAGGCTAACGTTAGGTGTCGGAAAATTAGCCGATTGTTGCGAACTTGGAAATCATGTCAATGACCCTAAAGGTAACAGACTTTGTGATAAGTTTAGAGTGGTTATGATGTAAGCAGTAAGCACACATCACGAATATTGTAAATAAATGAATCATTGTGAAATAAATAATAATAACCCAAAATTAGTAACAACAATACAACTACATGCAAAGCTGGGCAAGTTAAGTCATTTTTTTTTTCAACCAGTTAAACTAAACTTAAGTAAGCTACCTACAAAAACTTAACAAAGTCTAACTGAGTTGGAACAGAAGTCATGGTTTCTGAAATTTTCCGAATTTCTAACTTATAATTACTTAGAAGTTAGTTGGTGTAAATAGTAACTCTTGTTAGAATAGAAGTTAGAAGTTAGTTTTAGATTCTGAGTGGAACGATGAATGTATTGATTTTACAATGATGTGAGTGTTTTTTTTTTTTTTTTATTTATTTATTTTTTGTGTCTGTCATCACCTTTTAGGACAGTAAAACTGCTTCGATTTTCTTCAACAGCAACTTTTCTGATTGGAAAGTGAATCTAGTTGGTACTTTGGGGGAAAAGTAAAAATGTCTCAGTAGTTTTCAAAAGCGACGTGAAAAACAAAAGAAAAATTAAGGAAAAACGGAGATTTTTACGCAAAATCGATTTTGATTGTTGGTGTAACTCTAAAACAAATGACCGTAGATATATGAAAATTTCACTGAATGTTGATATTAGCATTTTCTAAACACGATAAAATTTTGAAAATAATTTGACTCTTTTTGAGATGTTTACGGACATTGTCAATTTTAAATTTTCTTAGTTTTTTTTTCTATAAATACCAATAAAATTTTATTTGTTGGGCGAAAAAGCTTGAAAATTTAATACAAGGCTCCTGATATATTTTTACAATAGCAATTGTAAAATATTTAAAATACATAGGCACAATTTTTTTTTATAAGCATTTAAAATTCGAATTTTGACTCAGATATATTGGTATTAATATGTCTTAAACCAAGACTGACATACCGTCTCCACTCAGAATCGTGTTTCTTATACAATGATATTGTATCATTGAATTCAAATTTAATTCCATCCATTATACAGTGACCCACTTGTAACCTACTGTACAGCAGAGCGACATCCACTTACCCGCTTTTTTTTGAGTTTAAAATATAAACTTAAAAACTCGTTTGTTCAAAATATACGTAAAATATTACCATTGATTTTATGATGTACAGATAAGCCGCTACATAGGAGTTTTCAGGGACTAAAATTATGCTGTCAGTCACTATAGGTTCGCTGCATACGTTTGCATTAAGCGCAATGTTTTTTATTTGTTTACATACATGTATTGCTCAGTGTCTCAGTATTTAACATAAATTATTGGTGACGGTAGAAAAATTATGTTGAACAACTGATAATTCGATCAATAATTAATGTTTCGACTTTCAAGTAGGTATACGTAATAACTAATAATTAATAATCCCTACTTGTTGGAAACGAATTGGAATTTCAGTCATTGCGAACACAGAATGTATGACAAAATAAGAAATATAAAAACATGTATGCTATGCTACTATATTCGTACAGCAGGGGCGTCCGCAGAAAGGGGCCAGTGGGTTCAGTTTCACCCACTGGGATTTTTTTAATGAACCAAAAAATCCGAGTGCAATAATGTAAATATGTGACTGATCACCTATGTATGTATCACATAAATTTAATTTTGCACCCACTCGGCTGATTTTCTGCGGGCGCTCCTGTCGTATAGGATATGTATATATTGTGTATATCTATTGGACATTATAATAATTATTATAAGCGTAGTGGTTAACGCATATTACAAGAAAGAAGTATAATTATAATAGAAATAATTAATACGTAAGAAAATGTTTTTTTTTGTAATCATAAAACTGAAAATACTCAATTTTCATTAGCTGGTATTAATAAATTGTGATCATACCTATAGATAATTATATAGTCAGCGTTCAAAAGTTCTAACTTTTAAGGAACATTTGGATTTTTGAAATGAAAAAAAAAACGACAAAAAAAATAGTTGCCCACTTATTGTTTTTACCAAGTTTGGTTAGATTATTTTACGTATTCAATTCAACTATACTTAAATTACAAATAGTAAGTATGAACTGAAGCTAACTATAGTTCTGGTGATCATTGACCTGCAGATTTGACTCTATATATGTGTGCAGTAATTAATTTCATAACTTTGTGATGCCTTAATACATCAACACCTACCAAGTTAATCAATTATCTGCTCGATTTTACATAAAATTGCACTCTGTTATATATATTATAGCCTATTACCGCTTTTTTCGTGGTATTTTATGATGAATGAAATGAGACGGGAAAATTAAATCTCTCGTGAATCTTTAACATTGTACAAAAAATCACACCGCGGACCGATGTCACCATATTGAGTGTATTGATTATAAAATATAATTACCATAGATTGCTCAATGCTTGGACTAGGCGGTTACTTCGAACACGTGTGATGGGCGCCTTTGTGAAGCGCTAATAAGGCTAGTTGTGACAGATTTCACCAGGATCGCTGGGAATTTTCTCGGTGGGGCCTGCAGTAGATCGGTTTCAACTGGTCGGCATCGGGAAAATTCAATCGGTGTCCAACCTTTATTACATTCCTACCGGGTAATAAGTATATCTATGATAAAATATCATTTGCTATTACAGTCTGAAAACATAATATATAATGTAAAATGAGTCTCTTAAAAAAAGCCTGTTTTGTTTATTTTATTTTCACATTGACGTTATTGTTTGTGAGTTCCTACGAGGATTACGAGAGGAGGGCCAAGTATAACGCCGACGACGAAAATGATAATAAGACTTGCAACATTCCGTGGGAAACATCTTTGATGTCAGAACCGTATCCTTCTTGCTGGTTAATGTGTAAAGGGAGATGCATTATTTTGAGTAGAACAACCCAATGGCGCTGTAAAATGTCTCCAAACGAAATATTTGGTAACTGCCATTGCTGTTGTGGTGAGTTTCAAAAACTGCTTATACCACCTGCGTAATATGACAAAATTAAATAAATTTAAATACTTTTTTTTTATTTTCATTCACTATAGATGACAATGTTAATGTAATATATGATTTCTGATCGCCGAATCTGCAGGATAATATGTGAGCGATACCTACAAGGCTACAACGATTGAAATAATGTTCAAATTAATTAATATTTTATATAATAATACTATACGTAGCCTATATTTATTTAAACGTGGGTGCTCATGGTTTAGGCTTCCATTTATTTTTACTCATCTCCATCACTGCTCCGTCGTATATGTTATGCTATTAGGTCTTTACAAATTATTAAATGTCACCTATATTGTATTTGTACGCATACCTACTACAATTAACATAATAATTTTAAACATTTGTCAATCTAATTATTGTTATGCTATACCTACTTAAGTTTACATTGTGTTATAATTTTTTTTTATTGAACTTTAGCATGGGCGATTAAGGGCCAATAGTTGTATACATTATATTTTATTTATTTTCGGTAACAGTTAAATTACAATAATATAGGACTTATATAGTTCTTTGTTGATAATTGATATTATACTATGTTATATTAAGATTAACACAAATTTGTATTGCCGATTGGCGTTTATTCTAATAAATAAAGCACACAAATATTCTTGCATTTCATGCAACATATCATGTTTCAAATTTAAAATATTATCTAACTTAGTTTAAATCTTTAAACCATCGTACTATTGTTTCTAATATTATTTTAAAACAGACAGACGACTCAAACTCGTATGGTCATTATTATTAATTGTTAATAATTATTTAATGTTCTATTTACTAGATAGCCTAACATACCATTCTTATCATTGTAATTAGTAACATTCAATTTTAATTATACTTCAACCAATTTGCTTGTTTTATTACTAAAACAGATATTGTACATTAAATTTGTGTCGCATAGTTAAAAATAATTTTTAAAAAAGTATGTAGGTACGTTATGTTTGTTACAATTTATATCAAATAAAAACTGGGAATGTCGCTTTACTGAAAATATATAGACATATCACTGTAGTATCACAGAAATGTGAAATGACATTTCATCTGTTCTGTGTTACCTTCTATATATCAGGTTTCGAGTGTTCCTTGTTAGTGAGTACCTATCTAAGTCACTGTGTAACGAATAATGTGTTAAATTCGAACTCAATGATAAATAAATCATTGTGTAGGAAAAACGATTCTGGGCGGTTATTCAGTCTATATTTCCAACTAAGATATTTTATTATATTTTATTTATTTTGCATTATTGCTATTATAGTAATTATTTATTTTTCTATTAAAGTAACACTATAAATTGAACTAAATACTAATTATTTCCCATAACAAATTACATCTATCATAACATAATATAATTATTTTAATGTTATTTCATATAATTTTACTATCCATATTATTATCATGTGCATATAGCTTACATGCAAGTTACAGCTGTTATTACCTTATAATGTCTTAATAAGTCTGCGGTGTTCCGTAAAGGTTTATGTAGGTTTTTAAGTAGCCTAAATTGAATTTAAGTATTTTGAAAATGCCATAAATATAATATACATGTAAGATGAGAGTTTCAAGTACTTACCCACTACCTACGAATAATATGTATTGAGTTACAACAACATGACTAAAATTTTTATTTCTTGTTTTATAGGTATCTGTTTCCGTCAATATTTGAACATGAAATGTGTAAAAAAAATGTTCCTTATGTACTTTTGATGTTTTTAACGGTTTTTTGCAGCCTGAAAGAACTTATGAAGAAGGAGGAACCTTAAATTAAATTTAAAGATTTTAGTGTTACAATTTAATATATGTACATTTTTAACCGTTAACTAATTTCCCTACATATTTTCGTGATTTTGGTAGCGGAAATGCCAAATTTTGGTAGAAAAGCATATTTACTTTCAGAAGTTCTCATTTAGCTTTTTTAGATTATTAGAATTCATATTCATATTCAACCAAAAACCTCCCTCAAGGCTTCAAACTTTCAAAGCCAGACACAAAAATAAACATGATTGCGTAAACCAACATTCTTGCTCCAAATTTAATTTAAGAAACAAATATAGGTATCGACGTCCCGGGCACTCGTCTCAATAAATTCAACGTATCCACATATTCTATAATTAAGCAAAAATGTAAAATCATTATGTATAACCTATGCCCTATAGCCATATAGTACTGGTAATATTGATAATAAAAATATATTATTATTAGTTGGGTAATAGGTAGTTTGGTAATTACAGTAATTAAATTACTAATTGGTAATTCGTAGGTATAGATAGCTATATGTAGAGATGGCTATACACGTAGTGTACATACCTACCTAGATAATATTTTATACCAATACCAAATAACCTAATCATATCAATATATTTTAGTATAATAACTGCAAGCTTAACGTTATTTTATACGATTTATTTTGATAAAAAAAAAAAATAGATCATATTATTAAATCTTAAACAGTTATATTTGCCGCTTTGTGTCGCATTAAACAATATCTTGTCTGTTCTTTGTTGGAGATATTTTTAAAATAAACAATTCCTTAGACAGTTCTTCATTCCTATTTTTGCATCAGTCATATTTTATATCATATATAGTGTACTTAACTTATTTTAATTAGTTAATTAAGCGAAAACATTCCTCTGACCGGTTGGTCTGCCAAAAACACATGTAGATTGTACATCTAATAACAACATAAATACAAGCTAAAAATCGTATTCTTAGATCTTTATTTTGAAGTAGGTACATAAAATGTAAGATTATAATATATAATATCATACATTTTTTTAAGATTGTTAATTAAAATTAATAAAGTACCAAATACCAATGTACTAACCTTTAATATAATGATTTTATGCAGTGTTGTTTATTATTTAAAACTTATTTAAAGCTATTATCATAATTCATAGGTATGTGGAAATTAACACAAATAATGTACGACAATTTTTAATTGACTTTAATATGTTTTCTCGTGTATTAATTTTAAAACAACAACGAGAGTGTTAGATAATAATATAATGTCATATTATGTCAACACATAGTGTTATCAGCAGACATACCTTACCTATCATGTATATGATTACTAAATAGTTTTACATTTTGAATAGAACGACTCGCGTGCCTTATACGACTATACTTATTTCCTATTGGTTTTACAATATGGTGTGTTCTATGTATGGTTATAACGACACTTTTTGGATCCGTAAATCTGCGTTTGTGTGTGGGTTTTTTACGATAGTTCAATTTTTTGGCAAGTTTTACGTGTATAATACAACTTAAATTAAAAATGATCATAACTTACATAAAAACTTAATCATCATAAAAAACCCACATGCAAATACAGATAATGTTCTTATCATCAAGTTTCATAGTAGGTCGATTAACTCTGATTTTTAAGCTAACGAAGCTAAACGTGATCGGCTCAGCATCAATTTGGTTATGTTACGCACTTGCAAGACGGAGTCAACAAATATTAAAATTCTGTGTAGCCTGTAGCGTCCTCTGAAATTTTCAAATTTAGGATATTTTCTGGTAGAAAATTTAAACTCTAGTTGGTATCTACTTCAATCGTCAAGTAAGAAATTACCAGAACTTTTTTTTTTGATAATGAGGAAAGACTAATATTATTATAAAACAGCAGAAGGTAATATTGACGGACCTACAACGCCTGCAGTTCTTATAATTTTTATAATATGCATAAATATGCAATTTTTAACATTTTTTTTCTACAATAGTCAGGTTTTATGCATAATGGAATAATTACACTATAGAAACAGTTAAAATATTATCTTTTGTTTGAACTGTTCTAACCATTGTTTATAAGGTATTTAAAATTAATGGATTTTTTTAATTTTATTAATTATAAAAACTTAAAAACACGTAATCACAAAACCAAAATATATTTGGGCTTTTATAAACAAATACGTTGTTGTTATTAAAAAAATAAGGTTAACCAATACTTAACGGCCATTATTATACTAAGATCCGGCAACGACCTAATAGTACTATCACTGCGTGTTTTTTGTTTTATCATAATTATATTTTTAAAAAAATTATGATAAGGAAAATGTTTTTTCAGATACCATAATATTAAGATTTATAACAACACATTTAAAAATAAAATAGTATTTATTTTTCGTAATTTATAAAATGTTCCAAAATATGCTAAATAATTTAAAATTTAAATATTCCCTAACCCATGAGATATTCTCAAATATACAAAATAAAATCTTTTTCCTACGAACTCTATGTTGAATGAATCGATAATCGTCCTCATTTTTTACTCGTAAAACTACATAAATTCAATAACGATAAATGTAATAACACATATTATAAACCCGGACTATATAGTAATAACACTAATAACTAATAAGTGATAACCATAGGGCCGAGTAACCATGTTTAATTCAACCCATAGGCACTGTGTTTAATCATACTGTGATTCATTTAAATTGCTCTAAATCGTTTCTCAGAGTAACAGTGCCTAACAATAATCAGTTATTTTATTAATTGTGTGTGTTATAGTTTATAATAATATATGTAATTTATGCTTTCATAATAACATAAAAACTGTAAACAATTCAAAATGTGATTTAGTCGGTACTTATTATTTATCAATATTTACTAGGTTGTATATATATATGTTTTGTACGCAGGAATGTTTAATCTATTTATTTTCAAGATAAACTTTGTCTTTATATCTAATATCTTATATTTTTTATAAGTAGGTACCCATTATAATGTTAACGTTATGTTTTTACCGTTTTACATAGTTTTTTATATTAATCTCGAGATTTCTGTAATACAAATTACAAATATGGTTTACTTGTGATAAAAATAAATTTTAAAAATGCCATCCAAGAAATTTACAAAATGTATCAAATAATTGTAATTACCTACACAAATTAAAACACGATTAGATTATATTATATTATATCTATATCTTATTTTATGTGTAATACTAATTATTGATCTATCTGAGAAATGTTGACAAAATATAATATATTCAATGTATATTTATAATTATAAATTACGTGTATGTTTAAATATATTATGTTGTTTGAAAATGTTCACCATTATATGGTATACGTAGGTAGGTATATATTATTATCTTTTATATTCAATTAAATTTTAAACAATAACATATGTACGTATTATGATACTATAATAATTATTAAAGTAATATATTATGCGATGTAGATATTTGGCCAAAATTAGTACAACACTTAAACATACCTATACTACATGGCATATTTCTAATAGAAAAATAAATTACTAGCTAATGTGTAATAATAACATATAAACATTTATTATTATAATATATATTATATACCTACCCAAAGAGGTAAGAAATAAAGGCTGACACTATTCAGGCTCTGAATCCATTTTATAGTTGAATTCAAACTTAAGTTGTAAATTGTAATCCATACATTCTTAAGAGCATATTAAGTTTTTCGATAGGTATTGTAACTTATTTTTAATCCAAGTCCTGTTAAATAAAACAAAAATATAAAAACCAAAACGTTGGGGGATAGGGGCCAGGGACGAGCTAAATGGGGATACACTCGGCAGCAATATAAGATTTTCAAACAGCAGTCAGCACTTTGCACTCAGTCAATTCGGTTGGCATTTAGAAATTGGTATTTAAAAATCTTGTTGGTAACTAAAAAAACGTATATTTTTTAAGTCTTCCCCGATGAGTGGGATGCATTATACATTTGAGATATGATTTTAACGAAAATAGTTAATAACGTAAGGTAACAACGCTAAGTATAGACAATTTTAACATAAATATTTGGTAAAAAATATAGGTCTACGGTTATTTATTTTTGAATTACAGCAAAAAAACAAAATTGATCCCCAAAAGTACCGATTATACTTAATTCAAAATTTTGATGAATCTTATAGTGGCCAACTTATATCCGGAGCACTAAACGATATCTGCAGGATCATAACAGGATCTCTTAGTCTCAAACCAACGCCTACATACAATAGCTACACATCTAACAGACATTGCTTCACCCGAAATTAAAAGACGTGTAACCGCCACAATCGAAAAAACCAAACAATCAAATTACGAAAGACATCCTATGTTCGGACTTGAAATCACAAGGAAATCACAAAGATTTTCCAGAAGAACTTTCATGTACACAGAACACAGTAAAAGAACTGCACGAACTCCCACAAAAAGCTAGACTGCAAAGGTGGCAAGATGATAACTTACTAAACAACTTCCGTTGTGTGGAAATTTATTATGGCCACTGTGGAAAACATTTTTCTAGCACTATTTAAAAAATAAAATAAAATTCGTACTTAAATCTGACCCGTAAAAAGTTCTCATCTTTCAGATCAAAAAATTATCAAAATCCGACATATCAACAGACAATAAGGCGTGATAGTTTTTCCTATGCAGTCATTTTTGTGGATATATAATACACCCCTTCCTCTTCCCACAATAGGTATCGGGCTATAGTTTAGTGGAAACGTAGTATAATAATTAAGGTAGCAACGAGAATATAAAATATAATTTTTAAACTTTATAGAATTTCAGACAATTTGATTAACCGGCTCCGACACCCTTAACGTGTGTAGAATATATAGATCCAATTTACCACCATTGTACTATTTTCTCAGGAAGTTTCTACAGAAACCACCTAAAAAGTTGAAAATCGAAGAATTTATTCTAATATAAAAACACTTTTCAGACACTTACAAAAAATAAAAATAAATTTAAAAAAAACATTATTGTAAAACCAACAAAATTGCTTTACCTACTCAGAACCTAAGATCAATATTAATACATAAATATTATACACAATTTCGTCTATACTCCTGATGTTAATAATTTTTTAGTAAAAATTTAAATAACTACTTTTATAACACGGCAAGTGTTATGCGAAGCTATAGCTGTATTACATTTTATAATTCATACACAATTACGTTTAACTTTTGACTGCCTATATAAATAAACAATACCTAATCAGTGTATATCTATGTACAAAAAACAGTGTAATTATAGCTGTGTAATATAAACGCCTAAGAATAATATTTGTGTACCAAATACCATACAATTCGCATTAATTATGCGCGGAAGGTATCAATGTGTTATAACTATTTAATATAGGTATAAAATAAAAATTATATATATAATTATACCTATTAGGCATTAAGTGTTGATAATATATAACATATTAATATATAGGTAAGCAATAAATACAATGAAACCCTGTTCCATCACTGGATGGTTGAATGGTTCCTTCAAACAAGAATTCTGTCGATACACGCAGTACAAATAAATATGAATGATAACAACAACATCAAAAAGTAATAAATAATGGTAAATGGTATAATACGCGTTGCTATTAATCGGTGTAACAATATTTTTTACCGATTTTCTTACAATAGAATTAGACAATAGCTGAATATCTTATGAATAACGAACGAGATATTAAAAAAATAGGTATAATAATTAATAATTCACTATTTAACATTATATTTTTTAAATTACGAAATGTATGTTGTTGAGAGTCGTAGCTCATCAGTAGCTGCAAATTGCAATAATAATAAGTAATATATAGGTATGCGCAGACCATAAATTACATTAAGGGGATTTCATACCGTGACTTACTGTCTTTGTTGAACATATTCGTGACATGGAATTTTAGACGTGTTCTTTGTCAAACTTACTGATTGATGAAAGGAAGAGATAAGAATTCTGAAGACAGATTTGAATTTTACGTCAAGTCTACTCGACATCGCCTTTCTCACATTTTCAACTCCTCGAAAAAATGAAATTGAAGATTTATTTATTAGTTATTACTCTTTTTTAGTATAACCATAACGTTTTTGAGAATTTGGGAGATAGTATCAAAAATGTGGGAAAGTCGTTCTCAAGTAGTCTTGACAACAAATTCAAATCTGTTTTTAGAATACCTATCGCTTCATTAGATCAATAAAATTGGCTAAGACAGTAAATCGCGGTATCGAATTCCCTTAATAAAACAGACTACAGAATAATTTTTCATTAAAATTCTACTTAGGTGTTCTAGTTTTTGTAGGTTCCTTTTTTTGATGACATGCCCCTATGGCGATATCATCCAGAAATATTATGTGGAATAATATTATAGTATTTATAATATTCGATACATGTAGGTCGTATAGGTAGTACCTGCACTAGTTAGTACTAATCCATGTGATTTGTTTTTGGCAAAAAACCACTGTTAATTTGTCAGTCATCTGAGGAAAAAGGACTGTTTCTACACCTATGATTATTATTGAATAAGATGTACAGATATTAGACGTAATATCGAACAATAAAGGTAAACCAGTTTTACCGGTGATTTTACTCGCCTAATTTATTTTGCCGACGATAAAGCTATCTTAGCCTCTAGTTCTGATCCTCATCTAGCCTCTAGCTATATTCAGGACCACCTTCACCTTCTCCAAGCCTGGTACAAGGAATGGGGAGTTAAAATGAATGAATCTAAATCAATCCATTGTACTTTTACGCTTCGTCAAGGAGTGTGCCCGACCCTCCTCCTTAACAACCAACCCCTCCCCACTGCCCAATGTGTACGCTACCTTGGAGTCAACATTGACCGTCGACTTACCTGGTCAGCTCACATTAAAAATAAAACTCGAACGTTGAACGATCGTTTTCGTCTTCTCCGGCCACTCCTAACTTCTAAAAATATCAAACTACCTACTAAATTACTGCTGTATAAACTACTACTCAGGCCCATTTGGTCCTACGGTTTACAACTTTGGGGCTCAGCCAAAGTATCAAATACAAACCGTATACAAAGGTTTCAATCCAAAGTCCTTCGCGTCATCTCCAAAGCTCCCTTCTATGTTTCAAATGATACCCTTCATTCTGACTTCAATTTACCAACCGTCACTGAACTAGCCAAGCTCCACTATAAACGATTCAACAACAAGCTAACACATCATTCCAATCCCCTTATTGTCCAACTATCATCTGCAACTATTCCAGGAAATCCCCACAAAAGATTAAAAAGGCAATGGTGTCGTGACCTACTTTTATAATTTAAAAAAAAAAAAAAAAAAAAATGTATCAATACAACTTATGATCTTTTGTTACTTATAACTATTATGTAGTATGTATATGTATTCACTGCACTATCACTATTATTAATATTAATATTATGCTAGAACTAATACCTTAAATTTAAATTAATATTCATGCTGAAGTACCTCCGATGGGAGGTCTCTTCATTCAGTCTCTTCTGTCTATTTTTTTGTTTATGTTATTATCAATTAAGCTTATTGTTCAATATTGTAACAGATAGCGTAATAAAAAAAATTTTTTTAAAAAAAAAAAAAAAAATTTATTTTCTACAAAAATTAAAAAATAGTCTTAATTTCTTTGGATCGTATCTACAATAGTCATGTCATATACAATCGTGTAGATTATTGCATAGGGTTTGATGTCTCCGACCACTATGCGTTGTCCCTCAAGATAAAGTATATTATTATAGTATAATCAACATTTCAATGGTATAATTCCGTAGTGGGGATGTGAGTGCAAACTTTGCCCGCTCGGTGGCGTCGTTTTCTCGAGAGTCGATACTTCGAGTCTAGGCCACGGCTAAAGATAATAGTCGACTACAATATACAATGTAGCCGTGTTCTGTACTCAAGAGTTGGGGTCTGATGAACCTTCCTGTCGTTGAACGTTTTACATTAGCTATACAACGGTACACATCGATACGTTTGGTTTATTGATGTGATGTATATTTGGGCAAAGAGAAATAAAATAACGACGGAAACCCGCAAGCGTTGTTCGGTGTAAAAAAACAAAACTTTTAGCACTCTAAATAGTTGTGATATTATATGATTTATTTCATATTAATACTGCGTTAAGAAAACCAAAAATATTAGCATAAGTAATAGTACTACTATTCCCTACTCAGTAGATACTTATAGATACTCAACAGATACATGTAATTATTTACCTACTATTGGAAAGAACATTTCTGGACCAAAATTGTGATGTTTAATTTTTTTTCTTATATGTCAGGTGTTAAACTCACAATTATTTACCTGTTTCAAACTAAGGGTTTTTGTTGTAATTACATTAAAGGATAGAAAGAGGGTGAGCGTGTTTGGTGAATCACCCTGTATATAGCTCAGTAGCCTTGAAAATTTTATGACCTCACCGGTCACGACTAACAACTTACTATATACTTCTACATTTTTTTTCACTTCCAAAACAAAAAAATAATAATTTTGCAATTATTAATTATTATAGGTACCTACATATAAAAATTAAAATATTTTTATTACTTTATTATCTGCATACTATAAATCATCCCAATTTTCAAGAATGAAAATACGTATAATTAGGTCGTAATTAAAAAAATAATATATGTACATATAATAGTAATATACGTGTAGTCTTTTTTACAATATGAATGTGAACCTGTTATAAATAAATAAATTTCAAAACAATTTGGTGAACACATGAATTTATTGTTTATTCATAAGACCTCGATACAACCAATATCAAATCCGTATAACCATACGAATATAAGATATTTAGTACCTGCTGGCCAGATAAAATTTTTTTAAAAAGTTCACAGACTTGTCATAGCTCTATGTTGAATATTATACAGGGTGATTCGTCGATCATGCTTGCCTTTATTGTTTTCCCCTTATTATTGAATTAATTCAAGATCAACATTTTTGAATTTTCACTTACACTGGCTCGGAACTATATGCGGTAAAAAATAATGAAATATGCGCATACATTTGCACTAAAAAAAACTTAAATATGCAATATTATGCAGTACAATAGGCAGTTATTTTTAAAATAAATATGTAGGTATTTATATACATATTTTAATTAACCTAAAAATTGAAGAATTATTTTTTTATTAAGTACCTATACATTTTTTATTTTTGGCTGGTAGATTTTGTTAGTAGAGTTTGTTTGTAGAAAAATTCTTCGATTATTGACAGTCCTAAATATAATATTATAAGTCCATCAATTAATACAGCAAATATCGAATTATTTTATTGTGCATTGGATCTTCTTTCTGAACCGATTGTTGTTCCACAATATTTGCAAAACAATACCTTAGAATCAATACTGAAAACATTTCCACCAAACTCTGCCACGAACGTATGTAAACTACTATTTAGAGGTGTTTTCTCCTTAGGAGTATTAACTTGTTTTTCAAATATCGATAGAAATTTAAATTACAATAATTATTACGCGGTAAGCGATCATAAATGAATATACTAAACACAGGCATTTATCACACGATAGCAAGGTACTCAAATATTAGTATAAGGTATAACGCGGCCGATCATTAGGAAATAGCTCTCTACCAAGTACCCACACAGTTC
The DNA here is from genome assembly GCF_001856785.1 of Myzus persicae. Classification (NCBI taxonomy): domain Eukaryota; kingdom Metazoa; phylum Arthropoda; class Insecta; order Hemiptera; family Aphididae; genus Myzus; species Myzus persicae. The sequence goes on from NW_019101374.1 coordinate 349,991, forward strand.
TCGGTAAAAATAAATCGTTTTTATAGGGTCGATTAATTGTATAGTATAATTCGAAATATAGACGGTGTGTGGTTGTGGTTGTGGTGGCTATTTATTTTTAAATTTTTATAAAGCGATGATTTGCTAACATAATATGCATTTATATGCTTAAAATCTTAAAATATGCAAAATCATGTAAATCAAGTTAGTCAAATACTAAAATATGCAAAAATATGCAACACTAATTTTTGTATTTAGATTGTAGGTACTTTGAAACGAATTTGTATCGAATCAGATTTTTAATCTAGCAGCTTCCTGAGAAATATGCAAATACATAAAATTCCGAGCCAAGATTATATAAGTTTTAATCTCAAAGTACCTAGAGGGCCAGGTACATATTTTAAAATTCTTGAAATCGTTTGTTCTAGGTGGGTACCTAAGTTTTTAGGAGTATTATGTGAAGATACAAACTCGTGTTTTTCTATTGAGAACCCTTGTATACTGTAAATTATTTATTAGATAATTTTTCTAAAAAATTGTGTTTACCAAAATCAAAATGTGTGTGTGTGTGTGTGTGTCGGTAAGACATAATTTAAGTATCAAAGTATTAATTTTTAGTATTTCATACTATTTAATATACGTAAAACAAGTATGTAAGTACCTAATAGGGTATATTTTTTTACGTATAACACACAACATATTTAAAAGCTTAAAACCATAAAAAATCAACATCTTTTTACCTCTTTTGCTTTTCTGTTTTAAAAATGGTATTAACTGTTTGGCGAATATAGAACATATTGTACTGAATCCATATATATATATATCAATTTAACTTTGATTAGATAATTATTGTGTTCACTCGTGAAATACATACTATCACACTATACAGTTTATACTTCTGTTGTCAACTGGCGACGATTACCACTGTATATATTATTGTATCTAACCCGACTAAACCTCTTCTCAATTATTAGAAATTATTTGCATGTTACGTTACTATATATATGTTAAACATACCACTACATATTATTTTGCTTAAAAATTAAAATTATTGGTTTTTAAACTTTGTTTTGTATAATTCTCAGGCACGACTATATAAATATGAGATAGGTTCCTACTTTTTATGTACCTGCTATATAGGTATAACTGATATCCAATATATTTCCAAATTTTGTTTATAAATTAAATATATCCCATATATGTCCTATGTATATACATTATACATATTATATATTATGTAGGTAATATTATACCCTTTGAAATGCAACGTAGAACAAAATAAATACAATCATATAGTACTATATAGTGCATAACGTCTGGATAAAATATACAATCGGACAACGATAAAAAAAAAAAATCAGCATGCCGAATAAATTAAATACCTAAAAACATATAATATGTCTAACCTACGGATATCTCTGCTTATACAAAGATATTATATTATATCAATGTCAGACTATATTCTGAAATATTATTCTATATCAAAGACATACATAACCTTACAGTGCTAATGCCTATATAATTTATGAAGGTATTTAAAGATACCTATTACCTTTATGTACTATAGTATATAGTTGTTCTGCTATAAACGGATGCTGTTAGACACATAAATTAAAAACAGTTTTTGAAATACCAACCTTAGCGTTTTTCAACCTGTGGTACTCATACCACTAGTGAGAGTGAAAAGGTCGCAGGTGGTGCTCTAAGAAAATCTACCTTTATAAAAAAAAAATGGAATGGATCATTATTTGCATTAAATATTTATGTTTATTTGATATTTATAATAATTTAAATAATAATCGTACGTACTTAGATTTTAGTCGGGTATGTATCATAAATGTACCTATGATAATATTATATAATAAAATAGTGAAAGCTATGCGCGATGAGCAATGGACAACTGTTTAAAAATGTAAGTCGACAATTAGTTAATTATACAAAATTAACAAATATTTAAAAACTGTTCAGATACACACTACACCAATACATGGATATAGGTATATAATATAATAATAAGTTGATTATTAAGATTTTACAAGTTGCACATTAATAATTATAATTTTGTGTTTATACGTCAGATTTTTTACAATTTGATGTACCTATAGATACTTATACAAAGGACATAATATGTAAATTCAATAATTAATTAACATAACTACGGCTATGGTATAAAACTTGATTCTTGAAAAAAATTTAATTTTACAATTTTCTAGTATAACCTTTAAATGCTTTTAGATTTTATTATTTTTATTTAAATGACTACTTCTTGTTGGGAATTAAAACATATAAAAGTATAAATGAATATTGAATAATAATAATAATAATAATAAAATACAAATAAATAGTGAGCTGTGATTTTTCTTTGCAGAAATAAAATTGTACACTTTATGGGTAGATATTACTACACTAGATAATATCGTATTCAATGATGTCTACATTATAATATTACTTGTATATGCGAGTATTTTAAGAGTCATTGTGTCAATATAATATAATAGTCCACACTCATAATTAAACTTAATTTTATTATCTTATAAGTTATAATTATATAGCTATTATTTTTTATCATCAACATTCAGTGCCTGTGTGGCTAAGTAAAATAATTCCAAAAGTCACAGCAAAATTACAATAATAAATTATTCACTTCGAGATTAAAAAAAAAAGGTAGGTATAGGTAAGTATACTTACGTCATAAATATAAATAATAATATAATACATTAAAACATAGGTAACAATATATATCTAATAATTGTATTGAATATAATATTATATTAAAATGAGCCTATTATAATATATTACATAATATTATATAATACTAATTGCTATATCATAAAATATATTGAATAATTGTACCTATGTTTCTAAATTGGATTGATTTATTGAAACTACAGTAAAAAATTAAATACTGCAAATGACTTCATAGGTATAATATATATAATTGATCCCCATTCTAAATTATAATATGAATATATGATAAACCTACCTATACTTATAACTTATATATAAAAATTTATATAGTCGTATGGATATAAAAAGGCAGATAATAAGATACAGGGGCGTACCCAGGGATTTTTCAAAGGGGGGGTCCAAATTTTTTTAACATGTAAAACTATTATACAATCAGTGGTTTATATCATTAAATTTTGTCAATCCATGGGGGGAGGAGGGTCCTGACCCCCCCCCCCCCCCCTTTGGGTACGCCCCTGATAAAATATCTCTATAGGTATACCTAATTTTTTTTTGGCCTTAAATTTGAATACTAAGTTCTTTATTGTGAGCTGTGGGCTATAGTTTTTCTAACTAGGTTATTACACTCATAAATCAATATATAAATATATAAGTGATAATAATATATTGAGATATTAAGATCTGCTGCTTCGAATTATCCGATGTTTGTTTTACTTTTATAATATATATTAATCATTTGTAAATTATCTTTACGCCTATAAAATGAACATACTTATCATATACCTATACACTATAGATATTAGATATAGATCTATTATAAATTATAGATTAGGGGTCGGAAACCTTTTCGTAGAAAAGAACCATTTTTTTTTTAGTCGTAGTTGTTAATATGTAGTCGTATTAACTATTATTATTTCATTGAAAAATTGGAAGACATTAAAAACATAATAATACGTCTTAAATTTAGAAAATATAGAAAACTTTATTTTATTAATATTATTGTTTATAGAAATTTGATATTATTTAATTGAATTTTAAACACATCATAACACACAAAAATAAAAATAACGTATCCATCTCATATTAGTGGGATTTTTGACACTGAATTTAGATATAATATGAATTATAATACAAATAATATTTATTTTTGTTATAAGTTATATTAATATTTGATATTTACAATATGTAACTACTATCTACGTTATATTAATTTAAGTCATTGTCATTATTTAATTAATTAAAAATTGTACTTTGAATTTTATTTTATTAGTTGTAGGTACCCAATAGTTCATTTTAGTTCAAGGCTAAATCATAAACCTTTGAACATCTCTACATTTGCATTATGAGCGGGACTAACAAATATATATTGGCAAAGCTTAAAAGTTAATCAAATAATAGTGTTCAAAACTGTCACAGTTCTTAAAAAATCTTACCGCACTTCTCAAAAATAATTTTGGTATGTTACGCACTTGTAAGAAGATGGATACAACAAGTACCTGTGTAACGTCATGTACGTGTGGCATGAGCCAAACAATAAATAAAGCAACAAAAAAAAACGAAAACAATATAAGACTATAAGCCTATAAACATTATATTAATTAATTAATAATAACACTGAATTAAGTGTTGACGGTTTTTTAATTAAAATTTAAGGTACTGCATATTATAGGATACGGCTGTCTAATTATAGAGCAAAATTAGTCATTGACCAAGTCAGGATATATTTAATACATATTATTAAATTAATTAACCATATTTAAATCGTATGGTATTTTTACACCCCCTCCTGGCTCCCTCCTTGAACAAATATTTTACATTTATTTTCTATTATAAGTTATAATTAATGTATGTAGTAGTAATCATAATAGATATTTTGTACAATATGTATAAAAATATACTACACTGTATGTATATTTTAAGATGATAAAAGATATTCATATATATTTTAATTTTTTATCATTTTTTTGAAAATTTTTCATACGATTACTTTTATTAGCTTGTACAGTAGAACTCCGATTATCCAGATGATTGGCATATGCCATATCAAAAGTTATATTGTAATTCTATGAATATATTGTCTGTATTTATTATTTAAATGTTGGTGTATAATTTGAAATTTGCAACTTTAAACAAATAATTTTATTATAATATTTAAATGAAAACAGAACGACGAAATACGATTACAATGAATTACAATTTGCAAGTTATTAGAAAACCAATCTTTTTTTCGTCCGGTTGATTGGCGTTCGGATAATCGGAGTTCTACTGTATATATAAGTAGGTTTGTAAAATAAAATACAACTTAAATGTTAATTTGTGCCTGTGTAAATTTAAAAAAATAATAGTATACCTATAAGTACTTATAACCTTAATAATAAGTTATAAAAATGGATATTAGATTTTTTACCCAACTTTATTTCTTGGACTTTTAGTTAGAAATGTAGATTACCAGTTTGAACTTAGCCAGTGTCCACTAGGTATAGCCGTATAGGTATGAACTATATGGGAATATTAGAGTTGAGTACAAACTAATTTTGTTTTATTAATTTTTAGAGCATGTTAGTGTTATCCAGGAGACACCACAAAGAGATTTGTTTTTTCACTTGACATAGTTTAAAATAATTGTTTATTTTCATTTGTTATGTTTATAGGTACTTGCATATGATTTACTATGATTTTGATTTTTGATGTTAGGTGTAGTATAGGCGGATAAAGATAGATCTTGAGAAATATTGAGGGGGCTCAAATATTTGATGGCATACAGACCCGTGGGGGCGTTGCCCTCACACCCCCAACAAACTAATTTTTACATTAAATCAGTCATAAAAAATTGTTCTCGTTGACTCGTTATCATAACAACGTATCATTATAAATATAAAAAAAAGAATAATTAATAAAATATTTAAATTTAAATATTTCAAACACAATTGAACTAAATTATTTATTGAAAATCTAAATCACAATCTCAAAAGAAAAGTATTCCCAAGAACATCAAACAAAAAGTAAAATATAATTTTGTATAAAATGGTCAATACGGTCACGGTAACGGTACGAATACGAATGTACCATGTACGATACCCTTTACAATGTACGAACACAATTCATTCAATCCCGATAAGCTTTACGATAGGTAAATATAGCGATAGTCCTATTATAGTATAATAGCTATCGCTCCTCGAGAATTAACAAAAATTAGAAAAGAAATAATATTTTTCTCATCTATAAATAGAACGGTATATGTTATTCAATATTGATGGCCAATTGGTACAAAATATGTACAATATTAGGTATATAAACACAATATAATATTATTGTGAATTGTGACTTAATTGTTCGGTATGTTACCGTACATAATAAATTGGTAAATAGTATGTATGTAATGTACTAGGTACACTTATACAACTGTGGATATAAGAATATAAAATAATGAATACAATTCTGCAAACTGTACAAAATAACGGTATTGCTTGTTTAATATTTTTAGCGGGACTTTAACTTCAAATTATTTATTTTGGGGGGCTAAGCCTCCGTAAGCCCTCCCCCCCCCCGGTCTCCGCCTATGATAGTGTACCTATATCGGTAATATATAATTAAATTATTTAATATTTTTGGTAAATAAAATAAATAAATAAATTAGGAATAGGTACATATATTTGACAACATTTTTATACAGAGTTATTGCATTCCTCAAATTAGTCAAATTTGTTATATTACAATATGTAATATTATCCAAGTCTTCTTTTCTCTTTTGTTTCGTACATTCCATGAAATGCTATTTATTTTTAAGAATGGTTCTTCATATTTATGTACTCAAATGTGTCGGGTACTCGGGCGCGTGTTTTTGCATCCAACAAATGTGTTCTACATTTACAGGTAAAAACTAAAAATAGTGCTATTTACGGTGTACCAAACGCGCTGCGTCCTGATGGCGAACAAACAGTGTTCAATACCTAGGCGGTTGCTATTTTTTTTTTTTTTTTATAGACAAGAAGTTTTTATTGTAACAAGTGGTAAAAAAACTGGTAGATACCTAAAACTATGATTATAAAATACATAATGCCTGTCCGGTGTCCTTGAGAATCCTTGATTGGAATTCCATTCACGTGCGAATGAGGTTCCGTTCGGAGGTCGTACGCTATTACAATAATATTATACGTATTATATTACGCCAAAGACGTAGCTCGCGTCCGCTGGAGTGAACCGGCGCGAAACGTTTCAAAAAACAAATACTCGGTTTCTCGATACACATTATTTGTACATATAATATATGTAGGCATATAGGTGTACACATTACGGCCATATAGGTGTACTGTGTTTTAGTAATAGTAATAATGTGTCGTAGAAACGCCGTACCCACGTAACTCGTCCGGCGGCGGCGGCGGGCGCCGCGCCGGCGGCAGGCGTTGACGAACACGCACGGCGTCTCGACTTTTCGGCACGTCGGCGGCGGGCGGGTGGCGGTAGAACGAAATTATTACGTGTTGCCCCAAACGGCCCCACCGGCCGCCGGCGAGTGGCGACAATCTCCCGTGGCCGGCCGGTGGGGCGACGCGACCGACGGCCGTGTCGGCGACCGCGGTTGGCGGCCAATGACGTCACTGCCGGTCGTCGGCCAATGGCGTGCCGCGACTCCGGACGCTCTCCGCGTTCCCGCGAATTCCCCCGCGCGCCGCCGTCGACGATGCGCCGGAGCCCGAACCCGCTCCCGCTCCTGCTCCCGCTCTCTCGCCGACTCGCCGTTACGGAACGGCACAGTATTCAGCCGACCGACCGCCTGTCGCCAACCGCCTAACGCCGCCAACGTTCGCCGCTCCGCCAATTTGTTTCACACCGACGCCGAACGAGAGAGATCGCCCGTCAACGCAAACGGTCTTCGAGAACATTTTCGCACAGTTCCCGTGGTGTACCGCAACGACGTACCGTTTTTCAGAGGATATATTATTATTCTCCGCAAGTCTCCCACTCCCCGCGCGTCAAACGTTCACCGATTTGCGTCGCAATTTGCATGCACATCTGGTAAGTTCACGTTGTTGTTTTACTGTTATATTGTTAATTGTTATTGCTCTTTACCCTCATCGTTTCGTCGACGAATAATGTCAGTCCACGACGTTTGTTGTGCACTGTTCGACGTGGACGTACTATTATTTACTACTTGGATGGTTGTCATCATTTTGTTTTCGTAGATTTTACGTTTTGTACCCCATTTTGGATCATTCGAGGACCTTTGCAACGGGTTAATGTCTAACCTTTTCTGTTTACTCCTTAATCATAACGTTTTCTCGTGTTACACTACTGGTTGACTGTTATCTTCGATCCTTATGCATCAGTTGCTAGACATAACCTTTATCGACACGTGTAAACATGTTTTTTTGTAACGAACCTTTTGTAGACTATCGTGGGACCTAACCGGTAGACAAACAAACACCAATTAAATAGTTGTTTTTTTGTAATTGCCTAGTTTTCTGTGCGGTGGATGTACAATAGGTTAAGTCTGAAATCATCTAAGCGCCGTGTTAAACACTATAACTGACATTAAATAACCTTGAAATTATTTTCAAGGCCAAAATGGAATTCTAAAAATTATATACCTAGTACATCTAGTATTAATTTAAATTATAATTATGCATAGTTTATCTTGTAGGTAAACGAGGTTATGTAATACCTATTACCTAGTTCTATGAATATTTAGTATTTACTAAGTGGCTTCTAGAACTATAGGATAAAATAACTATCGCATAATTTTGTAGATTTCTGCTGACACTATACCTACTAAAAAAATCATTTGCTTTAACCTATAGGTATTCAAACATTTAAATTACTCAAGAGAGCATTAAAATTTAAGACCTCTGCTTGCAACTGTACACTATTATTTCTTTACAAGATCCTTTTGATTTTTTTTCCAGATGCACTTACTTCTATATTTGCTCAAAATAACATTTAGTTTAAATTAATTCTTTTGAGTCTTATGACTTAGAATTGTCTTATCAGCTAACCAATAGAAAGTACAGTCGTGCATGTTGTAAAACCCTCAAAAATACCTATCCGACCACCCTTGTAGAAAAATGTTTTCGGGGAAATGGTGTAGCAAAATATCTATTGGCTTTATCTTTACTAAGCATTTAAATAAATTATGATATGTTAACAGAATCTGAATACCAAAGAGGATTTACATAGTATAAATGTATTATCTCCGCCATGTTCGCCCACGTATAAAATCTATAATTTGTAGAATAAATATGCTCAAGGTCAATGTTAGAGTTCATTACCACATTCTAAAATCTGTCGATGAGAATTGTACAACCTATGTTTTGTGTTTTTAGATGATTCCGTTTTATAATCAAAACTCAACCCTACTACAACATAGGTAATCATCAAATTTGATGGTTATTCCTGACTTATAATATTGACCCTAAAATAGTAGTGTAAACTATCAGTTTTTAGTGAAATAAGTTTTGAAATGTGTCTGTAATATAAGCAAATTATGCTATACAAACACAAAAGGTTTATTATTATTGTTATTATCAATTTAAAAAATACTTTATTCTAATAATGTTAAAATTATGTTACTAATAAAATAATGTTTATTTTACAGGTGAGCCCTGAATTACTGGCTCCTGTAAAAGGGAGGTATTGCTGTTGTGAATCAAAACCACCATTACTTTTGTAAGCACCAAAGCGAACTCAAAAGTAAGTACTATTTTATCAAACACAGATTCTACCTATGTTTGATGTATCACTAAATGATATTGTTTTATCTAGACCAAGCCATCATGTTCTACTGCATCCAAAACTGCGTTATCTTCATGTCTTGCCGAGAAAACCGGCACCCCAAACGTGAACGCTCAATTGCTCCAGCCATTAACACATCAAACGGTCTTGGAGACCAGTTCAAGTTCACAAATGTACGATGCACCCACCAGAATGGAGGGCTTAGTGGATGAATTTTTAAATATGTGTGCAAACGGTAATAATCAATTTTTATTCATTAACTTATGATCCGAGTTGTTAAACTTAATTTGTGTGTTTCACTGTAGGAAAAAACAAATGCGATAGACAAGCACCCGGGATTATAAACTCAAGTAACAGCACTAATGACATAACTATGTACAGAGAAGACGAGCCGTATTTAGACATGTTTCAAATGGACGCGCCCGCTTTGTTGGCGCCATTCTCAACACCTCAAAATGTTTTCACAATCGATGACGAATTTCAAAAGATAAACAAACCAGAGATAGAACTAATTATACCTCTAGAAGATACAGCTTTTAAACAGCCCATATCTATGAGAAAAAATTCCACCCTCAGATTAGATGTTGGGCTACAACAAGTTCAGTCAACTAGTTATGGTGACATTTTAAACACACCAGAAGTTGTAAAAACGCTGACTGAACAAGAATCTGCTTTTAATCTTTTAGCTTATGTCTTTGATGTAAGTGTATACTTTCAAAACAAAATAATTTTATACAGTTTTAATTTATAATTGTTGTTTTCTAGGAAAAAAAAACTGACAATTTGGCTGAAGTACCTACACCCAAAGATGTAACTGTATCACCAACCTTACAGTGGTCTCGAAAACGACGTAGTAGTAATTCATCAGCTTCAATACAAACAGACGATGATGACTATCCTAAGCACAGAAAGCCTAATGAAGATTATCATTCATCCGACGATAAGTATAGACAACTGAGGGACCGTAATAACGAAGCATCTCGAAAGTCTAGGGCCACTAGAAAAGCCAGAGAAAATGAGCTAAATGGCAGCGCTAGTCAATTGGAAGCCACCAACAGAAGATTGACTATCAAAGCTGAAGAACTGGAGAAAATGGTCAACGATATGAGACAAGCTTTATTAAAAATGATGACAAAGAAAAATAAATAATATTTATAAAAAATTTCACCCACTAACCTCTTCTAATTATGCTGAAAAATTAATCTCAGGCTCGCAATAGGTATTTATTTTACATATTATAATCTGTGTGCTTATTTTGTAAACATCTCATTGCAAAAAATTATAATAAATAATTCCATGAAAGTATATAAGATAACAATTAAGTTTTGAATTACAGTAGTATTAATAATTATATTAATTTATGTTATACTTTTTGAATCTAAATATAATTTTTTGTTTTCAATATCTTAGAAATAATAAAATATAATTTTAATTTTGGATCGTGGTAAATTATGCATTTATTATTGATTTTTTTTATTATTATAACCCTTGTACTCACATAGAACTGGTATTAAAATTTATTGTTCAAATTATTAAACTCTTGATAGAAACTGTGAGTTTGTACAAGTTTCTTGTCAGTAAAACCCATATGCTATACATAGACCTATACATTTTTGAACATCGCTTTGAGGGAGAAACTAGCAGATGAGGTAGCTGAAAGAGCAAAAAACTATGTGTTATGGACATTGAAGTGTTATCACTCTAACTCCTCCTTGGGAACTGTATGCAAAGCTGTATAGTCCGTTAGCGTATACGTCTTATGACACTCATATTCTAATTTTCTATCAAATCTTATCATGAGCAATAATCATTCATAACGCATTTAATAATAAATTCGGCTACATCAGGGGTTTTCAATCTAGGGATCTTCAAAAATTATGAACATTTTTTTTTTTTCATATAAAAGAATATTTTTTTAAATAATATTATTTGTTTGGTTCAACTACATGTTGATAATTTATTTATTTAAGTGGACATGTAAAGAAAAAATACTTATATTCTATTATTAATTCTTAGAGGAGGTAGCATTAGAATAAATAAATAAAAATGGGCATTTGCGATTTGGAAAATATTGATAACTTTTGTGCTATACAATTAATAATTAAGTGTTATCCTTATCATGGGTACTTCTAAAATTATTGTAGAATTTCATTGATACAAAGGTTATAACATGTTTAGGATTAACTCAACTTCCAACATATTAAAATAAAATAATGAGGTCAGAAAAAATCTGATAGATAAAAACTTGTTCTACTACTTAATGATGTATTATTATTTTCACCACTTATTGATGTTTAGTTTGACATTGATAATTTTAATTATTAGTTCAATGACAGCAGGCCACTGCTAAGATTAGCAGTGTTAGAGCGAAAAGTTCTCAGAAAAATGTATGGCTTTAATGTCAAATCTTTGATGTTCAAGCCAATACAGAATGGCAATCCATGGAATTAATTACAGAACGATTAACTTCGACTTTAGTTCCAAAGGCCCGAAATAGTTAAGAGATCTCTAAAAAAAATTGGTGTGTACTACCAATATGGAAAAATAGTAAGCATCAGTATCGATGCAACATCATTCTATTAGTATTTTCATACTCAAATATAATATCTCACATTGAGAAAAAAATTATGTTAAGAATTCTGTTAATTAGCCATAACACGAAACAATAATGAATTATCAAAATAATGAGTTGTTGACTATTGTTTAATATTATAAATCAAATTCTTCGCAAATAAAATGTTCAAGTAAACATTGTATGTGACATCAAACTGTAACAGAAAGCTTAATATTTAGCTTAGATTTGTTAGATTTTAAAGAGAAAATTATATTTGAAAAAAGGGTTTATGCATTTTCATTATTATAATTTATTATTTGCTACCTACTTGAAAGTTTTTTCTATCATATTTTGAAACTTAAAATGTATTTTATTTTCAAAGTTGCCACTAATATATTTACAGGAAACATGAAATGATTGATGGTGAAGTAGTGCTCGAAAGTGTTTGTAATATCAGCCTTTGAGTCTGTTCCGGCTGGTTATAAATACAATTTGAGAATTCCCGTTCTTAAAAACATTAAGTAAATATTCGACAACAGTGTTATGAACAAGCGGGTAGGTATTGCTCTTCTGTACAACTGTTGGTGACTGTCGAGACATACCTGAGACGTGTATTTGGACGCCCCCCCCTCCCCGCTCCCGAGGGTTTTAGCGGTACTGGACGTTTTCCCTCTGAACTCAGACATTTCCCACCTGAATCAATATATATATTCTTTTACACATGAAGCTGATAAATATAATAGGTTGGAAAATAGGTTCCTTTGATTTTACCCGAAGTATACAATCATCATATCTATTTGACTATCATCATTCACGTTTTTATTAAAGCTCTATAGATGAGTAACTCAAGTGCATCAATAGACATTTTAAATTATAGAGTAGGAGCTTTTCGTAATAACTTAGATAAAGAAGACTTGAGCTATATAACCAGAATAAAAAGTAATAAAAGTTACATTTTGTTTTACTTGTATTATTTAATTATATCATATTTATAAGTATTCATAATATGTACTTGTATACTGTTTAATATTTTTAATATTCATATTAGTGCATTTTGTATTAGCATTTGGAAAATTGTTCTTTTTTTCCGGGGGATTTTGTCCTGTTTGGGGAGGAAACGTCCACTGTTTCGGGGGCGAAAAGGCACGGGAGGGAAACGTCCTAGATTCCCTGAGACGGTATGTCAGGTAAGCATACTTGCATCAAATTTAATCATTTTACAAAAGTTAAAAAAATATGGACATTTTTAGTGACTATAAATAGCTCAGATAAAAAATGATTTTTGTTTACAGGGTATGGAAATGTATATGTAAATTAATTTTAACACGTGTGATGAAATAATAGGTATATTTCAGTAGTTTCTTGTAATATTATTTAAATTTACAGTTCAAGGTTTTGGACTAATTACTAAAATTGTGCAACTGCAGCAAATAGAGGCTCTGTTTGTTTTAAAAATAAATTACAAAAATATTTTGTATATTTGATTGATTGTAAAGTACATTTGACTATTTGAGTATAAAATTAATTATTTCAATCAACCTACTGAAAGAACTATTTTACAAATTGGCATTGAGCCATGCAATGCCAGTAGATATTAAACATTTAGTAATGGAATCTTTCAACGTCAATATTAAAATGTTGATGTGCAAACACAAATAACTTACAGCCTACAAGGAGACACACTAGAGATAAAACATTACCCGATTTTTTTGAATTTTAAAATTATACAACTTATAAGAAGAATACAAATTTAAAATAACAGTTTATTAATTTTTTTATTTATTTCAAATATATAACTTTATTGTTAACAATATTTGACTCCTTTAACAGAAATCAAGTCTTTAAGGTAACATACACTATACACAGCTCGACATAAAACAAAATACGAATGCATAAGCTTTAAAAATGCTTTAGTCCTAGACATCCAACTACACAAAAAAGTAGGTACTAAACATATTTTTTGAATATTACACACTCAAACATTCGTTTTTATTTATTTATTAACAAACAATGTTTGTGTAAGTATAATAAACTAAAATAATTACTTCAAATTAAAAAAAAAAAATCAAGCGACAAGACATTAAATATGACGACTGACTTTTGGAACTCCTGGTAATTTTTACTATATAGGAATACGGTTTTCATAAACTTCCCCTGCATTATTATTATGATTCAACAATGGGAGGTTCAATGTTGGACGGAGGAGGTTTAGTGATGACTAATGTTTTAGGCGGCAGGTTTGCATCCGCAGTGGTGCGTGGCACGTGTTTCAACGTGACTGCACGCATGGGCACAGTATCTGGCGAAAGTGGTGTGGCAGGTACCTGAATAGTTTCACCGTTGTGCATTGTTAGCCATGTCATCTTGGTGCCAGCATGCATACCATTTGCATGCGATTTGAGTCCTTGAATAGACACGTAACTTTTGCCGCAGTGACATTTGTACTTCTTATGAACTCTAGAACAATTTACATTTTGTATAAGAATTTTTTTTTTTAAACTGTAACAGAATTTGTTAATAATTGACACAACTCACTTGCCGTTTGTATGCCCATTTTTAACGTGATACTTTATTCCATTAACATTTTTATACCTTTTAGTACAACCCGGAATTGGGCAAGCAAATGGTCTTATTGGTTGCTCAGTTTTAACTTTCTGTTGTGAACTAAAAACAAACCTTTTTAATATCAACAGATCAATTGCTTTAATGATTGTTATTTAGTCATGTCTTACTTGGAACCATTTTTATGAGCATCATCAATTGCATCTGATGTAGTAGACCAAGAGTCACTGCTGTCCCCAATGTGATCGAGGTTTTCAGCTTCTCCTTTATCGGATTCATAACCTAAGAAATAGTATAAAGTTAAAATACAAATTTCATTTAGATAAGATACTGTCAGATTTTTAAATTACCTGTTCGTAATGGTCGATGGAATAGTTTGGGTGCTGGTGGTAAAATACTGGTTTTGGGTTGAATGACAGGTTCTGCTGGTTCGATTTCGGTTTTGTGTACATTCTCGCTGAAAAACCGCATAACACAACTGAGCGGCAAGCATTGTTGTTCAGTGCGATCAATCAGCTCAATCGGTTTAGGATCAGTATCTATTATGTGTTAAATCCAAATGAATATTATACAAATCTAAACATCCGAAATATTAATAATACATTAGTTGATGGTTGTATTGTTAAAAAACTTTATTTATTTAACTTCCAATGAACACTGTCTAAGAAGTATACATTCTAATTACACACATTTAACTGATAAATTGACTCCCCTCTATTATGATTAGTTTTTATTTTAACTATAACTTAAATTACATTTTTAGCTCGATTTTTAGTTTGGAGATGTGTCATAATTTGGTAGGTACATTCTATATAAAACGTAAGGTTTAGTGTTATATTTATTTAAAACAAAGAATTTTTATTATAAATATATATAATATACATGTTACCATGTCAATAACAATAATTTAAGAAATAAAAACAATTCCCAGGAAATGTGTAAAATGCCTTGAATTGTTAGCCATTGACTGAATGAATTATTTATATAAAATGTTGTATGAATGTTTCTACACAACTTTTATACTCTTTGATGAGATAGTCTAGTTGGTTGGCTTGCCTTGTGCACACAACTATGGTTATGAGTATTATAAAATTTGTTAAATACAGCAAGTGCATCAAGTAGTAGTGAATTTAGCCCGAACCACTGGGATTTCAAAAATGTAATGTGAGACTAGTTACTAATAACCAATTGGTAACTTGTGCCTGCCATGCTAGTATTAAAATATATAACTAAGAATTCTATAAAGTTTACTAGTTTGCCATGTGAAAACAAGTTTGATTAATATCCAAATTAATTATTTTAATTGTACAAAAAATGTTGCCCCTTTATTATTAAATTGTCTAAAAATCATCAACCATTGATTATTATGAATAGTTAATATTCATATTTTTAGAAATCCTATTATAATTTCCTACATTTAGCAATAATAATATTAATAATTATATTTATTGCCCGTAACCAATAAAGTATACTGACTAATGGCTTTTGTTACCAAGTTACAATAATATGATCAATAAATAAATAAATACTCAAATGGTTAGGTACATATACGCTACTGCTTGAAATTGGGAATGTTGAGTTCGATTGAAAATAATGAATATTGAATTTTCAGATGATAAGTATATAGACATCATTATTAAGTAGGTATGGGTAGGTATAAGCTTACAAAGAATATTGTTTATAATTAAGAAGAATTTATGATATTTTGAGTTAGGATTTTGATTAGGTAAGATATTTTTTAGGTAAATTTTATTATTAAAGGCAGTGCTAGAATTGGGAAAATTTAACAAGGAGTACTCTGTTTACTTATACAAAATTAGGGTCCCCGTCATTTTTTATATCATGTTGTAAATTGTAACGAAAAAAATAGTAAAGGTAAGCTTAAATTCTAAAACATTAGTTAAGGTACTCATTACCCTTGAGTCCCTACCCCAATTTAAGATACTTGATCGTCTATAGACATTTGACAGTTGTTTCTAATATGTTAATATCACTAACATTAGTAAAATGCCAGAGTTAAATTTCAAACACCAAAATAGATTGTACACCTAAATGACGTATAAAAAATATGTTTCGGTGTAAGATTACATGCATATGTAGGTACCTCTGTACATTCCTGTATAACATCCTTCAAAATATAAAATAATGTTCTTATTATTCTTGACAAATTGTTCATATGAACATTTCACATTTTAAGTTTATCATCATATTGCAATTCAAGATATTTAATATTATCTTCCTGTTCTAATAAATAACAACTTGAGCTAGAGTTAAGTTATTACAAACTTAACATATATTAGGCACTCAAAAATTACTAGAAAATAATATCAACTTCTACATAAAATAGGCAGTTTCATTATTGCCTCCACAGTACTTAATGATCATCATTGCTATACCTATATATATAGGTAGGGCAATATAATTGAAATATTAAGGAAAAAACCTAACATTTGACTATAAGCTAAATAATCATGTAGGTACAAAAGTTATGGTTTGAAAAACACTTAGCCACCTAATTATTGATCTTAATACCATATAATTAATACTTATTTGATGTACATTAAACGGGTTAAAATGGGTAATTTAAAAATAACAGATCTAAATTAATATAAAACCAAAAGTAATTTATATTGTAATTACTGACTAATTTGTAAACTTATTCAATTATGGTGTATATGTATTTTGAAAATATGTGGTCGTATAACATATTACAATGTCTACAAGATTATGAAATGCAAATAATATGAAGTGATCAGCTATCAATAAACATTAGATTAAATTAACAAGAACTATCAATTTAATTGCATTTGATAAATGTAACTTAGAAATGGCCTTCAGAAATTAATTACCACCAATAATTTGTAAGTAAATAAATGTCTGAAAATATCTTTCAAAAGGTACTTCATTTTTCAATTAGTGAAAATAAAATTCATAGCTAACGTTGATCAACCGACAAAAACACAATCGGTTGACAGTGTGATCTAAGGATTGGGTGAAATAATTGCTGAGGATGGTGGACAGAAACTCATATTTTGGGATATGTGCATAAAAAGAGCATAAGGCACAAAAAACCAGGGGCTTCGGCCAAGTCGAAAAAAAAATCTCGTAGCATACAATACGTTGGGGAGGGGGGCCTAGAATTTTTATTTTTTTTTCAAAGGGTGGGGGAAGGATCTAAATTTAAATCTATGCACAATTGGGTCACTTAAGTCCAACGACAGGGCATCGGCGTCGGAGGTGCGGTCCTCGGCACGGAAAGGTCACCGCGGCGGTCGGAGAGTCGGGAGGGAAAGGAAAACGGGCGTCGAGGCGAAAAATATAATAAAAAGGTCGCCGGCCTAGGAACACGTTAGCCGCGCCGACCCATGCGCGGACGGCGGAACGTGACGAAAATGGTTTTGTTTTTTTACCTATGTGATTGTCTTCGATGTGCTGGATGAGATCGTAAAGGTTTTTGAAGCACAAACCGCAGTTGTTGAATTTACATTCGTTTAACAGGAATACGGCCATTTATATCCAGCAGCTGAACGAAAGTCACAAGGGTCTCTGGGTGTTAACAGAGCTGCGTGATTATCAGCTGATCGCGACTGGCCGACTGCACGCGCGGTTCCCCCCGCCCACCATAGAATCACGGGCGGCGGCACGGGCAGCTGTTTTCCAATGTGGCCCTGCCGCGTAAACGCCCGAGCGGGCCGTGCACTGTGCAGCGGTCGTCGATCGTCGTCCGCGCCAAAGTTTCACCGAGATCTATATTTGTACGGCGATATTGTCGTCTGTGATTAGAAAATCGTCGCCGTTCGCGCGGATGGGTCGATGGTGGTCGGCGTCCGTACGTCCATAGTCGTGGCTGTCCAGCGGCGGAACTCACTTTTGAGGCGGGAACCCAATATACGGCGATTATACTTTCCGGGGTCCACGAAAACCGTTCCGCGTTCGCGATCGAGACGTCGAACTACCGTAACCGCGGTGACGTTTCGCAGTTTGGGTCTCACTGGTGGTCGCGGTGACCTCAACGGGAACACTGCTGTAACGTGTACCGCAACCGCTGTCCCGCGCCGTCGGTGGGGAACTGGGGACTATGGGTGGGCGGCGGTCGAATCGAATGTCTACTTTAATTATTTTTATTATTGCTATTTGCCAACGCTTTTATGCATAATTACATTATTTTGGTATTTTTATTTTTTAAACTTATACGGCGACTACAATAAAGTTCTACTTTAGGGTTTATGCGAATACTTTATACTATAAACTAACTGTTCGTCCAATCGATACGCGAACACGAGTTTTGGAAACTTTTTTAATCGTTTAACATACCTAGGCATAACTAAAAAATATAATATTTGTAGGTGCGTAGATCATTCAATCCTGTGACCTCGATAACTGAACTACTCGATCCAATCATCGTATATTTCTATGATTAGTGACTAATGATTATAGATAAAGCTTTTTAGCATAGGTATAATATATCATCAATGATGGTTTGTTCAAATAATTTAGGCCAATTCATTTATTTCGATTAAGACTTACGTCTTATGACAATATATATATACGATTGTACGTTTATGTCTCATCTTATCTCAATGCGACGTTACTACTTACCTACTAGATAGGAATAACTGTGACCCTTTTTATCGATTTATTTTATTACAGGCAGCATATTATTCTTATTTCTTGCAATATTATACAGTAGCTAGGTAGGTACTTGTACAGCTTTATTGCAGTAGGTGTTGACTACTGCTGAAAGCCGATTTTATATAATATGCTATATGGGTGCAAATTAAAATAAACGGTCGTAAGTCTGTCCAAAAAATGTGCTTTTGCACATACTTCGAAATCATCATTACATTTAAAATGGATATTATTTTAAGAATTAATAGCAGAACCTCTCTACCTACGGCATAAATTCACTAACAAAAGTTGTATTTGTCCATTAGGTAGATACACGCAATATTATAATGTATACATTATACATTTATTAAACCGGTACCTAAACGCACGAACAGTATATAATATTACAACTCATAACTAGAGCATGGATTTTTATGCACTAAAAAGTATTGAAATATGCCATCTAATATGCAGTAAAAATCATGAAAATATGCAAGAATTTTTTTTTATTCATTTCAAATTTACAAATTAAACAACTTGTAATAATTAATTACTTAAATACTAAAAAAAAATTAGGGAATTTTCTGAACAAGTTAATGTATTTTTAAAATTATATTTATTTTTAAAATGAATAATGCATTACGAGTTTTTCTTCAGTGAAGCTGTGACGTTTATCGGTTGACATATTTTCGACCCAAGTTCATATGCTCCAACGAGCATATTTGAAGCAACTTAGTATGATTTATTGAAGGGTCTTGATAAATATCTTCGAGCTGAACGTTTTCGCTTAATAATACTGAATTTGAATTCATTTTTCTCAAAATTTTCAGACCTTTATTTTTATTGAAAAGCTCGTTTAATTTTGATGTAAGTGTTGCACCTTTCAATCTAGGAATAGAATGAATTTTTTCTTTCGTTTCGCCAATTATTGAAAAGCTTTCATGTAATACCATATTTTGAGTTTCCAGTTTTTTTCAAGTTTTTTCCAGTTGTTATTTACTGCCAACAAAATTATTTTTCTATACTTGACGAAATATTATTTTATACATTTTTTTTAAATTGTTGGTTGAATATGTAGTATATTTGGAATTTTATAAAAATATGCAAAAATATGCAATAACGCCAATAACTATAAAATATACAGAAATATGCAAAAAAATATTTTTCCAGTATCTTAATGCAATTATGATTCGTAAAGATTACTGAAAATCCAAAAATGTGAAAATGAAAAAATATGCGGTTGCATGGAAATCCGCCCTAGTTATTAGCAGGGAACGGATTTAATTGTATATACATATTTTTATTGAAATGAGATATTTTAAATCTGATAAAAAATGTTTACGATTGAGATCATTCTAATTTAAATAAACCCGAATGTATTTTACTCATTTTTACACATTTTTGATAAATAAGTACATATTTTATACATATTTTAGTAATTTTTGATATTTTCATTGGCAACAAGATAAGTAATTTTTGAAGAAAAAATAAGATATAATTATTTCTAAGTTGATCAATTAATAGCGGCCATTAAAAAAATATGCTTAAAAGATTCCAAACCGTGCTTCAAAATTTAAAGAAATGTATCCAGATCATAATTAACCTCTTGAACCTATCATAACAAGTTGGGACTACGTGGCTTGAAGCCATCAAATGCTATTGTGATCATTTTGACAAAATAAAAAATGTTATTTCAAATTTTGATACTGAATCAGCTGCAGCTATTGAAAAAGCAAATTCACTGTTGCAAAATATCAATTTGAAAAACAACTTGACACACATTTCTGCATTTCTGTTTTTTGATTAAGACAATTAAACATTTGGAAACTAAAAACATGTCTTAGATAGATAATATAAGCATTGTAGAAAAATCAGCAGATAAATTTAAAAAAACTCTAGGACACATGGGAGAAATAGTCAAAAAGAAATTTGTCAATATAATTTTAAAAATTCTGGATTTCAAACTATTAAAATCAACAAGATTCTATGAACATCGAATTCGCTCCTTCCGATATAGTAAACATGAATTACTCCTCTATCACATATCTGTTGACAAGGAACCGTCAACCGCATGTAAACATATATACTTAGATATATTGACTGATATTCAAAGAATTAACTTTTCGACACTCCGATATCAATACCTATAGATCTAATAAAATAAAATAATAGTTATAACTTATAAATCTTTACACAATATGTTGTATACTTAATTATCTAAAATAAACCAGAATTCAGAGAACATTAATGAATGATAAATTTTTTATGGATGAAATTAATATTAGGAATTTTTTATTTTATTTTTAATTTATTCAATATATATTTATAACAACTTCATTAAGCTGACTACCCATCTTGTGGGTTGCCAAAAGACACAGTATACACAATCAATATTGATATACATAGGTGCTATACAATTATAAAATTATAGTAATATAAAATAATTTTATAAATATAATTATAATTATTATAAAAAGAAAAAATAATGAAATATCAACTAGGTAGAATTGATGAGAACATAAGAAAAAATAAAATAAGAAAAATATAGATTATAGATGAAATATGAAGACATTTGTGTTGGATTAACTTACACTAGTCAAAAGTATACCGCATGTGGATTTAAAATGTGTATTTTCTCCAACCTTAATATTTAGAAGTTGTGACTTGTGAACGGTACTACTAATAAGTCATCAAGACTAAACCGCTTATCACGATCATAGATTAATAGGCGAAAGTACACAATGATGACTTTTTATTAGATTTATAATTGTAACTTTTATTTTAAAATATAATATTGTAATTGTATTATTTATTGTTGATTCGATATGAGAGTAACTTTAAAAGCAATGGCTTTTCGGAAATAAATATTACATATTATAAACAATAAGCGATGCGTATTAAGCTATTTGTTTTAGTTTAAAAATGTGTATCAATAATCAAATCTGAACTGTCTATAAATTACACAGTTGGTTGTTGTCTTACAAAACTAAACTAAAAAAAAAAAAAACAACTTTTATATTCTGAGAAGTCGTAGTTTGAAAAATGGCGGGACGTTCTCCATGGTGCACTGATTCTAAAGCTCACCGGCCGGCCTGTAATCAAGTTTTGGTAACCACTGTTGTCAGCTGTTCGATCGGCCGTCGGGACTTCGTCCGTCATATCTCCGATGTTGCCGTTCTCACCGGCGATCTCGCTTCCCATTGGTCGACCATGGAGCTGTACTTCGGGCCGCCGCAATGCCGCACGACCCGGGCGCTTACTCGTATAGTATCCGTGACGTCGTGTCTATCCGTCCCGTTTGTCTGTCATTCTTTCTCGCCGCCGCTTGTCTCACATCCATCCCGGTCTGTACGGCTCCGTGATCGGTAAGTAAAACATCAAATTCATCTTTGCTTTTATTTTATCTTTCGGAAAACGCATCGCTGGTTCAACTGAATTACTCTGCGGTTTGGTTGTCGCGTTTACCGTTGCTTAAGCCCAACGTATAAGGCGGCGACCGATCCGCGCCGTCCGCCATCTTTACCAGTCGGGTCACGCCTCAGACGGCGGAAACCGAATTTTATCATTTTTTCGACTTCCGAACCGTTGTAACTAAATTTTTCTCTCACCCCCTAGGATCCGGATTGTAGAATTTCTCGTCGCGTCTTTCCACCCCCGGTCGTTTTACCATAACCGCCGTCCCCTCCAAATTTGCCCTTGCCAAAGGTTAAATCGGCCGTGGCACGAGGTTAATTGATCATTTTCATTAATCTTGTATCCGTGTGTATTTGTGATTTCAGTTTTAACACTCCATTAGCCCACAACAAATCTACAACAAACAAACATGTATTCCTTTGCCAAAGCCGTCGCACCTGCTGTCCGCTCCGCTGTAAGTATAATGTATTAGGGGTTACATTAATTGGTTATAAATTGATTTAGAGGTACTACCGCGTATCAGAGGAATTATGTTTCAGTTTAACTCAAAAAGGGTTGGTTTGAGGTTAAGAAGCTGTATTTGGGTGAAGGTGATTACAAGGGCGAAAGTCTTCCAAAACAAATTTTAAACTTATGTGTACCTATATATTACATGGTTTCTATTTACACTTAAATAAAGAACCTATTTGTATTACATTTGTCCTTTTAGCCATTTCTTTTATAGGTTTTGCTATGTTATACCTAACTCAAATTAATTTTATCAGAACTACACATATATTTTTCTCACAAATGGTTTTTTTTAATTTTTATATTTAATTCTTAGTATATTACGTAGAACATAATACATGCATACAAATAAATTTAGGCAGTTTCTTTTTTTCCAACTAAATTAATAAGTTAGTTGCCATTCAAAATAATTATCATGTTAATATAATTAAGTTAAATATAAATGAAAGACCTACTTGGAAATTAAGTTGATTGTAATGAAACAAATGTAAATAGTAAAATAAAATAAGAAGTACGTTTATAGTTGTTCTATGAATTTTTCAATACTTACAAATATTGATGAATATTAGATTTGAATAACCGAATTAAAAATACACTGCTGTAGGTATTTTTACTTCTGATATAAGTTTAATAGAATATTCATTTATTATACAAATGATCTGAAGTAGCATATTAAGTGTATTAAATATTGATAGTTTATTAAACATTGCCCTAAAAAATTAATTAAAATTTTTGTTCTTAGATCCTCTCCAACTCCAGGGCATCCATTGTCAGGCCAATCAGTAGCATTGTTTCAAATGGACCCAGCACACAAAACCAACAAACTCCCAGTGCCATTATTGCCAACGGAAGCTTGGTAAAATTATTTTTGAGTCTTAAAAATTAAATTTTGATATTTTTTAACAAGTAATATAAATTCATTAAAATCAGGTTAACGCTGTCAGAGGATTCCAGACATCAGCTGTGTCAAGAGATATTGACTCTGCTGCCAAATTCATTGGTGCTGGTGCAGCCACAGTAGGAATTGCTGGATCAGGTATCTAGATTTACAATTCTAAACTATTTTTCTTTTGTACACAAACTGCTTGAAATTGGTGATTGTGCTTGTGTGAGTTTTAACCTAACCTATATTTTTTCTCATTGTATTTTTTAAATAGCTTAATAAAAATGGAATGGTTACCTTCTATTTTTATTATTAATTCAAAATTTTTATATAATAGTACAAATTATATATTTTTACATAATATGCAATGCATTTTATTATGCATTGCTTAACTTATTAATTTCTACTATTTATTCTTACTGCAATCCAATTACATAATAAAGTGTAACTCTATTTTTCCTCCCCTAACATTTGTCACTTTTTCATCCTCACAGGTATGGGAATTGGAGTGGTTTTTGGTTGCTTAATGTTAGCCTACGCACGTAACCCGTCATTAAAACAGCAGCTTTTCTCATATGCAATTTTAGGATTTGCTCTGGCCGAAGCAATGGGCCTCATGTGCATCATGGTTACTTTTTTATTGTTATTTGGTGTTTGATGGAAATGTAGTTTAATATATCAAGAGTTATTTTGCTCATCAATTAACCATAGATTTTCTTTTGAAAATTTATGTTAAGTTTAATCAAATATTAACTATTAAATAGTTGTAAGATGGAACCCGTTTTTTTATGTCTTAGTTTCTTGAATAAGTTTACATACAAGTTTGAACACTATATTTCCATTGTAAATGTCATTAATAAGTTTCATTGGTTTTGTATTTCATGTGCTATTTTTTCATTATAATAAAATAGTTTTCATCTTATTTATAATTGTTTAAGTATAATATTTATATTGTTAGAGTAAACACTAAATTTTATGAGCTAATTTATTTTTTACAATTTTTGTCATTAAGAAGTTCTATTACTTATGAGTAATGACAAAGCTTTTGCTATTTCATTTTTAAGCTTTTGCATGATATTTGAGTTTTGGAATTGTGATTGTTTTATTGGTACAAGAAATTGAAGCATGGTGCAGGAAATGTAAGTTACACAATTTTTTTACAAGATACCCCTACTTTTTTTTAAGAAACTTAAATGTATCAGTAAAATATTTTAATTCATTAATATAATTTTCAATGGTCATGAACAATCTTTTTTTACATTAAATTATTATAAGTTTATTTTGTTGATCACAGTGGTCAGTAGCTATTCAATTTTTTTCATTCTCTTTTTTTATTTTATTTAAATTATCTGAGATCAAAACAACTATCAACTTATTATTATTACTGCAAACATATAATCTTTGGCCCACAATTTTACTTAAATACGACTGTATTAAATAAATTGTATCACTTAAAATATCTAAAATTAAAGCTTGCATCTTTTTAAAAAGTATTTTGGATTTATTGCTTTTAATTTTATTTTGTGGACCTGGGTGTTATAAAAGGTTTGTTCGATGCAATTTTTTTTTGTTAAAACTGCCGATACTCTTGCTGGACAGAGTATTTTTGTTGATTTTTATATTATAATAATAAGTTTTTAATTTTTGTTTTTCTTTGTTTTTAGGCGCTGGAATTGGAACAGTATTCGGTTCCCTAATCATTGGTTACGCACGTAATCCATCACTCAAACAACAACTTTTCTCTTATGCCATTTTGGGATTTGCTCTGTCTGAAGCCATGGGTCTCTTCTGTCTCATGATGGCTTTCTTATTGTTGTTCGCTTTCTAAGTCGTCTCACGATGTCTTTCGTCATTCATTAAGCAAAAAATAAAAAAACATCCCATAACATAAAACCAACAAGGAATTTTTTTAATTCTGTTCAAAATTGGCACGATCGAAAGAATTGCGAAAGACTGTTGTCTGTGAAATACACTTTGATAGGGAATTTACCTGTAATGAAATAGATAATAACTTTAAGACAGCACTTAGGTGTTTATGAAACTGCCTCATATTGTAGACGTATTAAATGCCTAGGTTGGAATACTGTTTTTTTTTTTTTGGTTTTTCCTATTTTGTATATTTCACAGATATATAAATAGAATAAATACTTATTGTAGAATCCATTTATTTATTCCTTTTTTTTTTTTACTGACTTTTTTTAAGAATCTGTTGGTGAATTTATCTCAATTAAAAATAAAAATTATTTTTTGCTGTTATCAGTTTTGGCTTTAGGTACCAATGTTACATGTTTTCTATAAAACGTAATATACAAAGATTTAAAAAAAATTTGTTTCTTTGATTAAGTTGATAATTTTAATTTAAAGTTTGTTTCATGGGAGAACACCTTGCATTTGCTATCTGTCTTTAAACACACACTTATGACAACAAATTTTTGTTCACTAGTTTTAATAGTGCTGTTAGTTTTGATATTAAAGGGAATTGACCTATTATCAAACTTTCAATTAAGAACATTTTTTTTTTTTTTATTATAAAAGCCGCTAGTAATTAAGAACATTATTTGTACTTAAAGTTAGCTTTTATTTAATATTTTCGAGCGAGATTGACATTTTTAATTTTTCATATTTCATATACCCGTATCTTGCTTGAAAATTAAAGTATCTAAAATCTGTGATGCTTCGGCACAGATAATTTCTTACATGAAAGTTCGGATTAAAGGTAAATTTACTCTACCATCAAAACTAACGGGACATTATTGAACTAGTAAGCAAAAAATTGCTATGTAGTATGTTTGCAAGTTTGAAACATTTAACGTATGGGTTGCATCCTTTTCATGTATTTTAATAATAATACAAAAATATACAAAAGTGATTTTAGTTGGGTATTATTTTGGTTGAAGTAATTAAATGTTAAGACTGCTCAATTGAATAAAAGGTAATAATCTTGCAAATTATAGGAAACTTTCAAATCACTAAAAAATAGAATTATTAAGAAAATTGTTCATATTAATGACTAAAAGAAAGATACATTCATAAATGTATAGTTATAACTTATAACAGTCTTTGACCCAAGGTTATTTACAAGTATAATTGTATAAATAGTTTGAGCTGCATACATATATTTATGATAGATAAGCAATTAAAAAATATTCAAATATAGTTAATATTTATTATTTAGTAACTGCTACTGAGGCATGGTTTGTGTGAATCATGATTAATGAGTTAAGTTATAAATATTTTCTCAGCAGGTATTACAAGTCTATAAGAACAAATAATTTTTAATTTTGATACTTGAAAAATTTGTTCTTACAAGTAACCTTAAACCCAAAAACCTAAATATTTTATTAACACAATTTTTTTTTAAATATTTAAACACATTTTAACTTCCTACTGGATATTATATTTAAACCTATTAATTTTAACTATCTTGTAATTCAAGTGTTATTTGTGGATTTAGTTTTGCCTCGAAATTGTGTTTGGTATGATTGCAAATGTAGAATGATAATGGTGTATCATTGAATTCTAATTTAACCAGGGCTTAAAACCGTTTACCGGTTTTTCACGATAACCGTTAAAAACCGTAAATTTTAAGAACTCTAAACCGTTTACCGGTTTTATTTGCAGTATGGAAAGCGGATATCGGTAACCGAATAACAAAAGTTTATAAAGTCGTATACCAAAAATCAATTATCACCATTTCTGAAAATCGTTCATTTAGCGATACCCGGTTACCATTATAATGCGGAAAAGATTTTTTTGTTCCAATTACCAATCATTTATTGTTATTTCAGTTGATATTTTATTTGTAGAAAAATATTTACCTGTTATATTGAACTTATAAGTGTATGATATAATTATATATTATACACAATCACAATGTCAAAATATACGTACACCGGGTACACGCCATGCGCCAATACCTACGCCATACGGGTAATACTAATATGTTTATGAATTTATGATGTATATTAAAAACAATATATTTATAGCTGTGCTGATTAGTGATTATTTCATATTACTGGTATTCCCCTATTTGGCCATTTCTCGTAATACAGTAATTCGTAATTCGTAAATGCATTTTGTCTATGTTGCGCGCGTGGCCCGGATAGAGAAGACAAATGGTGCGCCGACATCCTCTTAAGACAGTTAAAAGTATATACAGATATATCTTAGTCCGTGTTATAAACACATTATAAATAATTCGTTATTGATAAGTGATAACAAAAAACATTTTGTGAAAAACGGTAATTAAACCGGTTAAAACTTAAAATCGGTAACCACTACATTATTATGGTGTAGGGTAACTGGTAACCGGTTATCAAAAAATTGATTACCTATAACTTCAGAAACGGTTTTAAGCCCTGAATTTAACACATCCATGATCAAACAATGACCACAAACTAAGATATTTAAATGGACTAGACAATATGGTATATCTATTCAATGGTTTAAAATTAAGCCACCCTTCGAGTAGTTATAGTTAAGGTCCTATGGCTATAACATTATAACACATGGATTTGTGAGGCCTACTCTCTATCCCTCCTCTCCGTGGCAAGGCCTATTCAAATAATGATGGGATACCCTCGACAGTCAGTAATTTTCCATTTGACCGGACACCTTTTTTTTTAATTAACGTATGTAATTAATCATACTAAAACGATGGTGAATTCAGAATTTGGAGCTCGGAGCTTTCGAACTTTTTGAAATTATAGCTAATTAAAATGTCATATACATGCTGCGGACGCCTGATTACTCACTCGCTCGGACTGTTATATTGCCATTGTGTATGTGTCTATTAAATTTTGCAACATAGAACAATAATATATTATTATGTTAAAAACAAACATTGCTCTTGTAGCTATTAATTAATTAATGCATCATTAAAAAGTATGAGACGCGTGACTACCTAAAAAATACTCATAAGTTATTAAAACATAACTTTTCTTAAAATACAATAATAATAAAAATGTTATTGATAATTTTGCGTTATGACACTACACTGTCAATTCAAATGGAAAACGTCACTCGAGTTAGTAAAACCACCTTAGATAGGTTTCGACTTCAAATCTAAGTCTGAATTCCGACTTCACTATCGTTTTCAGCATACTTAATTGTACCATTGATTATAAATACTAGTATTTATAATCAATGTTATAACTTAAAAAATATAATTAGTAGATAGGCAGGGCCGAATTGGTATGAATCGGTCAATCAAGATTTTCACTTCTCAGCTGTCTATTTACATATTCGTTGGCTCAAAATTGCGTCTAAAATTGTAACGATGTTGTATTGGTAGTTAATTTTATTTTAATCGGCCTTGACGGTACCGTATTACTCTTAAGTACCTATGAATGTAACCCGTAGTTACCTAATCCTAAAACCTAATATATTACTAATAGCCAATAGGTATGATTTATAAATTATAATACATTGTATTTAAATATACAAATTACAAACACGTACAAATAGATTTGAACGATAGGGAACTATTCGTGTTAAAAAATCGTTTACCAGTTAGCCAGAACTGAGCATGTCAGGGTCGAGTGTTAACGATTTTCATACATTTTTTACGGCATTTGGTACTTAAAATATTAGACTTGATAAAAATAGAATTTTTTTCTACTTGAAATCGATATAAGTATCAACAAACATGATCAATAACGATCTGCATTATTTTAAGTCCAATCATGAGAAATCTATTTTTGGATCGAAACATGTTCCATGTTTGATGTTCGTAAAGTGTCATCCCTTTTCATTTTTCATTATGATATTTTTAGAAATGTATACATCTTGATAAGGTGATTTACCTAGGTACTTGTACTATATATTTTTTACGATTTATTATTTAATATTTGATACTAAATAGTAAAGACCATAATAATATGTCACATGACGGGCACGAACTTGTTTATTTATAGGTATATTATCATGCTAAAGACTATACACGATAAGCACCCTTCGTGTTTCTTAATATTTAAAAATCGTTCTAGCTTTGTCGATTTGACGCATTTTTTGCACTGGATATCATTTAGGAACTTTTGATCCCAGGTCCCAAATTCGACTTTGCTTGTAAATTTGTACAGATGTGGCATGTAAATTGTAAGTGTCATCCTACGACTGCGATTACAACGATTTGATTCAATTTTTGAAATTTCCCGCTCCTACTTTCACTACAGTGGTTGTCAACCTTTGTTTTTATTTATTTTTTCGTCGGTTTACGAGCACCCACTGTCTATTTCTTATCACGGGTGGTGTACTGGTGTTCGCCGTTTAGGCCAATCGATGAAAAAAATATCATTCACCTACCAAAGAGTGAAGGGCAAGGAATACTGTCAAATCTTTTTGCTGTCAAGTCTGTCACTTTTGTCGTTCACTACATACCAAAAGCTACCATGACTAACTTAGTCACCAAAAGTTCGTATATGCTGGAAAAGTTGGGCAAGAAGAGCCCCAGGGTAAGTGCATCATCTTCAGTGACATTGTGTGTATTACATTTTTGGTCCTCTGACATTTTCAACGGGCACTTAAAATCAAGTATCCCTGAAATTTGGCCTAGATGTAAATATACTAGCACTCTGGACTAGCCAAAGTGACACTGAGTTGGCAACTCGCTCCCATATGATAAAGCAATATCAATCCCTGTCTAACCTTTAATATGTTTCGATAGCTTTTCGCAGCGTCATTGCCTGCATGCCCTTTATGGAGTAACAGTCAGCAGCGTCGCAACCTCAACGTACATGAACATGTCAGCTATTCGCTGCTGAAAGGTGCTGGTATACCTGTGCCTAAGTTTGGTGTAGCCAAGACTGGTAAGGAAGCAGCCGAACTTGTCCGAAGTCTGGGACTCACAGATATTGCAGTCAAGGCTCAGGTGTTAGCTGGTGGTCGAGGTTTAGGTCATTTCAAAAAGGGATTCAAAGGCGGTGTTAAAATGGTTGACACGTTAGTTACAATTATACCCAATGATAATATTATTTATGTGTTACATACAATACAAATTTTATGAATTCAGGGCAGAAGAAGCTGAATATGTATCAGGTCAGATGTTAGGAGATTTTTTGATCACAAAACAAACTGGAGAGAAAGGCCGTATCTGTAATGCGGTTATGGTAGCTGAACGTGTGTATGCTAGAAAAGAATTTTATTTTGCTGTCATGATGGAAAGAGCATTTGGTGTAAGAGAATAAATCAATTAAAATAATTAAGTCATCATAAGAAATATAAACTGTCTATAGATATTCATTAAACATTCATATTTTTAATAGGGCCCAGTTTTGATAGCGTCTTCTCAGGGTGGTGTAAACATAGAAAAAGTTGCTGAAGACAATCCTGAAGCAATTTTATACATGCCCATTGATATTACAAAAGGTAATCATTTGTTATTAAACTCATCAGTTAATATCATGTTTTATTTTGTTCTGTTATTAACATTAATTTATTAGTATTGCAAACCCAGTCATTTTTAAATGAGTCATTAAATATTATCTATTTAATATACAAAATAATAATAATAATTCATATTTTAATAAAACTAAAACAATATTATGTACTTAATTTAACAACAACATTATTATTTAAATTATCTATTTTAAAATGATTGCTAAGTCATTTTAAGCATTTGAATTTAACCTATAAGGTCAATTAATTATAAAGAATGAAGATAGGCAAATAAAATAATCTCGATTATGAATCAATATTTTTATAATATAAACTTTGTATTTAAGTAAAATAGATTATTTTATCTATAATATATTAGTAAATATATATATATATTTATTGTTTATACTAGAATTTAATTGAATATGATTTGAATTAAAAAATTTAATTTACTTGTTAGTGGGACATGGATTTTTTAAGTAAATGTATCGTTTTAATCAGTGAAGATATCTAATTCTTAATTCTAAGTAAAATTAACAAGAATCTTAATTTCATACTCACATCATATATTAATATTCAGTAATACTAATAGTAGGTATATAAACTTATAAGCTTATAGTTATTTACTTTTGTTTATAAATATTAACTAATAATTTTACCTAATAAATTTCCAATAAAGGCTTAAGTTAATAGTTAGCTACTTTGATGAATAATATATTTATTGTTATTAGGTATATCTAGAGAACTGGCTTTAGATGTAATCACCAAAGTTGGATTGACAAAAAAAAAAGATGAAACTGCAGATGTAATTTTGAAGTTATATGACTTATTTCTTACCAAAGATGCTCTATTAATTGAAGTTAATCCTTATGCTGAAAGTATTTCTACCGGGGGATGTAAGTAAAATATTTTTTTATACAATTAATTAAGCTACAATTTTTTTTTTTTTGTTATGTAACAAACATACTATGTTATATTATTTTTTTTAAGATTATTGTTTGGATGCCAAATTCCGATTTGATGATAACGCAGAGTATAGGCAAAAAGAATTGTTTGATTTGCGCGATTGGACTCAAGAAGATGAAAAAGAAGTAGAAGCTTCAAAATTCAATCTTAATTATATTGCACTAGATGGTAATTAATTAAAATGTACATAATTATTAATTATATGTCAAAATTGATTGTTATATAATTTGCCATTATAATTATTTCAGGTACCATTGGTTGTTTGGTAAATGGTGCTGGTTTGGCAATGGCTACTATGGATATAATTAACTTGCATGGTGGATTCCCAGCTAATTTCTTGGATGTTGGAGGTGGTGCTACTGCTTCTCAAGTGAAAGAAGCTTTTAAAATCATCACATCAGACCCTAAAGTATGAATTTTGTTTAACTACCAATAGTAAATGGGGCTTTCTTCAATAAAATTATAGAGTTCATAGTCAAATTTATTAATTATGGAATTATATTAAAATGATTTAAGCTGAAGAGTTTGAATTGAAACTGAGTTTATCATTAATTTTTGAATTATTATAGGTATGTGCTATTATGGTGAATATTTTTGGTGGAATAATGAGATGTGATATCATTGCTGATGGAATAATTGCGGCAGCTCAAGAGTTGAATCTCAATGTACCAATCATTTGTCGTTTACAGGTATATTATTGTATTATAAATCATAATTAATATGTACTATTACAGTTAGATGTAAAAGATATTTAACCTTTTTTTTAACTTATAGGGAACAAATGTAGATGAAGCAAAACTTCGCATTGCAAACTCTGGTATGAAAATTTTGCCAGTAGACAATCTAGATGAAGCTGCTCGTTTGGCAGTTAAATTGTCTGAAATTGTGAATCTAGCTCGTGAACAACACTTGGGTGTCAATTTTGAAATGCCCATCTAAAAAGGAAAATAAATAATCTAACAGTAATTATTAATATTATGTTAACTAATACTTGTTCTTGAAAGGCTATTGCACATTTGTCTTCTAATTACTACACAATACAGATCAGTAAAATACATTTTATATTCTCACTCAAAGCTTAAATAAATTATTCAGAAGAGACATAAATATGCTTTAACGTTTCCCTTTTATTATTTTATTTGTTGTTGGACACCCTTGAATTAAATGGTTTTTGGTTTCTTATACTCTTAAAAATTCATAATAAGTATGGCTATTGTTTTAATAATATTTTTCTTTTGTTGTTTTTGTCAGATAAATTGTTTTATATAATATTATAGATAATTTATCCCTATAATTTATACATCTAAAAAGTTATTCTAATAATGTTCTTTTGTATGATAGTTACCTTTATGATTAAGTGTTACTAATGATTTAATTTTGTGACATAATTTAACAACTAAACCAATTCATTGTATAGTATTAATTTTAAAATAAAAAAAAAGAAAGTATTATTGCTGTTTAAAAGTCTCCTTAAATTATAAAATGAACAATTTGTAAAGATTTATTCCCGCTAACAGCTTTTTGAAACAAGAAGGCACAGATAAATTAATGTCCATGCTATAGAGTTAATCTTATAGTCAGTTGTGAATGACACGCTATGTTATCTTTGATTGTATTTCATAAATTGTTCCTTAAAAAAATGAAAGTTTACTTATTTTTAGCTTAGCTAATTTAGGTATCTTTTTTTAATTATTAAGTAAAATTATACATAAACGATAATGGCTGTAGATACTTAGACCACCATTATCTTATTATTATTACTATTGTTGTTGTTAATTCTACATAATATTATTGTAAATTGTCATGAATATAATAGATATTAAATAATAATAAACAATTGTTATAATGTGAATATTATTATTGGGTCATTATGTTTTTAATCATTGTTTCTATAGAAATTAGGATATGTGAAGATTTATTCAGTGGTATTATAGAAAAAAATAGATATAGTTTTTACCAAATTGAAAACGAAAACCCTGAGAAAGGTTTTTTTATGTCACCACCGATGTCGTTAAGGATTGAAAATGAATAACAATTTATTTTTTCCATTTTTCACTTTACGAGTGAGGATGTTAGCTCAATATTTGTTTCCTCTCTCAGAGTCATGACGTGTAACATAGATTAAACGCACTCGCATAAAATAATTTATAAATGTTTTTTAGTAATCTTAGAGTAAAATCACCTACTGTAAAAATTATAGTGAATAATATTATTAGGAGTTTGACTAATCGGTATTCGGTTTTATATTTTATTATTATTTGATATTAGAGGTGTTCGACTTTTCTATAAAAAAATCGCAAAATTAGATTGATATTAAACTGTTTTGAGCCAATATTTAGACAAATCATTGTGTCATACCTTTTAAAAGTGATAATAGCATTTTACCCAAGATCACTCAAAAACATAACAAAAAGTATATGTGAATGTGTTGTCTATGTTGCCCCGGCCAAAGAGAAACCAAACAAACAACAGCAGCTAGCAGCATGGGCAGGTACCGGATAGGTACTTTTTTTCTATCAGGATATATTTATTAGGGCTACATATAACTAGGACCAATCACCAATAAAATATATAAAAAAAAAATGCTCACAATACTTTTTACAATCAAATCATATTATATACTATACACAATTAATTGTCAAAAAAATATAGTATTTTATTATAATAACATTTTTTTATGTAAACTATTTAGGTACCTATTAATTATTATTAGAGCTGGGATTTGTTTGCATTTGTATATTTATTCTTGTTAATCGTATGGTGTGCTAAGTAAGCACAAAATTTGTTTCATGACAACAATTTAAAAAATGAAACTTTTAGATCTTATTTTTGAATACTTCGACATTTTTCTATTTTAAGAGCTTATTTTACAATTTTAATTGCATATTTCATCTTTTAGTGCATATTTCGATGTTTTTTGTTGTTTGAGACATTTTTGAAATATAATATAGTATTATAATATAAGAAAAAATATTATATTTTTATAGTATCGATTATTAACATCATAATAAATTAATAGGTTGCGTTATTTATTTTAGGTTCCTTTTTTATATAAATTGATTTATATTTTTTTCTTATAGATTAAAACTACCTACAAAATAATGAAAGTGAAGAAAAAAATTAAGAAAAATAGATAAGTATTTATAGTAGGGTTTGATAATTTGTTTAAAATATATTGGATTAATTAAATGTTTAAAAAAAATATTTTTTTTTGCTAATTTTGTTATGCATAGATTTTATTTTTTATTTTTTTGTGCATATTTTAACATTTTAGTGCATATAGCATATGTTTATGCATATTTAAGATTTTTTTAGCGCAAATTTGGTTGGTTATTAATGCATTTATATCCGTGCTCTAATTATTATTATGGTTGTTTATTTTTGTCATTCGAACATCAAACATATTTATTTATATTTACATTACATTAATACATTATTTAGTTTTAGTACAATAGAGTATAGACAATAGCTCATAGGTACAACAAAAAAGGTACATATTTATTATTTGTACGCCTATCAATGGGTATTATACAGAGGCAACTAATGGAGTGTATATTACAAATATTCAATGATCAATATTCAATACAACTGTACAGCTGTTAGGCGATATAATAAAAATTATTTAATTTTAATTTTTCGAGACTTGGACTTCTGAGTATACTGATGGGGACCTACCGGCTAAATTCCTATTTCCATGTGGTCCTATCCATGGCTAGCCGACACTCCCTTATTATTCACGTGTACAACACTATCGATCTGGTGTTGGAACAATATTACCTATTACAATTGTGTTTAATAACTTTCGTTGGCGTAACACAAAAACTAGATACGACCCCCCCCCCCCCCTGGTGAGGTTTTGGTATACATCCGAGTCCGACGACCAATAAAGCCCGGGATTCCCGAACAAGTATAATGGGCAATAGGTGTATGTACCTTGGTATATCTTTAATTCGTGGTTTCTTCGAGTCGCAACCTAACCTATAGGAACCCACGCTGTTTGTTTAGCAAGGATCCACGTGGCAACTGGTTTTTGGGTCAGGTCTCTGGAAGTCTGGACCAATATTCTTACGAAAGTTACCATAAGTTTTAAATACTCACGAGGCCACAACTAACTAGGTACCTTATTGACCTTATATCATGTACTTACCTACAAGGTTACAATCGATCGATCACATTGTACAAGAATGATCTAAGATTTAGAACCATAAATAAATAATTACTCATCCTGAACTAACGTTTTGTACAAAAAATCAACAGCTGTCCTAAAATGTTATACACACAGTCGTAGAAAATAGAACAATAACAAACGGTTGACAGTAGGTATTAATTACCTTTTATTTTGATTTATGATATTTTTTTCGCAGAGCAGAACAATAAAATGTAAACTTTGTCCAAATAAATAGTTGTTTTTGACTCTTGATTAAAAACTATTCATCGTCCGACGTCCATCAAGTATCAACATTTAGTTTCGGCACAGAATATACAATATATTAATTTGGTTTCAGGCGGGCATCGCAAGAATTTTGAAAATCGCTTTTTATTCTCTAAGAATTTACGATTTACATATTATCTAACAATATACAGGTACCTATCTATTATATAATATTATTTTATTTAATTCATAGGCCACAGCCAATAGGTAAATACATATTTAATTGAATAGTAGGTAATTAATACAAATTTAAGTTTCGTATGTAG
Source organism: Myzus persicae (assembly GCF_001856785.1). Lineage (NCBI taxonomy): Eukaryota > Metazoa > Arthropoda > Insecta > Hemiptera > Aphididae > Myzus > Myzus persicae. Next base: position 386,953 of record NW_019101374.1, read on the forward strand.
GTCATAATATTTTAAAACTTTAAAGGTAAACACGATTTCAACCGACTACGATAATGGTCAAGAAACGTTATAACATTACAACGTCAAAACATATCATAATATATTTTTGATGTCTTTTAAGGTACACAGTTTAAGTCGATCATTACCGAATTTTATTTCTCTTTTCAGTCTATAGTCTAGAGTTCTAGAGGTTTCCTGATTATTTTTCGTAAAATCTCACGTGAAACGGTGAGACGCAGTTATTGTAGACGCATGTAAATAATGCCTTTTTTTCATGGAGACATGGACAGATTTTCGTATCCATGCTCGTCGTTATCAGGGCCGTTATCAAGCCCATTGTTTTGGTATTTACTATTTACATGACTGCAGCCGTGATCCGAACAAAATATTGTGTATCGCAATATTATTAATTTTTAACTGTTTAGACTAGGCGATAAGTTTGTCTGTTTGTGTTTATTTTTTTAAAAACTTTTTTTTGAATCCAAATCTGTGTTTGAAGACCGATCGAAGACGACCACTTAAACGTAAGTACACCAAGTCAGAGAGGCTTCCACTGTTTTCCCGTCGACAACGCTTCTGGTAAACCGTAACATATGTCTTCGAGATGCAAACGTTTTGCGACTCAAAATCGGTTAGAAGCCTTTTGAGTGTAAATTGTTTGTGATAAAATGCCCCAATCGTCAAAATGGTATGACTTTTTTGTGCTGCTTGACACTGTTAACAAGTGCATTGTTGTGCGTAGAAGAACCAAATAACCCCCAAAATAACATTTTGTTTGTAAGTCAGATTTCACAACAACGGTTATGTTTTTATACTAATATTATTGATGTATACAATCGACGATCGTCTACTTATTCAATAATTACTAATGCGGTTGGTTTGTTGACGGACATCATTTTTGTTTTGTTTTCTCATTGTGTGTAGGTACAATTTACTTGGTCAATTTTTTAAACTCATGCTTCAGTCAAATAAATTTTGTTTTATTTGTAAATATTGCACTTTTATTATTGGTTCTACTTATGCATTGACCATACTACCTAGTTGCATCATTCCTGTCACCACTACTTGTATTCTTCTTGTACAGTAATTTATTTACTATGCATTCATGTATAATAATATATTAATGCAACTTACATTTTACTATTTAATATATTTATATATATATTTTGATTATTTTAAGTGTTACCGCTAATTTTTACCTAGCCCATTTCCTATGTGGCATGGTTTTTCATTATAGTGACATTTTCACCGTTCAAAGCATAGCAACAAGTGCCAGTTGTTTATCGTTGTTTAATGGCATTTTTTGCCAAGGTTTGTCCAAAAGTTGCCATGTTCCTCGGTGCAATTGTTTTTTCTCAGTGATCCAAAAAATTGCTTACATATTCTGAAAAACTATTGCTTGAAGGTCGGTAGTAGAAAAAACTAATATAGGAACTTAATTTAATCTAATTAATAGAAATGATGCACAAGGGTAGTAAAAAATTTCATTTAAGCTTCAATTATTTAGATATTATTATAGATGGTAGGTATACTAAAAATTAATTACATTTTTGCTTTGGCATTGAAACATTTTTATTTATTTTTTTTTAGATCTAGGTTATTCAATTATTGATAATGGGCGATGAGTAATAATTTCTGCAAATAGTCAAACAACTTCAAAATTCTTTCTCAAAGCTATGTTTTCATCAGGTAAGCTAATTGTTCTAATAACTTAGGTTTGTATGTTGTCATCTTAAAGTAACATTTTTTTGACACAATACAATTTATAATTTTAAAATTCTCATAACTTGCTTTACAATAAAAATATTTAAAAAAACGCTAAGACAGGCACCTAAATAATAATTCTTCCTAAAATTGTAAATTGGTCAATCCGCTCCAATATAACAATTAATTTTGTGAAATGGATGTAATCAATGATGTAAATTTGTAAGACAAAAGCAAGACGTGTGTATTACGTCCAATTGAAATGTAATTTTCATTTAAAAAAGTACTTTTCCGTTTTTACTTATTAATAGTTTAAGTAATTTCATAACAGTTATTTAATAGTATTTTCAAGCTATTCTGCCTCAAAAAAAGACGTTTAAAACATAAGGTTAATCACAATTTAATAACTCAAAACTGCTTCACCATTTATTATTATTTTTAAATAATAGTGTATATAAAATATTACCAATTGCATGAAAGTATTTTGTTTTCAGACTAGATATTTGATCTGTAAAAGTAAAGACAAGTTCTCAAAGATTTGCATAGATAAACAAATATTAATTTTAACTTTATAAAATGAATACTTATTTCCAAATTTAAGATTCTAAAAACAAGTAATATTATTTCCTAAGTTATTCAAAAACAAAATTCTGTCAAAATATTCAGTAAGATCAATTGAATTAAAAAATTAAATAAATAAAATATAATACCTAACTATAATTACCTTATATATTTTTATAGGTTAGTAGGGATCATTTTACTACAAACAGAGGTAGACGTTAAGAAAGCTAAAAAATAATAATAATAAATCATTCAATAAAAATATCGGAAGTAAAAATTAAAAAATTAAAATACAATATCAAAAGAAATTATTTATTATATACATTTAAATATTAAAATATTAAAAGAAAAATTAAAAAATGTTAAAAATTAATAATTTAATATTAATTCAAATTAAATTAAATATTTTGGGTTGTTTTATTAACAAAATATATTTTAGTTCTGGTTTATATATAAATTATGAAAACAATGATAATGTTCATACTATAACTATAATAATGGTATTATATTGTATTGTACTTTATAGCTTATTATTTAATGTACGTACTACCTAATTTTATCATTTTTACATGGTATCATCCAAAATATTTGACTTCATTAATATGTATTATAAATTTATAACTTTTCGATTAAATTTGTACATCGTAAATATAAATATAAAGAATAACTTTTTGATACAGTATTTTAATTTTTGGTTTATAATAAATATCTTTTTGATTATAATTTATACACATTTTGGACAAATTATAATAAATATAAATAACTGTTTTTGATATGATGTTTAAATTTTTAATTTTTTTAAACTTATATTTTTATTGATTGATTTTTTTCAATTGTCCCCATATTAAAACGGTCGTGCCCAAATGATACATCCATTTGTCCCTATTCAAGTGGGATGTATATTTTATTAAATGAATATTAATTAGTAACAATAAAATATAAATTACTGTAAATAACAATAAATAATATATATTATTGATTATATTTATATTGATATATTATAAAAAAATGAAATAAATAATAAATATTGAATGCAATTAATTTTATAAAAAAAATTTAAAATTCTAATGATGAATATTCACTATCATTTATTAATTACTTCAAGAAGATAAGATCCTCACTGAACCAATATATATATCTAATCGTTAAAACTACATTTAAATTATTAGCATTCATTTTATAATAGACAATTATTGATTTCTAAAATGGTCTATTATAAAATCAAAATATCATACTATAAAGTTTTATTGAGTTAATTAATTTATTATTTTAATAATAAAATGTCAATAGTGAATATCTATTATTTTTATCTTACAGTTCAAGGTAGTGAAATTGCCTGTGATCATTAAACTTTGAGTTTATTCACTGAACAATATCCAAGCATCCCAATGAAAAGTGTAGCTGTTGACGGTACATCAGAAAATTTACGTCAGTTAAACACAACTTGGGGGAAGAGTAGAGGTGAACAACAAACAGAGTTGAGTGCAGACGCACGGAACACAGTACGAAGAACCTTGTTTGTTGAGCCGTCCGCTAAATTAGAAAGCAATGATAACATTTTAACGGATGCAAACGAAAAAAATCCTAAGTGGCTATCTTACGTATTACAGAGGTTAAGTGAAGATACTAAAACTATGCCTGGTAATAGTCAAACACCACCAGCCAAAGAGGTTAAAGAGAGGGAGCCGGAAGTACAAACTGGAGTTGGACCTGATTGTGGTATAAAGGATGTTTGGGCTCATAATTTGGAAGAAGAGTTTACGTCAATACGAAAACTTTTACCAAAATATTGTTACGTGGCTATGGATACGGAATTCCCAGGTGTTGTAGCCCGACCTATTGGCGATTTTAAAACAACTGCTGATTATCTGTACCAGTTGTTGCGGTGTAATGTCGATCTGTTAAGGATCATTCAATTGGGGCTTTCATTTTTTGACGAAGATGGAAAAACTCCCACTGGTCCATATACTACTTGGCAGTTCAATTTTAAATTCAATTTGTCAGAAGATATGTATGCCCAAGACAGTATAGAACTATTGACAAATTCCAGGTAATAGTAAATTTCTATAATTTTTGTGATTAGCATAATACAGTTAAATTGTCTTTATTTTTCAGAATACAATTTAAGAAGCATGAAGAGAATGGAATCGAACCTATAGTTTTTGCTGAATGCATAATCACATCTGGTTTGGTATTGATGGATAATATAAAATGGATGACATTCCACAGCAGTTTTGATTTTGGCTACTTAGTCAAGGTGTTGACCGATGAAAAATTGCCACAAGAGGAGTCAGATTTTTTTGATATGTTCTCTCTATACTTTCCTTGTGTGTATGACATCAAGTATCTGATGAAGAGCTGCAAAAATTTGAAAGGTGGTCTGCAAGAAGTTGCAGATCAATTGGAACTGAAGCGGATTGGACCTCAACACCAGGCTGGTAGCGATTCTCTACTAACAGGCATGGCTTTTTTTAAAATCAGGGACATGTATTTTGAAGGAATGATTGATAGCAAGAAATATTGTGGTCATTTGTATGGCTTGGGCATTACCACATTGAACAATGGCCAAATTCGGTATGATAATAATGAAGGGCCGCCCAATTAAATATACCAGAAATACATTATTAATATAATAATAAATATATTATTCCCAATGATCGTACAGTTGTTGTTTACCACTGATGAATGGTACCAACTATACATTTTGACTTTAAAGAAACAAATTTAAAAAAAAATTATATGCCTCGAGTATAATTTTTCTCTTCTCAATTTATTTATTCTGTGTAAAATTTTGTTTGCCAACTGTGAATGAAATTAGAAAATGATAGAATTAAATGTAGCTTAGAATTATTATGTTAAGAAAAAAAATTAAAGAAAAAAAATGGTCTGTATAATAATTGTTGTGTAATTTTTTTATATTATTTTTTCTTTTAAGACATTTGATCTATATGCGTTTTGATTTAAGATATTTGTTATATATTTAACACAGTTTAAAAACATGGACACTACATTTTTATTTGTGAAGTGAAGTGTGGAATTTGGTCCAATGTAATTCAGGACCTTAAAATAAACTAGCTATATTTCGTTTCCTGGTACCTGTATATAGATTAATAAACCATTTTATTAAATGAGTATGAGTAATATTATGTCTGTAAATGTTATGTTAGTGTCTAAACACAAATGATTAGATTATGTTCATAATAGATCATTGGTATGTGGCATGTGTACTACAACCTCCTCACCATTGTGTGTAAACGTAATAGATTTTAAAATTATAATTTTCAATTTTATGTTTTAAACTATTTGAAAGTTTACAATCATATAGTGAGAATTTAACCACTTGATAATGATAGGCGTGCGTGAGTGTGCAACAAGTATAGGAAGTGAGTACTTCTAATAATTTACATTGGTGTTTTTATTAGTAGACTTAACTTTTTGATACTATTTTAGAATAATTTTTTGAGTTCTATTATTTAAAGATTTTAAGTACAATTATTTTAAAAATACAATTATATATTTATTTAAAAAAAAAAATATTAAACTAATTATAATAATTATAAATAGTCAACATGGCCCCAATCTATACTATGATATAGTTCATGTGGTATTTTAACATTTATAACCAGAGCTATTAATTGAATTATTTTTCTTATGAACAAATTTTGTTTTAAATTCAAAATATTGTCATTCTAAATATGAAATTTAATTTTGCATATTTCTGTCAAAAACCATGAATACAAATGACGGGGGATTTTTTTTAAAAACATTTTTAATGTTCTATACTTCTATACCAATATATAATATTTTATATAAAGATTATTTTTCATAAATCTTTTCAAAGATACATTTTTTTATTTGAGAAGCTATTTATATACATTTTTAATATTTTCCTCATATTATTTTTGAAGTCATAAACATAATAATTATGAATTTATTTAATTTAATTATTTCCACTTTGGGACCTGATTATATTTCTTTACTTATGAGTTCCAAAGTGTTTGCATATTTCAAAGCTTTTAGTCCATTAAAATTCAGCCCTGTAATATTATGATACCTATCCATATTTTGTTTAAGTAAACATTTTGGGATGTTATTAACATATTATTAGACATTAGTATTGTCGGCAATGCACCTTAGTTCATTATTATTTATGATAAAATATTAAAATATGACGGAAAGTTATAAACAAATTATATATTAATAACTAGTATTGTTGTTCATCCTAATAGGTACCAATTTAGTATTCATATTTGTGTACAGATGAGTTTGTTAGATATAGGCACTTAAGTCATTAAAATTAATATAACTCATAATATTATCCTCCTACATATAGCATACCTATAATATAGAAGATGTTTTTTTTTTATAAGTTATGTATTTCTATTACTATTATACTAACTATTATTATTTATTAGGTATTAAATAATAAATGTTAATTATTATATACATTTAATTTGTAAAAAAGTTATATCTAGATTTTTATACATTGAGTCATTGAGTGAGTCATTTGCATGGTACACAAATTTAAGTACCTACGATAATCCAACTCAAATGATCTATTATTGTTTATTTATAATATACAAAACTTAATTTTAGCAAGACCTATATGGCATTTACGATATTTATAATATTTTATCTAAGATTATTGATAAAGCCAGTTCATTACATACTTACTTTTCTAAAAGGTACATAGCTACATCCCAATACCAAACCTTAGTTGTGTTAGTAAAGAAAAATACTAATAATACCTCATAATATGTAGCTTGAAAACTTGATTTTTTTTTAAGATTTCTGTGTTTTGCTGTTTTATGAAATAAGTATGATTATCGTGTTAAAACGTTAAGAGTTTCTCACTGTTTCCTGACGTAGATAATTGTATTACAATAGTTTGTCTATAAAATTTATCATTTTGTAAACAAAAATCATATTGTACATTTTATTTTTACGAAATAAAATTACAAACGTGTTCTTATATGTTAATATAACATTGGAGGAAAAAAAGTTGTTACCTATGTCCTAATTAATATTCTCAGGTGGAACATTTATTCAAACTTCGGCAGAATCTTTAGAAATCCTTTTCTCTTTCAGTAAAAATAAAATCAATTATTACTATTTTATTTAATATAATATTATTTTGTTTTTAAATTATAGGTATAATATATTTTAAAGTTTTAAACGATTCGTTTCGTAATGACGGACAGCTATATATTACAGCCCATAAGTGTTTTTCCATTTTTATTTTTTAATTCATTAAAATTCGTTTATTGATGATCGATGTATAATAAACATTTAAATCATACTGAAAAGTCAGAGCTGCATTTTTAATTTACTCGTATCTATAATACATTATTATTCTCATATCAAATTGTTTCGTAGAGTCGAGATGCCTACATCACAATAATATATGTGTGTTCTGATTTGTTATTATTACTGTATATGTCACGATAAAAAGTAATTGATTAACAACATAATATTATTGCGATTGCACTCGGCGATCGGAATTTTCATTAAATGTAAATTGTAAAATGTAATATTATTTATTTTTTATTAATGTGTACACATCAATATATAATATTATAATTTATACAGGGTGATTCTTCAAGCATGATCACATCACCTAATATTGGATTTAGCATTTATTACATCTACTTGGGCCATTTTTACAAATGATTAATGTTTATAGATTACCTAATATAATAATTACTAATATTTTTAAATCACCATAACCCCAAACCCATTATCATGGACCTATAATCCTTAGTATCTAAGTACTCCATGTTAGGTACATAACTCAAAAACCACTCGTTTGAATTTTGATTCTGAAACAACATTTTCAGAAAAATCATCCACTAAATAATTTACAGTAGAAAAGGGAGGTTCCCGTCTGAGGAACAGACATTTGTAGTATCTCCACAAGACATTCCTTATATGTAATACAAAAAATCTTAAACATTTGAAAATACACTCACCATATAAATATTCTTAAAAATTCCTAAAATCAGTTTTTGAGAAACTGCAGTATTGAAAAAAAAATGAGACGAGAATGCTTGGCGAATGATGCTGTATAATAATTTAAAACTATGATATGGTATAGGAATTTAAGACTTCTCGAAATAACAGTTAGGACAATATTATTTATTATAGCTATGGTATTAGATATAGATAGATGGTAGATCCGACAGTGAAATGTAAGGTGTAACGTATAAATGTATAATACTTATTCAATTTTGTGATTTATGAAAATTATACAACACGCTGGCAAATATGTTTTTGAATTTTAATATTTTACGTTTTATTACAATTATAACTATATTTAATGATATCGTTACCTATGTCATACATTTATACATTGTACTGTCAACACTCAGTGGACAAACTAGAGCTAAAATGTTGGGGTCGGTGAGCTGAAGCCCCAACCTGATATTATATGAAAAGTAATCTGTGGTGGCGTTGCTCCCAAACCCCCAATACATAATCACTTAAAAATATTTTTAAAAAAACAAATATTTATTTACTCAAATTTAATTTTTTCACAATAGTAATAATGTCTGTATATTATGCGTACGGTTCATAATAAAATAATTATTCTGGTACCTATATCGTTTATCGTTGTATATTAGTTAAATGTATTGTATGTATATAGGCCGTTATTGTGTTGGTTAAAGGTTTGAATTGTAATAACAGTAATGTTAAGAATTCATTATTATTATTATGATTTATGTTATTTGTATACATTTATAAATACCAATTTTACAGTATTACAATATTACCACGAATTACAACTCTAGTTCAAAATTCAACCCTCTAGAGCAGCGTTTCTTAAACTTTTTTATCCGTGGAACCCTTTTTTATGTGTACTTTCACCGTGGACCCCCAACTTTTTTTAGCTTTTTTTTATTGAGCTCTTAACAATAAATTATCACAGCTCGATAATTAGAACCACTACATTGTTTCAATACTTTCAATGCGTCATTTTATGTAAGGAATATTTGCAATAAAAGTTATAATTATGTGTCAAAATTTAAAATTTTGAACAAAAAACCACAAGTTTCGGGGAACCCTGAAGTGACCTCCGCGGAACCCCGGGGTTCCGCGGAACACAGTTTAAGAAACGCTGCTCTAGAGTAACCGGTTAAAGTCGACATTTCTTAACAAGTAATTTAATAAAATATACATCTTAGAGTCGTTTAAAGATTATAATATATTAAAAATAAAAATATACCTACACCTTTATTATAATATTATAAATGTAAAAACCTCTAGATAACGTCTGTAGATGACCTTCAGATTACTATTGCTCGAGCAATAATTATGTGGTATTTATTTTTGTCAATATTTGTTTTTTACCAAAAATAATCAGTATTGCAAATTTGTTATAATTAGCATAATTTTAGGTTTATATCATATACAGTGATGTCCAAACGAGATGTCGATACTTGATTATAGTATTATATACATTTATAAATAATATTATTTTACCTAATTTTATTTAAAATACGCTTTCTTACGCGATAGGCGAATTGGTTTTTTTAATGGGAAATAATGGCAACGAATAGGAGGCAGGGCCTACTTATATCGCAGTAATTTTTACAAAATGTTTAATTTTGGCATATTATTTTACCTCGAACATGTGTGTGCCCAAACCGCACGACGTGCTTGTCATTCTCGTGTAGATGGGTACCTACGATATATGTTGTATCATTATTATTTGTTCATTCGGAACACAGTTGTTTCTAGCGGTAGCACGACTGCAGCAGCAGAGTCACACGCACATAATAATATAATATTATAGGTACGCACACGCATAAAATATACGTAGGTACAACACCTATGTTACATACAAAGCGTTTGTTTCAACTGTACCTATACTCATAATCATAACAAGGCCGTAACTGAAAAAATATCGTGGGGGGTCCAACATTTGGATAGCTATCTACTGGACACTTTTATCATTTTTACGTTCAAAATACAAAAACTTTTGTTCTACTTTTAAAAATTTCTGGAGGGAGGGTTCAAGACCCCTGAATGTTCGATGCCATGAAATACATTTTTACTTTTTGCTACCATATATTTAAACTTGTTCCGAGTCTTAATACTTTCCTGATTGACAGTTTTTAGGTATTTTTGATTTCATATTCCTAAGTCGAATATTTTGTTGAGAAATTTGATATACTTACCTATGAAAATCGAATTTCGAACAAGTGGGGTTGTTATTTAATTAGTTCAACATAAGTATTGGGTTTAGAGTTTTTATAATTTAGACTTTAGAGTTTAGATTGAAACAAATTATTTGGACGAATTGGACGAGTTGCACGGGTGGAGTATTCCGCAAAGCGTTAGCTTACACTACAGCGCAGTCATGTGTCAAGAATTTTCGTTGCTGATTGAACCCGACGCGTGTATATATATATAGGTTTATGCCTGTATTTCGAACCAAAAAATACAAACGCTCGACATTGTCATTATATAAAATATAAATAGTACGAAAATCTGGAATAGTATTCCATCTGACGTTGGAATGCGTCAGACTGAATGCGACGACGTCATGATGTCTCTCGACTAGAAACGCGTGTCGTATTAATTTATTATAATAATATACGTATTCATCACGATGTATTTATGTTTTTTTTTCGAGGGAGCGTGCGCTCGTATAATATAACGATGACATCACCTCCGTGTCGGTATGACGAGAAACGCGATGGGCGAGTACAACTATACAGTCATCGTCGCTGGTTTAAGATTGGACTGACACTAACCTTTTTTTGATCTGCTGCAGACGACCTGTTTGTAGGTACCCGAAAATTAAAACCGTCGATGATCGGAGAAAAGCTCCTTATGAAACACACGGTTAACCGTGTACCTATAATAATATGTCGTTTGCATCTCTGTCATTTTGTATCCCAATTGAGTGGGTATAAGTACAACCAATGATTTGAACAAACAATTTCTCCAATAAGACTTTAAGAGCTTGTTAGGGTTGGTCATTTGGTAGGTCAGGGGTGTACTGGCATAATTCCCGCTGTGCCGCTGCTACAAAAATGAATAATGTATTCATTACAATATTATCCCTATGTAATAAAATAGGTTGATATGTATGTCGTAGGAATATATCATTATATATATAAATATTTTGTAACTACATATTATATAGCACGTGAGTGCTGAATGTTAAAATATTGTTTACGTATGAATTATTGCTTACGGGTATTACACTATAATATAGAAAAGTCAAAAATAAGTCAATTCGTGTAGTTTTTAAACTTTGTACCTATACGGCTATACTAAATGAATATCGATTAGTAATCGTTTACATTTCACCACGACAATTATTTATTTACGATAACTCCTGCCACCTGCGCACTGTGCAATGACAACCATCCAGCAAACTATAAAGGCTGCACTGTCTATAAAGAACTCCAGCAACGACGTCGCCATCCCGTGAGCTCCAATCATGCCCGTCTACAGCATCCGCAACAGCCTCAACATCCTCCAGTTGACCAGTCCAACTACCAGCCAGCCAATCAAGAAACCTCTCACACCACTAATAAACCTAGTACTCGATCATACGCTAATGTAACAGGTAACGGCACCACTCAAAATAATACTGATAATTCTTCAACCAATGTTGATTTCATGCTTACCAAATTCTTAGATGAACTTAAATCAATAGTTAACCCCTTAATAAACCTTCTGACCACTGTCATCACTAAACTTATTGAATCCAAAAATGATAAATAATTCATACACCTCTAATTCCCTCCTAATCCTACTTTGGAATGCCAATGGACTTAAAAACCACAGAAACGAACTTCTTATCACTCTCCAGGAAAAAAGAATAGATGTAGTACTTATCTCTGAAACTCACTTTACCAATACATCCTATGTTAACTTTCCTGGCTACCATTCATACCGTGCAAATCATCCAGACAACTCTGCCCACGCTGGTGCAGCTATATTTATTAGGGCTTCACTCACATATACTCCATTACCTAACTTCCATACAAATCACATCCAATCGTGTGCAGTTTCCTTATTGCTCAACAATGTACCTATTACCATAGCAGCGGCATACTGCCCTCCTAAACACAAAATCTCACCGGATCAATTTACTGAATTCCTAGCCACCTTAAATAATAATTATATAGTTGGTGGTGACCTTAATGCTAAGCATATTCAGTGGGGCTGCCGTGCCTCTAACCCTAGAGGTAACTCTCTCCTTCAAACTGCCTACCACTCTAACATCTCAATTCTCGCTCCACCTAATTTCACCTATTGGCCCACATCTCGTCATAAAATGCCTGATATTTTAGATATCTTTGTCGCCAAAATTCCAAATAGCCTACACACGCAAACTCAAAACTTGTTAGACCCATGTTCAGACCACTCACCTGTCTTGCTTTCAGTAGATTCCCAACCTCCCGAAAAACTCAATTCATCGATGCTATCCCAATATCGAACAGACTGGGAAAAATTTGGTCACACCTTATCTGAAAAAACTGATCTAAAACTTTGTCTAAAAAAATCCTCCGACATTGATGATGCTGTTAACCTACTCACAAATAACATTCAATCGGCTGTCTGGGAATCAGCAATCCAACCCCCTCCAAGAAAGACTGAATTTAATCTTCCTATACACATCAGGACCCTCATATCACTGAAACGTCGTGCACGAGCAATTTGGCAACATTCCAGATACCCATCCGACAAGCGTCACTACAACGCCCTTGCACTAAAACTTAAACGCCTCCTTGCTAGTCATAAATCTGAAGCTTATGCAAACTACGCATCTTCACTCTCACATAATGATGGTTCACTTTGGAAGGCCTCTAGAAAACTCTTACGTATTCATAATCCACCTCCTACTCTACGTAACGACGATGGTACCTGGGCGGTCTCTGACCAAGATAAATCAAACATATTTATGAAACATTTAGAAAATACCTTCCAACCGCATTATAATATTTTATCACCCAGCAAAATCCAAGAAGTTGAAAGCTTTCTCAACTCTCCACTACAGATGTCCCCTCCTCCTAGAGCCTTCTCCCCTGGTGAAGTTTACTTTAATATTAAAAAGCTCCCAGGAAAAAAATCCCCCGGATTTGATCTAATAACTGCAGAAGTAATCAAAAATTTACCTAAAAAATCTATCTTATTCTTAACACAAATCTACAATGCAATGCTCAGATTATCTTATTTCCCTATTCTCTGGAAATACTCTACTATAATTCTCATATTAAAACCCAAAAAGCCCCCGGACTCCCCGACTTCTTATAGACCAATCAGTCTTCTCCCAATACTTTCAAAGTTATTCGAAAAACTGCTATTAAAACGTATTCTACCCATTGTCGACACTGCAAACATTTTACCTAACTCTCAATTTGGCTTCCGCAATAGCCACTCCACCGTTCATCAAGTGCACAGATTGGTAGACAAAATATCCTATGCCTTGGAAGAAAAACTCTATTGCACTGGTGCGTTTCTAGATGTCTCTCAGGCCTTCGACCGCGTGTGGCATGCTGGTCTTTTATATAAACTTAAGATTCTTCTTCCTAGTCACTACTATTTAATCCTTAAATCCTATTTAGAAGACCGTCACTTCTCAGTGCGAGTAGGTTCCACCTTTTCTGCTCCTACTTTAATCAATGCAGGCGTACCTCAAGGTGCAGTCACAGCTCCCCTCCTATTTAATATATATATATCTGATCAACCCTCTTCCCTCCATACGCTTGTCGGTGACTTTGCCGACGATAAAGCTATCTTAGCCTCTAGTTCTGATCCTCATCTAGCCTCTAGCTATATTCAGGACCACCTTCACCTTCTCCAAGCCTGGTACAAGGAATGGGGAGTTAAAATGAATGAATCTAAATCAATCCATTGTACTTTTACGCTTCGTCAAGGAGTGTGCCCGACCCTCCTCCTTAACAACCAACCCCTCCCCACTGCCCAATGTGTACGCTACCTTGGAGTCAACATTGACCGTCGACTTACCTGGTCAGCTCACATTAAAAATAAAACTCGAACGTTGAACGATCGTTTTCGTCTTCTCCGGCCACTCCTAACTTCTAAAAATATCAAACTACCTACTAAATTACTGCTGTATAAACTACTACTCAGGCCCATTTGGTCCTACGGTTTACAACTTTGGGGCTCAGCCAAAGTATCAAATACAAACCGTATACAAAGGTTTCAATCCAAAGTCCTTCGCGTCATCTCCAAAGCTCCCTTCTATGTTTCAAATGATACCCTTCATTCTGACTTCAATTTACCAACCGTCACTGAACTAGCCAAGCTCCACTATAAACGATTCAACAACAAGCTAACACATCATTCCAATCCCCTTATTGTCCAACTATCATCTGCAACTATTCCAGGAAATCCCCACAAAAGATTAAAAAGGCAATGGTGTCGTGACCTACTTTTATAATTTAAAAAAAAAAAAAAAAAAAAAAAAAAAATGTATCAATACAACTTATGATCTTTTGTTACTTATAACTATTATGTAGTATGTATATGTATTCACTGCACTATCACTATTATTAATATTAATATTATGCTAGAACTAATACCTTAAATTTAAATTAATATTCATGCTGAAGTACCTCCGATGGGAGGTCTCTTCATTCAGTCTCTTCTGTCTATTTTTTTGTTTATGTTATTATCAATTAAGCTTATTGTTCAATATTGTAACAGATAGCGTAATAAATAAAATTTTGTTAAAAAAAAAAAAAAAACGATAAAAGTGAAGATAACTTTTATTAGCAGTGTCGTAAAAATGACAAATTTCAAATAATATGTTGTTACATCTGTACATATTATGTACCTTACATCGATTATAAAACCTGGTTTATATAATAGATGGACATGGTAGTTATAACTGAGAAACTGAAAAATTCTAATTTCACCTTCGTTCAGTGACGTAATTTGGAGGCAGGAAGAGGCAATGTGGGCATTTGCCACTGTCTAATTTTAAAAGCAGTCCTGTTGTTTTCATTTAACCATTTTTATATTTTATTAGCGCAAACACATGCCTATTTTTATTATGTTTTGGGAAAATATTATGTTATGTACTGAGAAATTATTGTCATGCAATGATAAATTGGTAATTAATAGCTGGAATTTATTTATATTTAGACTCACGAAGGACGTGCATGAAAGCTAGTATGTACGTATGTGTGCATGTGTGTGTTTTATAGGAAAAGGAACATAATAAAATGTGCTTGTGAGCGATTTTTTTAAGTTCACTATTTGGGTTGTTCAAAACTTTTACCCCCCTCTATTAAAAACTGAAATGACGCCAACGCTTCGTTTTCAGGGGGTACGTATTATATCGATCTATATAAGCAAAACAAAAAATTGCAATAAGGTAAAGTAGGTAACAAAAATAATATATCTACTTAAATAACTACTAAATTAAGTAATATCCAATTTATGCTAGATACTTTCTAGCATAAATACATACCTATAATGTTAATACTAACTAATAATGATCTCGGTCTCCACAGTCCTCTCTTCAACCTTAGGGCTTTGGGCTTTGGCTGCGGCCTAAAGCTTTTCGAATCGGCCCACCAAGGTAACTAATGTTTTGACACTAAAAAGAAAATGTTAATAATACAAGATACATATAATAAAATAAAAGGTGCTTAATTGGCTGTTGTTTTCGACAACTAATAATAGCGAAAAACTGTTGATCACATCCGATGAGTGAGAACGTTCTCGTATGTTCGGCGTCAAGATGTAACGACCAAGCACGACACATAATATGAGTAGGTTGTAAGTACATAACATTGAATTAGATTTTAAGATTAAAAATATCCATACTTAGTATGAAATGTATAATATATATAAATATATAACATTATATTATATACGATGTAGATGTATTCGTATTATTGTAATTGTAATGGTTTAAATTATAATTACAATAAATACAATAATAATATATTATATAGACTCTCTATAGTTTAACCTATCAGAATATTTGACTTTATCTGGGTTACTATAGGTATATTATGTATTATTATTTATTACCTACACATATTATGCACAATATACACCATTTTACCTTCAATAATGAGAATTATATACACTGTGATATTTTTTTAGGCAACACATAGTAAGTCAATCGATTCACGCAGGATCAAAACATTTTTGTATGAGTAAATTAGTAAATAGTTGTTAATAAAATAAAAAATAACTAATTTAACAATTTTGTTGAATGTTAGCAGAGCTCCAGAGCGTATTATTCGTATTATTATAACAAAACTGATATTCTGAACTACGGACATCAAGACGTCTTCAAGACAAATATTATAATTAATAGTTGTTGCGGAGTTTAGAGTTAGCCCTCTGCTACTCACTTTGGTGTAATGAAGGGGGCGGTGGTACAAATATACATTTCGTTTCAAAGCCTCAAACATTTCGCGCAACTACTGAGCCACTGTCTACATTCTAGCATACTAGTATAATTCATTATGTCTATGGGGTTCCTGTACGATTATATTGTATATTATACCGATTGACGATTATTCCCTATAGTCTGTCTAGTAGTATTCGAACTTACGAATGTCACACATAAGTCAGGTTCTCGGCTATGACGTCTGTCGTTGATCGCAGCCAAAAGTTGAGCACGATCCAACTCTGAAAGTGTCACGGTAAATCATTGTAAAGGCAGGCGTCCACTATCGGCGTGTGCCGTGTACACGACGGATGTTCAGCTATGTCCAACAATTAGGTAACGTGGTTAATCGAGTGGTAACCTGATCTAACCAACCAATCACAGCAAAGGACTTGAGCGAAAGTGTATTGTGGAAACCCTCCTTTAAAGTGAACGATACCATGATAACCACGGTCAATCAGAATATGCGCTAAAAGCCAAACGACGCGACAGGAGGTTAGTGTAAACCCGGCTTCGTCGAGTAAATAGGTTCGTATAATTATAATCAGTATATATTTAAGTATTTTTGAATCGATACATTTTTTATGGCATTTTTTAACGGTACCATTCCAACAATATTACATTTCAGCCCTGGGCATTCAAGCGCCCCGAGCACTCCCTTCGGGACTCAGGGGTCAGGGACCCGAGTTACGATGCTCTGTGTCCCGGCAATATTCACGTAACCGCATGCCAATGACAATAACCTTGTAAAAACTGCAGGTATACACATGGGTCACCTAATGGAGTGCCCGATTATCGTGAATTATATTTGAACATAAATCAGTTTTGGTCATTTCGGTCGTGTTTTACGGTGGACTTTAAAATACCTACGGCGCTCGCGGCTTTTCATTACTCCCACCAAGGACGCCGTCTTCAAACGTGGTCGTCCGTACAAACGGCAACGCGCCGCGCACGCACACTCATCGACAACAACAACAAAAACAGTCAACAATAACGCAACCACACTATACCATAGTAACATAATATAAGCTCCGACGACCGTCGCCGCTTCGACACTTTGCCGCAGACCTTCTCGCCGTCAACGCCGTTTCGGTAAGTCGATTTGTTTTTTTCCCACGAAATACGATATTAACATATTATTTTGGTAATCGTTACAACATCACGTCAGGTCGGGTTGGGTAAAATTCGTTTAGCGTTCGTCTTCGAGAATTAAATCGCACAAGATCGCTCCAATTCGCCATGTTTTATCTGCCGAATTTCGGTTTGAAAATACATTGTTTGGGTTGTTGTAAACGTGAAAATAATAATTATTGAAAACCGACTGTATATTATATTATGTCCCACCGTTAGTGCTACTGTTCGGAATATAATAACATGTCATCGTGTGCATTTAGATAGTCACATATTGTGGGATAACACTATAATGTGCTAAAAATTGTATAGTCCTTCGGGTTAGCCGTGTGGCCTTGTGGGTCTTGGCCCTTGGGGGTATAAATTAAATTTTTCACTTGTATTTGTAACACGGTACACCATCATAATATTATATAGGTGCCCATAGTGAGTATTTGGTTGTATTTTTAGAACTACACGCTGGTTATTAGCTGGTCACATTTTAAGTCGTATTATTTATTTTTATTTTTACTATATAAACCTATAAACTCCATTTTAAATAGTGTGCCAGAGCTTTTTTTTTAAAAAAACTTGAGTGATACAAATAAAATAAATTATAGACATAGTAAAAATATACATTTCATTATTCCCGCTACCTCTAATGACTAATATATTAATATCTATTTTTTTATTATGTTCGTGGAATTATTTAGAAAAGTAACCAGCTTTTAATATTCTCATGATATATTATTATATACATATATTTCAACATGTAACTCGACTTTTGTGGTATTAATAAATTGTATTAATATTTTGGAGAGCCTGTGTAAAACCTCACTAAATTAGATGATTTATCATGTAGGTACTAAATACTGATAATCATTTCAGTATTACGATCATTAAAATGTAGTACGAGCTTCGAATAGGTTAACGTAATCTAGTTATGTTATTAGTTACTAAGTAATTCCCATCAATATAGTATATCATGTAAGTTGTAGGTAAGCAAAATTAATTAAACGTACCTTCTTATCTAGTATACCCTATTATTGAATATTAAACTGTTATAGAATAAAATAATGTGATTACTGATTTCGGATGGGATAAAATAGGCACTAAATAATTGTAGTAATTCATTTAGTTTTTTGTATTCTTATACTATTTATATTCAATGCAGAAGTTAATAAGCTTCACATTGTTTCACTTGGAACGTTGATTGCAATTTGCAACCAGGACTATAATATTATTGTGTTTGCTTATTTATACATGTGTACCTGTACCTATAATCTATATATACGTCTATTTTACACACATGTACGAATTGTACGATGTACTCTTGCCTTATATACTGCACCTTTGTATTTTGTAATTTCCGAATATTATTTTACTCTATAATACCAAAGTCGTTTTTAAACCGTGCCTTTTTTTTATTAGTTATTTAATATTAAACAATATTTCGTTGAAAATAAAATTGGTATATTAATTATGCCATTAATCCATTAAAATTAAAATGTATACAAATATGTAGGAATGAATTTAATATTTACTTTAAATAAAAAATATTTTTACTGCCGTTTTGAAATTATGTTATTACATATACGAGTATACGACTATCATTTCGCCGAAGGCTGTTTTAAGAAATGTATAGATTGTGTATAGATAACTTTATAAAGTTTGCATACATCAAAATAAAATTAAGTATGGCGAAGTAAATGATATTGTCAAACGAATCCAAACCTACTGCGGCAATAGGATTTTTGTGATTTAAACTATGCGAACCCATGACCCTTTAGAAACCGGTTTATTTGTTTACAAAATAAAAAATATGTTTATCGATATCAGATATTAATTAACGACTTCAATAATTTTTTTCATGGTTATTGCGACAGGCTAAGGGATATTTTATAATAATAATAAAATAATATTTATCCACAGGTACCTATGTGAAAAAATTTATTTATTGATTTTCCATCTCATATATTTTTTATTTCAACTCAAATGAATTTTAATTGTAACTCTTCTTATACATTCTTTATTTATAATATGGTTTGTATTTTATCAGTCTAATAATAAACATACACATCATAAGCGTTAATGTAGGTTCATAAACAAGTACTATACATTTACAAGTGCAAAGTTAAATTTAAAATACTTATAAAGCTCCGCATTTCTCAAAACATTAATCATCATTCATTTCTAACGTTTATAGTTCACTTCAACTTTCAAAATTAAAATCCAATCCACGTACAAAAATAACTTGAACACCAAATATTTTTTTCTATCATCTTAAATGTTGAAGTGTTTTTAAAAATATTATTTTAATGGATATCTAAATTCGTTCTTAAAACCATTATTAATATTAACATTTATTGGGCTGAAATTTAGAATTGGGATATGAATGAGTAATAAAACATTCTGAATTATATATGCACTTTTTAAACAATGACTATTAATTCTATAATTTTCTCTTATGTCTTTTTATTATAAAATCTATTTTGTACTTAGTAATAACTTAAATCTTTAGTAGGTTATATTATATTATATTATATTATTTTTATTTTCGTTTCAAAATAAAATGTTACACTAAAGGTATTATTTTTTATTACATACTAAAAAAGGATGTTGTGCAATAATTATAGAAGATTTCATGCCTACACAAAAATGCGTCCGAGCTAAGATGCTGCATTTCAGTTGACCTACATATTATTCTATAATATAATATAATATAATTATACTATAATACTAACTAAATTCCTAAATTTTGCTACATATAAATAAATATATTACACAGTTTTTTATTTAATGATTTCCATGCTATAATTAAATACGTACTTAATAGACTAATTATATACTTCTTAGTTTAAATTTTAAAAATAAACTGATCGTTAAAGGTTTTTATCATTATACTATTATTATGTAAATACGAAGAATAATTTAACGTGGATATACATTGTTATATTGTTTTATCTAACATCGTTCAGGAAATTAGGTACATAAAACAAATAGCGTTTTCTCAGACTAACGTATTTTTTAATATTATCGACAAAATTGTTTAATAATAATATTCATGTCTTTTTTCCTATTATGTACCTACTTACCAGTTATATATGCAATTTTTCTCGTAGTTGACTATTTAATATAACCTCTAAAACGATGACATAATGCCCGTGAAAAACAGTCGTTGGGTTGTAAAAATAATAACAAATCGGTGGGTACCTACATGGTAAATATGATCTATCACAGTATATAGGCGTATAGCCTCAGGATGGAAGCAACCGCACCTGGTTGTCCTTCACACAGGATGACCCAAATGCCGAACCAAAGTATAATTATCCATTTCCTTTCTTTGATGCCAATAGCAAGTTCATGAGATATTAATCGTAATTTCGAATCATCAAAACAAAAATGTCCTCCTCCGATTGAACAAAATATAATACTTGGGGCTCTAGGCATTTCAAAAATTAATTTACGATTTTCTTCATCATTATTATTAATAATATTAATTTTATCAACAATGATCTAATCTGTGCTGCACGAAGGTCACGGCTACCACTCCCATATTTGAGCACATCACTGCCAAAGCGCCTACACTGAGTGGCCTTATTACTTTGAAATCTACCAAAATATGTTATTATATTTTTAATTTAATTATCTAATATACATATTAATTATTTTGTCAACCTTTGTTTTGTTTGCAGTTGCCTAGAATAAAAATAAAATAAAAACCAAGACTCCAAATCATCAAAATGGCAATCACGAAAATTACTATGATTAAATTTTTGGAGCTCGTGAGTATAAAACATGCACATGTTCATAAATTATATTTTGACGAATTTCACTGTATACCTACTACTTATATAGGTTGTAATATAATAAGCAGCAGCTTTTTAAACATATATATATCGTAAATATGATTTAGTATTATTTTTTGTTAAATAATTGATTTTTATTATATGCCCGCTGCGTTTTTAACACCGTGTGAATAGCATGCACGCGTTCCATTAATATTGTCTATTAGGTGCTGTTATTACATTTTTTTTATGGCCACAAAGGTATTATTTAGTGCCGGTGGCACGGTGATGATATATAATGTATACTGACTGCACTAGTAAGTGTGATCAATGGTCGAAAATTGTATTATTTGTTCGAAGAAAGTAGGTACTTTTTAAACCTGTCAACTTGCAAGTATCTATATATATTGTATACCTATATATGATTATAATATTGAATATAACTGAAACGCGTTTGGGTCGATGGTAATTTTTTTATAGCGAAATTATGGTTTCTTTTATAATGTTTTGTAAACACGTAGCTACGATACCTAGTATAATATACCTATTCGGAAACGTTTTAACCTGTTCAAATCCGTCGACCCCGCGTTGGTACTTTCTAAATTCTAAGTTCTAAATAGCGAGTCGTCCTTCTAGAGTCCTTTTAGAGATATCATAAACCGTCACCTACGAATATTGTGTTCTTATAAACATTGTATTAACACGAAATGAACAAGAGAGTAAAAACTATTTTGTTCAGCCAATCGTAGCCAGTATAAAATAGTAGGTATTGTATTAAGTAATAACTATGCATGATATAAGTGACGTTAATTGGTAGATATTATGTATTATTGAAATTACACCGCTGCTTGTAGAAGACATGCGTGTTGTAATAGTAGGTAGCTTAATGGAAATTGCGTGGTATGCTATAATTATGATTTTATTGTACATTTTTAGACTTATGTATATTATAGAGTGTTAGTATTTAATTATTCTATGTAGATATGAATAATACATTACATATACCTATATATTATGCTCTGAAACGTGCATATAATCTTTCAATTACTTATTTTATACTTAGGTACATATTATTATTATTATCTTGTCGCCACAATAAGCCTAGTTTTTATATACGCAGCATCATATGACTAATATTGAAATGTATTGTGAATTATTGTACTTCGAAGGTGTGATACGTGTATAAAATGTGTCACACAGACTGTTACATAAAAAGTTAAGCCAATTGACTGATAGTATACCAAAATATTAGTATTAAAGCAATATTATTTCGTAGAGTCCCAAGGCATTCAAGTCTGCACTAAATGTCCATAATGACTGTCCAATCATGACTAAATAATTCATCTTAACTGACTTTTCACATAATAAATTACTATCAAACGTAAAACTTTTTCATTTTTAAAAAGTCTAAAGCCAAGTATTTAAAATGTCAACACAATGAATACTACGCTTAGGTATCTTACAAATTAAATATTTTTGAGATTTTTAAAACTGGAGGGGCCTAAATAGGTTAGGTACCTACTAGGCGAACGAGATTATAAGTCCTGTTATCATGGCCCTCGAAATAATACTTACCCTTACACGATGTTTCATTAGCATTTTATTGTTATGTACGTATACCTACTTTTACTTACCACTTGGATGAGTAACTTTCCTGATTCATTGGAAATATTTCTCAAATTTTTCTAAAATATTTTATCACAAATCATCACATTTGTTATAACCCTATTATAAGTACATCATAATATATATGTATATATATATATATATATTATTACCTTTTACACAGAGAATTGAGGTTCATTTTTATACGATTTTGCAGTACACATATAACATAATATATTATGTTGACGAATTGACCCCATAATTGTCTGATATTCTTAGCTGGTGTAGTTCATATTTTTTTTATGCTGTTTAATTTCTCCTAGCATTCTGTGCCAGTTTAGTGTCCTCGTTTAAACGATATTACTGCAGAATATTATTATACAAACTCAAGTTTGTTCACTGCCACTTTTTAAAAATTGCATTTTTTAAATTTGTCGATTTCGATTTATTTATATCTTGTTATATTTTTTAATTTTGAACAAATATTATGAATAGTCGAACAATATGTTGTGTTTAAACGTGGAATTTATGACTATTAATTTTTGCAAAATTAACTGTATGATTTACTTATCAATATATCTTAGGACAAAGAGTTTTTAACGTCACAGTGTTGACGCTGGTCCAAGCCAGCCGTTATATTTAATACAATATTATAGCATTCTCCCGCCACATTCCGAGACCCATTTGGAACAGAATATTATTATGCGGTTTTTATATTTTTGTTTTGAAACGGAGAGGTGGTAATGTCGAATGTGAATAAAAAAATAAAAAACAGACTTAACGTACATGGACTTTGTTGTGGTGGACGGTGGTGGAGGAAAGCACGAACGCATCGAAGCATAACAAAAAGGAAATTAATATATGAGCGATATGACTATAATATTTTACCTAATAGTCAGAAAAATCTCGCATTTGGCTTATACACGCCGACGTTACATAACACATTTAAATATAACATATTATAATATACCGACACAACTATACTCTATAGTAACAATAATAATCATATTGATAATAATACAAGGAAAGTTGAAAAAATATTTATACGGTTAGGACGTTGGGTGGGTTTACAGGATTGGGAAAAATGTATATTATGTTCATTCTGGACCAAGTAGCCATAATAATAATGAAGTAACAATTACCATGTTAGTGTCAGTGATATAGCTACAGCTTGCTATATAGTAACTATAGTGAATGGTTAGCCAGTTTACGAGTAAAACGCTGACATATCAAAGTATGTGCGTCCCTTTAAGCAGCTGCGTCTCTGCAAGATCTGCTCCAGTGTACCTATTTTACTTAGTTTGGAAAGGGGTCTGGTCTTCAAAATCTGATGAACTGAACATTTTGATTGAAATTGGAGAACATGGTTAATGAAGGAGGTTCCTTTTTATATATCAGCAGTCCGCAAAATATGGAGCTGCAGTTTCGAATATGGGAATGACCTCTCACAAAAAATGATCATTCGTTAGAGGAGCTTCTCACAGGAGGCGTGCGATTGAACGGGGTTGGGGTTAGACTTAATTATTTACTTTATTATTATTGATTGGTGGGTCTTATATAGGAAGTCGAATCGACGAGTATACAAAATATTTATTTAACACCAGTTATTAAAGAAATTATCAAGCAGTTTGGTAGTTGCCTACTGGAATGCTACGTGTTTTGTTCAGCCCTATCCGGTCAGTCCGTTATCATACTATAGAGTGACAACTTTTGTTAGAAAAATATTGCTTAAACTTGAATGTTCGTTTTATTTATTCGTATTATATTGTAATTATTAGTATAAATTAGCATTAAACGGTGAAAACGTAAAATTGCTAAAGATTAATACTTAATATACAATATTATATAGGTACCTATATAATTTATAGCTTTGTGTTTAGCCATTATGCATAATTATTATAATAACTAAATTAATAATTATTATTTTCAATAAAAGTTTCTAATGTCGAAATTGAGATTTTAAATATGATGATATTATCTCGTGACTAATGTTTTTAATAAATGTGAAGCTACACCCACGTGTATGAATGTTTTAGTAATAGATAAATGTAACTATAGTGGTCACACATTTGTGACCCATGTTTTTGGCTTTAGATCGGCATTAATTTGGAGAACGTTATCACTATAATATTATTATTCAGTCGTTAGCCTGTAATACATATTGATCCAAATTTCGAATTCAGTGTGTGAATAATTTACGTACACTTGGAATTGCCTGAGAGTCAATAATAGTTGAACCATATAATATAATGTTAGTAATTTAGTATTATAATATGGTGTTTTGAAATAATATACCGGTTATTTAAATATTTGCAAAACTATTTTTCATTTGTATGTAGCAACAAAATATGTTGTTATGAATTTATGATACGCGTTCTCGACGCACAACTCAAATATACGGAGTGATTCATCAAGAATGCTCATACCTAAGGCCCAACTTTATCCTTTAATTATGATTTTTTTTGCAATTTAAAGAATTTCCCGAGTCGATGCAAACTCTTTTTTTAAATGAGAACCACCTTATTTTACCTTAAAATGTTAAGCAGGAGATTTTTCTTTGAGAACGTTGGCAAATATAAATTTAAATTAGGGACGAGTAGCTGTTTTCCGGAGTTTAAACTTAATCTACTAACGGTTATTCTCAATCCTGAATAATTAGTTTTTTTATTCTATTTATTGGTCCTTATAGGAATTTTTGTAGGTATTTATTACATTAATTCAGTAGCTTACAATATTCTAAAATGGACTTATAGTAGTTTAGTCTACAATTGTATGTATTTTATTAACAAATTTAACTAATTGTCTTTGTACATAAATAGCTTTATGGTGCGACCCAGCAATATTCATGTAATTAGACCCCCCACATTACAGTATAGACTGTGGGTGGTTTTTTTTGACATTTTAATGTATTCCAAATTAGTCGAAAAACGCCTACGGAAAGTCCTTGCTGACCAATGATAGCCTCAATGATAATAAAAATTTCAAAAAAATAAACTGTCGAAAGAATTCCGTGTGTTGAATTGCAGGGTATAAATACAATTGAAATTCGGACCACGTCTTACATAGGCTATTATTACGCCTAAAGACTTAAAAAACGTGGGTAAATGCACTATAATATTATTTGTAATATGTATGTGTATATTTTCTCCGAGGAATCGTTTCATTATATTCAAGGGCACTTTGCAATGATTCATCCTAAGAATGTAAATATGAGATTACCTACCTAATACAGTAATGCCTAATACATATATTAGTAAATAATAATGACTAATGCTTGTAAATTATCGTGTGCCGGACTGTGCCCTGTCTGATATGATATTGTGTTTATGTGAACCAGTGTAATAATAATAATCGTTTCGATTACGACACTCGTAAATTAAATGCAAAATAGGTTTACATGAATCAATTTTCAAACACACATAGCAGCAATGACCCTGAATCGTTTCGGAACATTGTTTTTTTAAATATGTTATGTACTTATGTACCGCTGGAAGTATGATAATTATTATTATTATCGCCGTCGCCGCTGCCGCTGCCGACACAATATTGTACGTGTATATTTATTTTTTTTTTTTTTGTGAAAGCTGCGTGGTATAAATTGAATTGCGGATGGATCCTTGACACTATTCTATTTATTTTCTCGGTTTATTCTACTCGCATTTAAGACATTTTGTCGTTAACACGAATACTTATTTTGTCGTGCCTGCACCGGATCACTATCGAAAAGCCTATGTATGGGAATAGAAAGACATCGCCATTGCTTCAGTTAATGCACTGAATTATTATATTATAGTGTACTTTCGACGACTATTTTGGAATCGTTTCCCAATGAAAATAATTTCTCTACACATTTCCACTTTAGTATGGAGCGTATCAGGGGGACACTTAGATCAATTATTATCAATTATCATTAATACATTTTATATTTTACAAACCGTCATCTCCATACTCTTGTGCAGTAATACAAAAAATAAACAATAACAATTTAAATTTTTTTGTTCAACATCTTTGTGTTTTCAAAACAATTTCAAACCATTATAATAAATTTGCATTTTTTTATAATATACATAAAAATAAATTTAATACGTTAAGTATTATTTATGGATACCAATATAAAAATTTTAACACCCATTCTTCCTCACTGCAGCAGTGTTTTAAATCATATTTATAAGTCATATTACGGATAAATGAATGTTAGAAATAAATCGTTTTCCCTTTATGTTTTGTTATAACTATTTTTTTAAATGTGTTCAAATAAAAAAAATGTGTGTTCAATTTAAACAATAACTTGTAGGTATACCTATCATAATATATCATATTATATATACCTACATATTTAATGTTTTCGTATATAATAGGTGACTGCATAATATATAGGTATATTGTTCATCAGGTTTTGTAGTTGCATTATTTTTTCGAGGTATTTGCAACATAATAATTTATCTGACATAGACTATGAAAATGTGTTTGTATATTGTAAATGCATAAATCTATATAGATTTATGGACTCATGTCTCGTTTGTTACCTACAGGGTGAATTTTTTTGTTTATTTAATGATTGCCATTGGTTACAGTCTTACAGATTATATTTGTATTATAACTATTATAGTAGAAATATGGCATAAAAGCAATGATATTTAAAAAAAAAAATATTATCTTAAAATCAAATATTTTAATATTTATGAATACAATCACAAAGATACGATCACACTTTTGGTTCGTTTTCTTAATTCTGGACATAGTTTTGAAGTAAAAATTAATACAATTAATTTGGATGAATATCAATCTTACAGATATTGAATTTCAATCATTAATTGAATTAGTTTTTTATGTTTACATAATACTATATTCAAAATTAAAAAGTGAAAATCGTAAAATTAATCCATAGTAACTGAAAAAAAAACTAAAAAAAATCGAACATTTTACATGTCTATAAATAGCTCAAAAAGTTTCATAATATTTTGAAAATTATATCATTTATACATTTCTAATATAAATTATAAACACATGGTTAGGTTTCTCCCAATTCTTCCTTGAAATTATTTACTTTTGACTCCCCAAAGAACCAACTATAGATTCACTTTCCTACAAAAAAAAGATAAAAATAATTATTGAATTATTAAAGTTAAAAATCAAAGCATTTTTACTGTTTCGAAAGGCTATGATATACAAATTGTATACTTTATATAGAATTCCTTCATCACTCCGCTCATGTTAATTCGTTTCAAGATTGCTGTTAAAGTGTTAGAATCATCCGCTGAATAAACTAATATTAATCAAATTTTCAGTGTTTTTGGACATGACCGGCGCTTTAAAAATTAATTATTTTATGCCCATCATGGCCTTTTAATTTATAATTTTTAGCTTATAATTTAGATTTAGAAGAATAATTGCAAACATTGCATGACAAATAATAATAATCGTATCGTATTTTTACAGGCTCTAACCATTATCATTTTCGTCTTGCATTACAACAGTTTCCCAGGTGGTGATACCACATCGATCATGATCACTACCGGAACTTACGTCGGTTATGTGATTATTCTGGCTGGAATTTTCATTGGACTTTTTACGGGAACACCAATAAGCTCTCGACTGGTAAGTCTAATTAAATAATTTAAAATTTTTTCATACATTAGCGAGAAAAAAACCCATGGTTACTGGTTAGATACTTATAGTGGCAGTATTGGTCGTTACTTGTAGGTATAACCAGTTGTAGTATAAAAGGATAGTTAAAAAGTTGCATACAGAATTAAACCTACTTACCTAAAAAAGTATAATTAATTCGATCTATATAACCCGTTATTCTTTGTTTTGTTATTATTTTGGCATCTGTTATTTCATTATTTGGTAGGTACATTACATAATCTGTTTGTTTTATATGCTCTACAAATTTATACATATTATTTCTTTTTACATAAAACAAATCGCCCGAGTTTCTCTGGTATATTAAATTTCGAAAATACCGACTCAATTTACATGCATTTTCGGTATGTTGTAAATAATTTCTCAAAGAAAAACATAGACTATAATATGGGTACAGTGGGTACACGACCATTGATTTTATAATAATGTACTATATTATTATAAAATCAATGGTACGGCCGAATTTTTGGTAAAACAATGAGCGTTGGAATAGGAGTAGACCCGTGTCGCCATCTGACTTGTTTTTACCACGACTTAGAAGTACATTTTATCCCGAAGAAAGCCGTGTCAGATAAAAGCTGCTACTACCTATTACTACCTATAATATTATACAATAATAATGTTTATTAACGATGATGATTATGTTTTAGGACATGTTCTTCGTGTTGATTGGCGCTGCTCTCTTCATTGCATCCGGAGTTATGTCGTACAACTATTACAATGGTTTTACATTGAAATCGTCCTATGTCAACACTGGTTTAACCAAGGCTTGGCTGTCCATCCTCAACGGAATTGTGTTCGTCGTCGATGCTGCGTTCACATACCGTGGCGAATAAGTTATATTTTTAAGGAAATATAATATTATTGTTAAGCTAAATTTTAAATAATTAATATTTATTTTGTTCAACAAATGTTATAGCTGGTAAATCAACTGTTTCTTTTTATATAGAAATACAAATGTAATTATGTTGCTTCTTATTGCGTTTAAACTAAAAATGTATAGGTAATTTATTTTTCTATGTACTACAATAAATAATTAATTTTTTATCTATATAATATTTAATTCAACTCATAATTTGTTTACTTGTTGTGACTCATTTAAATTTGCTTTAATTATTTCTCAGAGTAAAAATTATGATATAGGCACCTTATCAGTTACTTCATTATATTAAAATTGAGTGTGTTAGTTTATACTTTAAAATAATACAATTCAATGGTTTCATAACAACAAACAACAGTAAATAATTAAAAATGTGATTTAGCAGTCACTTATTATTATTTATTATGTCTGTATAATGTGTTTCGGCAGGAATGTTAATCTTTTTATTTTTAAGATTAAGTAAAGTATTTACTATTAAGTTATTTATCACATTTTATTTATTATAATTTTCTGAAGTATATTTTTTATTTTTTTTATTTTTATCATGCAATTTCTATTGTTACTTAGATTTACATTCATTTTTTAATAACATCAACATTTTAATCCGTAAAATGTACAAAATGTGGAATTAAAATATATTTCGATCTGTAAAATGTTTTGATTTTAGTATTAATTTCATTCACTTTATCATACATTATAATTTATTTTATACTATGTTGCCACTGACATTTTTAGTATAATTAATGTATAATATAAAAGTTATACTTGTGCGTGCATTGATTGAGTGTTTGTAAATACTAAGTTACATATCTTAATGTCAAAGTTACTCAATAGGTAGTATCAACTAAGTTAAAAATCATACCACAATTTAAAAAAAATAAAAATAATTGAACTACAAATTTTATTAATTAAGCAGTTTAATTACATTAAACAGATAATATGCATTTCTCACGGTTCACATAATTGTTTGTTTTTTCTTTAACTATGTACCTATTGATATTGATACAAGTACATTCAATACATTCATATATGGATTGACTTATGTGATGAAATGTATTATGATATGACATAATGATTTACGACTATTCAATATTGATGTATTTTTATTATTGCAAATGTGCTATGTGCACCATATTTTTTTATGTTGAAACATGACCATCAAAATCATTTTTACTTCCATCTCAGTCAAACTATAAATATTTAAAATAATTGACTATTTTTAAGTTTGTTAGATTTATACACAATAAAATGTCTACTACCTATACAATTTCTATTTAAAAATAAAAATGTTAAAGAAAATAATGCATATCGGAATTATGATTGTAATAGATATCAATAATGTTGGTACATGCAGAATGAGATTATAGCATTTATAAAAAAAATAAAAATTGTTTAATCATTTATTTCTAAAGTATTTACTACAAAATGTTAAGAGTTAAATTTTTGTTTTTAAATATCTAGCCATCTACTTTAATACATTACATTTTTTTATTATTATTATTTTACATTAAAACATACATAATACATACTTTTTAGCTCTTGTATAATATGTGATGCCAGGATGAAATGTAAATGCATTTTAGGAGTAAGAAGCCTATTAGTGACACTTGACAGGGAGTGTAACATTTAATTTAACATTGCAAAATATGTTATGTAAAACAAAAATTGTATAGCTGTGAGTCTATGACCTAAATAGTAAAATATTATTTCTTGCCAACCATTTAGGATTTAACTATTGCCTAAATACTTGGTGACAGGTGTTTTTCACATGCTTTCAAAACAATTATCAACTGTGACATAATTTAACTTATGGTACAATTAATAATAATTGGAATTTTTTCTTTTATTCTAGCTTTTTTTTTCCTTATGCAATTGTTCACTCAATAGATTCTTTTGGGGATAGGTACTTTATTAAACTAAGATTTAGAACAGATTTGATTTAGTACAGATCTTGAAAAACCTAAAAATCTAATCTTTTATAAAACTAAATAATGCATTTTATAATGTGTAGAGTACCTATTTACAATAGCTTGAAAAAAATTAAAGTGAATCCAACGAAATGAATCATGAATTGGATTTTATCATAAGATTTAATTTAAATAATTAGTTAAATATTTGATTTATGAATTTTTGCGTAATCTAAGTACAAATTACAAGGTTGACAACTTGGTTGTTTGTATAATATATGAAATAGTTTAAATCAACAAAAATATTATCTGTATTATATAAGGAGCCAATATTTTAATAGAGAATGTTAAAACTTCATTATGTGTTGAGTATCTATCACTTGTATTTGACTTAAGTGAACAATCAGACAAAATACATATTTTGTATGAACAATCTGCCTTAAAAGAACTGGTTGTGTTTTGTCTAGACACATGTCAATTATTCATAATTTATAGAGTTAGTTATTATATAATTTATACACATAACATATTTTATACCTACCTATGTAATATACTAATATGTACGATGTACCTGTATTTTAATCTCATTATATTGTATAAATTGTCAATCTTGTAATTTAAATTTTAAGCCAACAGTGTACAATTATAAAACCTATATTAAATCAACCAATTAATAACAATTTTCAATATTACATAGGTATGAATTTCTAACCGATTAATACTGAGTAGGTACAAAAATATGAGCTTAAATCTGTTTTGAATGTTAACTTCACATTCTGTAACAGTTTTTATAAAATGTCAGGTTGACAATTGTGGTCTATCATCTTTAGTTCATTAATTAAAGATTAAACCACAATTCTCCACCTGTTGAGCACTTTTTAAATAAAATACAATATAAGGGGGTTAAAGTTTTAACTAAAAAAAAGACAATAGACATTTTAAGCTCAGATTGGGACAACATAAAATATTTTAACAAAAAATAATGATTTTTTTATGGTAATTATAAAATCATTTGTGGTTACTTTAAACTTATGTTATTATATTTTACCCACACCAGAGGCATGTCTAGGGGGGTTGTGGGTGTTCAACCCCCCTCCCAAATGTAATGTTGTAAATTGTATTACCATTACTGAAATAAAATGATTTAATATCAAAAATATCATAACATGTACCTATACTTACACGCTTAGACTTAGCAATACTAATACATAAGCTGACAGTCCATCTTCGCTGAGAATTGTTTTCTGCATCAATCAATGTATCATTGAATTCAAATTTAACACATCCATTACATTGACCCCTCCACTCCTACTGTAGGTAGGTACCTGGTACAGTAGGTACAGAAGATCGGTACCCACTTTCCCACTTTTTTTTCTCATTATTTCTTGTTTGGTTATTATTTTACAGTAAGTTAATATAGTATAATTTTGTTCAAGTGTTACTTGATTATAATCACCCCTGCTTCTGTTGTATTTAATTTCAGATCTCGTCTGCAAGATCGGTTGGCCAGAATATTATGTTGTTTGTATACACATGTAAACACAAATATTGACATTTGTTTGTATTATCGAAATTTTTCAATGCTATATATTCGCAAAACAAACAATACGCGTGGTCCATACTTCCAAGTAATATCTATGTATTTGGAGATTCTGTGTCCATTTTTACGGGTCGATGAAATCAGTTCAAGCGGACATTATCACCTTACACGCACGACGACTACCGCATACAAATATGTGTGAAACCTCTTTTTTTATACTCGTACAAAATATATACTTACTGTATAGAGGACATTAATTAATACTGGCAATACTGCAATTTTTTATAATTTTTTTTGAAATTCATAGGCAACTGTAACGGGAAATGTTCGATGTCTGTAAATTGCGTTTAACGAAAGTGCGTCCACGGAGACCAGCACGTCTTGAACTCTGACCGACTTCGCCACGCTTCGACGATAGATGACGCTCGCTTCGGCCAGTGCATCAAAAACCACTGTCGTCTCCGCCAACTTGCATACTAATCACTCAAATCCTAAAATTAACGCATAAAATGCATCAATCACTCGTCGCGGTCATTTTAAACTGCATACAATCTATACTGTAAAAAGATCGGCAGACAAGAGGGAAAAAGGACTGAAACGCACAAAAACACCGGACCGAAGGTCCTGAACATACACAAATACAGGTCGTTTCCCTTTCGCAGGGTTACCGTTTTGCCGGCTGTGAAGTGACACTGTCTCACATCGCCTCCGGGCGACTGTAACGTTGCGTCCGGGTACACATGTCGGAAGTCCTTCGTCTGTCGAACGGTGCTGCAACTTTAGCCCGGTTCCGTGTCCAGTTATGCCGATGGAGGGCATTTCTAACGTGAACATGTAACCCTGCCGTGAGTGCTCAACAATCCAGTCATACCGCCGAGGAGGTTGCTGCGAAGTAGATGGCCAATGTTGCCAAACTACTGTGACTTGTGAGTATGACCTGTGTCTATTGTGTGTACAATTAATTGTTAGATATACTGTATAAAGAGCTTTTAAATACAATTGAGTAGCCCCCAAATCTACACCTTAAAATTATACGTCCAACGAAGACGAATATTCCGATAATTTAAAACAACGGGAATACATTGATGGAAACACCAGCTATATGACAGAGAGATATTGAGAGAAACTATTAAAGAAAATTATAGTAAGATAATCAACTTTATATTGAAGAAAATCACAGAAAAGAAATTAACGCAATGGATGAGACAGTAAAACACTTCGCCGATTGTTAGGAAGATACAGAAATAGGACGAAAAGCTTATCGGAGAAAAGGTACTGAGATAACCAAACCTATAATGATAGGTTACAAAAACAACGACTGGAGAGGAAGACAATAGATAAACCAAGTCAATGCAGAAAAGATTGAAAATATCGAACGAAAGGAGCCGATTGAAAAAAACAACAGTGATTATATTATCTCACATTTCGTCAATACTTTACCAACGAATAATAGCTCACTTAGTCCATATCTACAATGTGAAATTGAAGGAGAATCAGTGCTGCTGTTAGTAGATACTGGTGCCACAACTAGTGTGCTGTCTAAAGAAGTTGTGGACGTCATTGTAGAAAGGAACAGCAGAATTCCGATATTACTGGTTAATGGAGTCACGATCTCCAATGCGGTTGGAAAGGAAATTTGCAAAACCACGAGGCAGATCTATTGTGCATGCGAAATAGGAAAAACAATGATA
This sequence comes from Myzus persicae, assembly GCF_001856785.1. Classification (NCBI taxonomy): domain Eukaryota; kingdom Metazoa; phylum Arthropoda; class Insecta; order Hemiptera; family Aphididae; genus Myzus; species Myzus persicae. The sequence continues at coordinate 421,780 of NW_019101374.1, forward strand.
TTTGGAAATTTTTTAGAAGTCCCAGATTTAAACGGAAAAGGCATTATCGGAGTAAATATACTAAAACAATATAATGCGCAAATAAACTTTGGTGACCAAACTATTAAATGGGAAATAAATCGGGTATTACACACCACGTCATTTGCTAATAAAGCATCCGAGATTAAATCATTGAACGAACAAATGGACGATATTAACACAACTGATTGTGACATCAGCCAAGGAGAAATAGAGCCGTCGCTCGAAGCAGAAACATCGACGGAAGTCAGTGCAGAAAAAGAAGAAAAACCAACATCATGGTCAAGAGAAATTGAAGAAGTCAAAGCGGCGCAACAGGTGAAACAAATGAGTAACACAGCTCGGAAAAAGAAATTGTATGCTCACCGGCAAAGGATTAAAAGGAAAGCGAAAAGGGACCTACGAAACATTAACAACCATAGTATGCCTATGTAAATATCATAACTTTTAGTTTTTAATTTCGTATGTAACAATATACCTAATAAGTAATAATATGTAAATAATCAAAAATCAAAAAGAAGGCAATTTAACTAGAAATAACTGTAAATAGCGATTAATCTAGGCAAACGTCGCGAACACTGACTGGCGCCGTTGTCCGTAGACAATAGATGGCGTTCGAAACGGTCAGTGTATGAAAAAACCACTCGGAAAGAGGAAAAAACTAAAAAGGAAGTGTTCTTGAAATATATGAAAACACTGGCCCGCTTGGCTAGAACATGTGTATATTATAATTGTTAGCTCGAAGAGCGGTAAAACGATTCAAACACGAAAAGAAAAGACCGTCAACTTTTTAAATATTATAAATTGTGTTGATTTAAATAAAGTAATAGATGATAACCTGAAATCCGCTGGCGTTACGTTTAGTTACAACTAATATCAATTTTTGATGTACCTATCAATATAACTTGAAAAACGCTTTTAGCCGATGGACATAAAAGTTTTGATTTATCAAATGTGTAATTGTTCTTTTTACTTACAGTGAATATATTTGTAAGAGTACAGGAAAAAAAAACATTTCACTCATAATGTGTTCACGGCGTATTGAGCGTGTAAATAAGGCTATAATGTTGGTTTTAACTTTTTCACAAAATGACTTTTTAAAATGCAATTAAAAAAAAATAATAATAATTTTGCTCATAAACCTACATCAATGTAATGTTGTCAAACATGTTATTGGAAACATCTAGAACCGTTTATTGTGCATAGCGGACACGCCGCTATACTTCTTTCGTCTTCGACGTAAACTGCCTGATGAACGTATCAATACGTAAGTTCTAGTTGACACCTCAGAAATAAGCATTATGCGTATAAAGTATAACTCTTTTAATCGAAGTTTAAGCGAGTGGAGTACCTACATTCCATAATACATATATTAAATTCATAACTATTATAGTTATCAATATTGTAGGACGATAATATTATGTTTTTCACACACCTATAATTGGTGTTATTGGTGCCATACGGGTGACGATTGTATTATTGAAGTTGATGATAATACTAGCTGTATCAACGTCTTGACGAGCCCAGAAATATTAAATGTGTGGTTGTAAAATTTACTTCCTGTTTGATATGTCGATGGCCGGTGACGAAATCGGAAAAAATTCTAATTCCTAAGCAAAGTAATTAGTTAAGTTCAAAGTCACCAGCAAAATTACAAAAGTAAACTCTTCATTTAACTTCATACTTCCTAACTAGTTTGTGCCTTTGTAGCATTATTGGCATCTATATATACATATATATATATAAGTAGTTAAAAATATCTTGCAAACTATGGCGAGATATACCGGCCTACTCTATACCTATACGATTACAGCGTATAATATATGAGACTATATAAGGGCCACTTCTCAGGTTTTTTTTATGTGTATAGCATAGGTATTTTATTTGAATGTTCTTTGATGAGGCAGGGGAAGTAAAAAAGAAATGATCCCCTTTTCCACGAGTTTTAAATAAATATGAGACGATTTCAAAAATGTCTCATTCTACCAGGCGCGGTGTGCAAGGGTAATCGGAAAACGGGCGAGGGTTAGGTACCTATTGTTGAGCAATAATAATATGAAACATTATGTCTCGTTGTTAATTGTAGAGCAAAATAGTTTGTTAATTGTAACTCTCCTGACCTATATGAAGACTCATTCATCGGCGTTGCCCGTTCATTTTGACGGGTGGAGGTAATGTAGTTCGGTGCAGGCAATAATTTGTATTTTATAATCATCGGACATATCGGCTTATTGTATAATATTACGACGGGTGAACGTTAAAATATTTCAATATCGCGATAAAAAATACACGACAGAATAAACGGAACATTGATTGATACTATACTGAAGCGAGTAAGCGACTCGTTTACATGCTGTTAACTGTATTGGTAGATTTATAAATATATAATGTTATTTATTCGTATTATTAATATCATTTTTTTTTTTAATAATTTATTAATCTTTTTAACCTGCATTAACTTAATGAATAATATACACTAATATAATGCAATATATTATAAAGAGGTAATGTCTTATAAGAGAACACTACGCATGCATTTGTTGTCTCCGCCTTACACGCGTACGACATATAGAACATTTTCGTTCTCTAGTTTCAATAACGTGCTGTTAGTTTGGATATTAGTGTGAATGAACCTAATATCAAAGTTTTGGGTAAGAACATTATCCATGCTTAATCGTCGGAGGATTCTTGGATATTTTAATTTTCAAGCGAGATATGAGCATTTTTGATTTGTGTTAAATTCATATATACTCGTATCTTACTTGAAAATGAAAATATCAAAAATTCGCCGACTCTTAAGCATAGATAATGTTCTTACCTAAAAGTTTGATAATATTTAAATTCACTCTAATATCAAAACTAACGACACACTATTCAAACTAGTGAACGAAAATTCGCTACATCGTAAGTTGATAAGACGGAGACAACAAACGTAGCATTCTCTTAATCTTCAATTGTGTCTGTCACGTTATAGTATAACAACTGAAATACATTTCATGATTTTTAGTTTATTATTATAAAAATATTTAATTGTTGATTATTATTTGAATTATTTTGGAGTGATTAGAAAGAGACTTAGGAAAATACATAGAATTTATTTGGAATATTCTTTGTGTCTGGTAGAATTTCAATATTCCACCATTAAGTTCTCGATGAAATCAAGTTAGATTTTGTACTTTAAAGTAACACAGTACAATATCTGTATATTATACGTTACAGTTAAAAAAATGATTGCGTTTGTCGAGTATAAATACATTATTTTTGTATTATAAACGTTATTTCGAACCGTTTACTTATTGGATTTGACTATCGTAAGCGATGAAGGTACATTTTTTTTTAAAGGCAATGTTTTTAACAAATTATATTGCATTGTAATAATTATAATATATCTACCAAAAATGTATCAGTTTGTATTATTTTCCATAGCTTGTAAAATGTTTTATTGGGATAGTTTGTAAGCCTGCAGGCCTGCATTAAACGGTACCGTAGGTACCTACAAATGTTTTCTCATCACTCATATTATAATACATCACTTATTGAGGATTATTAAAAAAACACTCTACGCACATTGAATAATTAAAAACTAAATTTATGTTTAAAAAACTGTCAAATAGGTTATCTCTTTTTGACTAATAATATGAAAAATATAGTACCAAAAAGAATCATCATAATCATCTCAAGGCAAACATTTTTGCCGTTAATCCAATGGCAAAAAAAGACTTTGTCCCTGAAAAATGAAAACTATGTATACGTGTGTTATTTATTGTTATACATTATTCTAAATCGGTACGTTTATAACTTCAAGGCCAAATTAATTTAAAAAAAAAAAAAACAGTGAGATTTAATAATAAATTATAATAATATTATTATTATACATATTAGTATATTACACTATTACAGTTACTATGCTCGTGAGTCATAGATACTCACATTGTAAAATTAAAGTTTCCCACTTCAGACTACTGTGTGCCATCTATATTTTAATTGTTTTTTAAAATACAGTCTCTGTTTTGTATACATTTTGTTGTCCCTATATTGAACCAAGTTTACTTGTTGTATTTCTATTACCTATAATATACTAATATAGGCTATGGGTTTTCAATAATTTCAAATTAGACATTTATTTTGTACATATGCAATATTACAATATTATATTCGTCGTTTTTATAATTCAGTTATTTTACGATCGTTGAAGTCCAGTTCTAATAAGGAACATTGAGACTTATCTATAATATTCATTTTTGATTTTATATCTTATCTATAGATATATGGAGAAATAGCATTCAAATAGTTATATCTAAGATAAAAATCTCCCTTATTTATAGATATACACATTTATTCAGATTGTTTAATTTATTCAACTGTTTTATTATTATTATTTTGCTACAATACAGAAAGGGACTCAATTTTATTAATACATTATGATTTGTTGGTACACCATATTGAATGTTTTGAATTACAATTATCATATTTATTAATTTGTACAAGTATTAAGTTATTATTTTTGTTTGTATTATACATTGTGTTTTATTCTTAAGGTATAGGCGCAAGCGCCGCAAGCATAAACAAATTGAACAAAAATATTCGGAATTTTATCCTTGAAAAAGATTACGTTTTGTATTTTTATAAATTTATTTTATTTTGATAAAACAATTTTTTTTCATATTTATCTAGATAAATTTGTTATTATCTGGTCTCAACACTGGTCTAAAGTCTAAACCCTTTACGTACTTAAACTTAATTTATTAAAACGTGTATTTCCAAGAAAATATATAGGTACCTAATGGAAGATTAATAAATAATATAATTAGCTGTCGAAAAGGAACGCAGTCTGTTTAAAACACATTGACAAGCCGATTACGGCAATAGAATACAAATTCAGATATAAATTTATAATAACATCGGGGAAAATCAAAAAAAAATCATCCACAAATTGATTTTCTATATTGCATTATAATAATAATAATATCTGCACGTATGGTCCCCGCAACGTGGGAACCGAATTTCGAACGGACACGTTTCGTCACGACTTAACAACCGTAGGCGTTTCGATGCGTACGAAAACGATTAGCGTTTTTAATAAAACATTAAAAACTATTATTTTTATTCGGCGCTGGGGTCAGTTCTCGGCCGTATTTTATACGAACGACTACTGCACGCAAAGGCGTGCGCCCGACAACCGTGGGGGTGTGGGTGGGGGTTGGCGGTGGGGTGGGCAGCGTCCGTGCATTATACTCGAGTGATGATAATAACATTATAATGGCGAAACAATACTTGTATAATATAATATAAAATAAGGGAGGACCGCCGTCGATCTATATACATACATTCATACTTATATACATACAATGTAATATTTATATACGCGCGTCGTACCAATATATGTATATATAAATAATACGGTCTATAAACGTTTTATTATTTTTATTAAACGCACATAACATAATAAATTCAAATAATTGTATTTTTATCGCTGCGCAGCGGCGCGGGTCGCGTGCACGACAAATTATTTTCACGGCGGCGATACGTCCGATGTATTATTTTATCGCACACGATAATAAATAATAATATTCCTTCGTAATATATAATATATATATATATACAGTACATATACAGTATATACAGTGTATTTGGGTGCACCTCCGTGTATATATATATACGACGACGCGTGTACGATATTATAATATTATTGTATTATATCCGTATTAAACACATCCGCGGACCGTAAAGTCAAACGGCAATTAGTCATGGGGGAATATCATTATTATTATTATTATTATTATTAGTATTATACACTTTCGTTGTTGTTATATGTATATATTACGTCGGCCCTTACAAATAGGTGGTGCACGCACACGCACGCATTCAAAGTCAGAGCGGTGCCAAATGACCCTTGACGAATTAAAACGAACGCCACCGCCGCCGCCGCCCGAAATATATAATCGATATTTCGCTTCGATTTGACGGCCTGGGACGTATCGCATCCGCAACAGCATGGCCTACCTATAGAACAATGTACGGGATTCAGCAGAATAAAAAAAAAAACGTACGTAAACTGAATCAATAATTAAGTTCACAGTGGGCACGTGTACGTATAATACTTACTACACCTCCGCAGGTACGACGTTGTGGTCTCGATCTGCAGCAGCTTTCCGCGAAACTGTAAGAAAAAAATATACATTTAAACGGGCAAAATATACTTTAAAATATTATGTTTGGTGTGATTGTCATAAGAATATTTGAAAAATAATTAATTCGTTTTTGTGTTCGAGAATTTAAAATTAAAACATTTTTCAATAGACGTTTATGTGTCCATTTTAGTATAATGCAGGGATTCTCAAGCTGTGGTACGCGTACCCCTTGGGAGTACTCGAAATGCTTTAAGGGGCACGAGTCTGGCCGACAAACCAACAAGGAAAAGATTATTTAAAAGTATTGAAATTTTTTTATACATATTTTAGTTTAGTAACTAAGAAGGGGGTACTCAACAAAATGTATTGATAACAAAGGGTACAGTGTTTTTAAAAGTTTGAGAATCCCTGGTATAATGTTGGTATAATGTTGTAATATTATGTACATTGTACAAATATTTTTTACTATTCAATTATTTTATTTATTGTTCTACAATTCTACGTGTTTATTGTGTATTGTTTGTTTTTTTAATATTTCCATTCTAAAAATGATTTATTTTCAAAACAATCGCAGTTGTTAGAACATGAAAAGTATTTGAAAAAAAGTACAAACACCTAAAAGTAACAAAATAGCACGGGAATACATTAAATAGGTCAAATCCAAAATTGATATGCAAAATAAAATATCGCCGTGGTGTGCATACTATTATTGAGCAACAGAGCAATGCAGTGAGAGTCAATTATTGAATGGCGAGAATATGGGTGGGCGGTAAGTAGGAAAAAAGTTTGTAAATTGTTGCCTTTATTTAAACAATTTTTAATTAGATGCAAAAAAGTTTCACTTGTTATAGTCACACTCCGGTTGTGCACCTAATGTGAGTCCACTATAGCCATAGACATCATATATTTTTTATTTGATGGCTAATGGCTATGACTATACCCGACGAGCCTCTCAACGAACTGTGATCCCGGGACGTACATGCATATTATGGATTTTTTACAATACCTAATTAGGATTGGCACGAAATCGTGAAAAGTTAACGATAAAATGAAACTAATTATATATTACACTTAGGTATTGTTTTTACAATAAATTATTCGTAGGTTATTGCTGAATATACATTAAACGTATTATTAGGTTGAAGATTATTTTGAGTACATTTAATTGGTAAAGGTTGTGGCGGCGTCGGTACTATTTATGTGTTCGTGCCGTTTAGATTAATAATTATATTTATTAATCACAATTACTTATACACCATTATTTATACATACCAAAAAGGGAATTTGTTTGATATCTAAGACGTGATATATTTTTATTACCCAATATACCGGCAAAACGTATGCAATAAATTAGTCTGACGATGGTTCTTGCACGTTATGCATAATGCGTACCTATATATTATGCATATAATGTTTTATAAAATATTTTACTGATAATAATAATAATAATAATATTATGTTCATGTCACCGTATAGTGAATGAGTTCGAAAATGCGCAACTGCGTTAATGAGCAGCACATTTAAAAGTCTACATTGATAAATTATTGACGATGCCGTACATCATAATAAATTAATAAAATATTATTACGTGTTTGTGTACTTAGCGAATAACAAATAACATTTTTAAACGTAAGATGTATAAACCGGTAAGTCCGTAATATTTATACAAAAAGATAACGTTGTACAGATTAAAGGGGAGTATTATTATAGAGGTATTATACTTTATATCAATAAACTCGAGTTGTTCACTGATTATCAAAAATAACCACAGGTATTGTAGAATTATTTGTTTTTAAATACGAAACCTAAATCAATATATTTTTTTTTTTGATCTTATATATTATTGAACTGTGTACATTATTTGTACCTATGTACTTGTACATTTATATAAATACATATATAAATATATTATAAATTACAATATATATATTTATATAATATTTAAATACACGTTCAATACTGTTTTGACCGTTTGGCATGAAATGAAATCGTTTAAACCATATATTAATTATTAGATATATTTAGTTTTTATAAAATATTGAAATGCTTAGAACATTTATATGTTGTAGTATGTTATTTATTGCATTACTATATAATTATAGGTGGTTAAGACTTTAAGAGTGTATGACGTGATAATTATTAACAGTTTTACATTACTATGTAGGTACGAAAGATAAATTGGCTACTTATAAAGACGACTGTTTCCATATAATATGATCCGTTAAAAAAATATAATTTATTAATTTAATAAAATATTACGCTATCGCCGTTATCGATTGAAGTTTCAATAACTATCACTCTAATAGAATGAGCAGGAGGACCTTGCTGAATTTAAATAAATACTATTTTTACATGCATGCTTTGTAGTACGTATTATTCGGTAGTTTAGTAATTTAGAGTGTCTTCATAAATTACAAAAAGAGAAATAAAATAATAATATTATTTTATGAACTATACTTATCTATCTAATAATACATAACTGAATAATGAATAAAAGTATGAAGCTAATCTTTTTTCAGTAATACCTGTTGATTTATTTAATCCAATGAGACTTTTGGCTATCACGAATTGCATTAAAATCAGATATTTTAGTCCATAATAATAAATAATAACTAAAGTACTTAAGATATCGTAAGTTATGGAATTAATTACTTTAACAATGACTAATGACTTGAACGAGTAGGATGTTCAACCATAAATTTTTAATTTTCTTGAATATAAAAATGTTAGGTAGGTATAAACTATAAGCAGTATACCAAACCTATTATTTATTTGATTAGGTCCTAACCATTCAATTTTACTTGTATTTTTTTTTAAATAATAATTTTATATATTAGTGGTATAATTGAGAGTATAGTATTTTATTCTATATTATTGGTTGATATGTAAAAACATTTTTTAATGACATTTATTTTTTTCACTGATTAATACACTTATCGTATAGCATTATATTTATTCGGTATAATTGTTTATCTGGAAAATAAGTTTTGTTTTCACCTAAACTTAAATATCAATGCTCTTTAGGTTTAAATCTCAGCAGAATCTTTGTACGGTAATATTGTATTATTGCTATATTGTAATATTGTAATATTGCTCTAAGAGGAATACAATATTCGCATGTGCCATAGACAATAAATAAACTTGCTTCTCCTATGTGAAATTATTGGGACACTTAATTGTATTGTTTAGGTAATGAATTAATGACAATTTATTAAGACAAAATCATAATAATCAAATCTAAAAAATATCGTATAAAAATTAAAAAATCTAGATACGTTTCCGATTTACATAAAATTATTAAAATCTCTCTGCCATGGACATCAAAAGTGTTTGAAGTATATTTATAACTCGTATATCTCAGTCACAGTATTCAGTTGACGGTTCTCAGTACCTATTTGATACAAAATACATTTCTTCAATAATTTATAATCCAGTCAATGAGAGTTATGACGTACTTACTTTTTGCATAATATATTGACTGTGTATATATATCAGATAAATATTTCGCATATCGCAGAACCGAAGCAAATGTATGGACGTAAAGATCCAGCCCGAGACCGAATTGATGCTTCAAGTTTTTGATTTGAAAAGTCGACCAAAATCATTGGACGACCGTGATGTTGCGAGTTTGCCGCTGCACAGACGATTTTTTTCGACTCTTAATTATATGGTATTGCTCTCAACTTCCGCAGACGAGGCACCTGAGATCGGACGGCTGTCCAAAACTGATCCAATGATTTGGGCTTTCAACGATTCCTGGGAAAATCGCCCGAAAGCGGTGGAAAGAAGTGATCTGGAGAGTTTGCAGCTGCACAGACGATGTAAATCGACGTCTAACATAACAGTGCAGACAAATTCGGCAAGCGATGCAATTGAGATGACGTTGACGTCTATCGCATCCACGGGATTGGCTGATTCAGAAATGACACCTTGTCCGCGATATCGAGACGCCGTAGTTCGTCTCCGTCGGCGTTCTTAGCAGCTTAATAAAATAAAATATTTTTTATTTTGATACAATTAATAACCAATAATAATATGCCAATGTAAGTTTACCACTCTCTAAATGAACTAAAAATTTGCCACTCCCAGGCAACAATGTTGACTTGTCCCCCATCAAAATAAGTTTCTGTTGCTAAAGATACGATGTTAATGACCCAATAAAAGTACATAAAATGTGACAAAAAAAAAAAACATGTTTTAATAACTTCAAAACTGTACTAAGTATAATAGGTAATAAAAAAAAGCTGGCTAATAGTTGACGCTCTTCTGTACCATAGGTTACAAGTGGGTCATTGTAATGGATGGTGTTAAATTTGAATTCGAAAAACGATTCCGAGCGGAAACGATTTGTCAGGATGTGTTATAAGCAGGGCTGTGAATTTCATGCACTAAAAAAGTCTTGAATATGCATGCATTTATGCACTAAAAACAAGTGAAATATGCTTTAAAATATGCACTAAAAACAAGTGAAATATGCTTTAAAATATGCACTATAAATTATAAAATTTAAAAATATGCAAAATATGAAAAAAAAAATTATACTCACATATACTGGATGAAAAAACGTTTTAT